>NW_023494792.1:25223592-25508157 GCF_904425465.1 Colossoma macropomum
ACACACAGACACACACATACAAGGCCACACGTGAGCTGGCCTGAGGCCTGAACTGAAGAACAGAGTGTTCTGCTGTTTCTCTCTCACTCTCAGAGCCAGATCAATTATTCATTCCTCCAAGCCCTACACCACTCTCACTACATGCCTCTCTTCATCTCTTTTCCCCTTACTCACTCTCTCAGGCCCTCTCTCTCTCTCTCTCTCTCTCTCTCTCTCTCTCCACCACACATTTGGCTCCATTCAGTCTTTTCTCTTTCTTTCTCTTTCTGATTAACTCTATTCACTCACATATGAGCCTTCATCCAGGCAGATACTGCTGTGTGCACACACACACATACAAAGAATCCTGTCTGGTCTGGTCTGGTCAGAGAAGTGGTTGAAAGTCCTTGACACACTGCCCCAGCTCTGACCAGGCCAATGTCTTATTGATGCTCTCTGACAAAGTCCAGGCAACATTGCTAGTGGACTGCTATTGGATGACAGAGTGCATGTGCCAGTACAGAAGAGAGACTGAGAAAAAGATCCAGCAATGATTTGGCAACCCTGTACCTGCAGAGGTATCAAGACAATTAAACGCTATGTGTTTACATCGCAGGGAGGAGGCAGCACTAATCTGATATATATATTTTTTTTTGCCTAAATCTAACACGGAATTTTTAGAGCTGTGTGAACACAAAAATTGGATTATTTCAAATTGGATTTGAGTCACTTCCATATGTGGTCCTAAAATAGATGCATGACAGATACAGTCAGATCAGAATTCATACTCTTTCAAAAATTATTATCTTTTTTTATAACACTTCAGTATGCATGTGCTTATCACTGTCAGCATCATCCAGTACTGGCAGTGTGTCAGCAGCAGCAGACTTGCTAAGCGGTAAAACTGCTGAAATGTATGCATATGGGCCTTTAGGGCAGAGGACTGTTCACACTAACCCCATCAGAATTATCATGAAGTTATTGATATGAATGTTAAAATCAAAGTCAAAGAGTAAAGAGTGAAATATAGCTTCCCCAGGACACAGTGCTACACGGTCCCTTAATGCTGAACTTTAACCCTACATCAAAGCAGAGAAAAGGACAGTTTCAGTGTTTGATAGGAAATCAATAGTCACCTACTCAGCCTTAGACGTTTGCTCATATTCAGTGGTAAAAATACTTACAGGGGAATTTCACGGTTTTTTCTAAATTTTGGCATAATTTGATTTCTGTGAACAATATTGTTCTGAGTGATTTGACCTGAAATACTAAACGGTAGTGAAACGTACTAGGATTCATTATCCAAAACCACAAGTAAACCTAAAAGTGCCTTTGGAGTTTCTATGTAATACTGATAATGCTAAACTAGTGGTGAATTTAAAAAATATTAATTTTGCCTCACCATGCCCTGTATGTACCTCGCCACCAAGAATGTGCTTTAAAAGATATGTTTGAAGTCAAACATTAATTTAAAAAAACTATTGCATCAGCATTTAGAGGCATTAAACTCTTCAGATGTCTGGTTCCTATTATTTTGTTAGATTTGTATTTCACCTGAGTACTATTAAAACTGAATACTTGCACTTCTGCTTCATCACATTTCCTAAAGAAAAACATACATTTCCATTTAGACAAATCTCAAAGGCTAAGAGATGTTTCCCTTTTCTTGCTTATTTTTCTCGTTACAGTTTTTTCATATTCAATTTCTTTTCTCACATTCGTATCAATGTAAAATGAAACTATGCTGCTAACTATGCAAATTCATCACAATGCAAGGACCATCAGCCACCACAGCACACACAGAGTTTGCCAAAAAGGGTTTAAGAGAAGAGGACTCAGTAGCCACAGAGTGATCACTGTTGAAGTTGAAGCACGTCCTGTCTTTTCATTTTATGCTGTAAATCATCTACTTGTTACTCTTACATACATTAGTATGTTTAAATGTACAAATCTGATTCCATTCTATCTTAAACACGTAATGTAATTATGCTTGAATATAAAAGGGGCATCCAGAAAAGGCCTAGTCCGTTATGAATGAGGATGGGATGAGGCTCGCCACTTTGCCAAAAAATTTATCAGCAAAAAATCCAACAGGTAAAAAACAGCATTCCTCAGCCAGTCATTACAAAGATTTTAGGTATTTCACCCTCTACAGTGCATAATCATCAAAAGATTCAGGGCTTTCCAGAGAAATCTCTGTACATAAAGGGCAAAGCCAAAAATCACAAATGACTGCCTGTGACCTTTAAATGTAGATGGAACTGCAAAAAAGTGTGTTTTGTACTGTTTTCAATTTATTACAGGTCAGACAAAATTTACTAATCAGTGCTTTCTGTTTATATTAGCATTTCACATAGTCTCCCAACTTTTCTGGAATTAAGTTTGTGGATATTTCTTTACTTTCAAATAAAATTTTTCTTTATATTTCCACTTTTAATTGACACAGTACCCATACTTCACTTCAGCACCGTTTTCCTGTTTCCACCACAGCTTAGATCTGTAGTCAGTGGTTGAATTATGTACTTTATTTACAGTGGGAGAAAAAGTGAAGAAGATACCATCTTCCCATAACAAAGTAGATCATGCCAGCTAACTAGCTAATGTTAGTAGTTTACCAGATAGGCTTTGCTAACAAGTCCTCTATGTTTATGTTTACTTGACAACTTCACAAGTGGGGAAAAGAAGCAACAGGATCTAACCACCAGGTGAAAGCAGCATGATGACAATCACTTACAAACCCAAGTGTGAGCCATCAAGGCAGAAACACTGGATCCGAGCGAGAAACGGGAGACGAGCAGTGAGGTTTTGTAAGGTGAGCGTAGCCATATTTTAGAGAGCATGCACAAACATACACACACACACCCCTAAAAGCAGCGAGCGGAGTGACCCACACACACCTCTGTGTTGACGTCCATGCCGGCCTCCAGCAGCGCCTGGACGGTGGAGTGGTGGCCGTTGCGGGCAGCCAGATGCAGCGGTGTGTGTACACGTGTGTTGAGGCTCATGAGGTTGGGGTGCGCGCTCAGCAGCATGCGCACCACCTGCAGCCGCCCGTACAGCGCCGCCAGGTCCAGAGGAGTCTCCCCCCGGCTGTTTCTCATGCTGGGGTCCGTCAGCTCCTGCAGCAGCACAGATACCACCTCTGAGTGACCGTACTGTGCCGCGCAGTGCAGTGCCGTTTCCTTCTCGTGATTCTGAAACACACAGAGACACAGGACTGGTCACACTCAGGACCACCTTATTTTTCACTATATTCCATATACTAGAGACATCAAAACAACAAAGCACTTTGACCAAAAAAGGTCGAAAAATTATCTTATATTTTAGATTCTTCAAATAAGCCCCCCTTTGTCTTGATGCACTCTTTCAAGCTGCTTCACAAGGAATGCTTTTCTAACAAGATTGTAGAGTTTCCACAGATACTGAGCCCTTGCTGACTTTTTTAAGTAAAAAAGTCACTGAGATGTAATCAAAGACCTTCAAGATGGTCTGATGTGAAATGGTACATTGTAGAAAAACGTAACTCAGATTTTCTTTACAGTGGTGGTAACAAGATCCAGGGGTTGTGATATTTTGTGCATATATAGTCATTTTTTTTACTATCCAAAACCACCAGTAAACACATGCCTTCTGAGTTTTGATGTAATGTTGATAATGAATAAAAACTGTGAATCTGGAAAAATGTAAACTTTCTTTGGGGGCTATTTTGCCGCACAATGTACATGTATCTTAGAATTATCATAAAAACAATGTCTCAGCCATCAGGCAGTGTATTTATAATCACTTCAAGTAATAGTTTTCTGTGAAGGAGCTTTTAAAGGCATTAAACTTTTCAGATGTCTGGTTCCCATCACAACCACTGTGCACAATGTGGACACATTATAGTTTCGAAACTTGCTACTTACTCCCCAGTCCATGCACTTTACATATGAAAACTACACAAAGCCAGCTCATTTTGAATACACTGTTTTTGTGATGTCACTAAAAACAATACATTTAATTCAAATATCCACCTACTCAGACTACAGCAACTTAGCTCCGCCCATTCACACTGAAGTTATAAGGCGTGTTCCAGCCCAGACTGCTTTCTCAATGAATCACAATAAAGGGCAGCCAATCAGAACAGAGGTCACTTGCATATAACAGTCTTTAAGGCAGAGTAATGAAAACAGCCTGATAGATTTTAAGGGAAAAAGCGAGGTTGAAAATGGTGATGGAAAAGGAATTCTGACTGTTTGTGATATACAAAATAAAATACAAGAAAAATGTATGTTTTATAAGCCTAGGATCTTAAGGGGTTAACGACATATCCCACCATGCAGCTTGTATCCAATAGTACTGGAAGGAAACACCATGAGATGGTGAACAGGAGTCTACAGTTGCAGCTTGGGAGGTCTTCCGTATGAAACTGAGTCATGCGCCTCATGTATTTCCTTACAAACTTTTCAAATAGCTTTGTTCTGGCTCTCCTCAACACACAGAACAACAGTGTGCGTATGTGAGAGAGAGACACACTTTTTCCCTCAGATAAGATGAATTGGTATTTTTTACCATAGCACCCCTATAAAATGCTCTTTTATATGGTGTATGTGAGTGTACTGTGTGTGTGTGTATATGTGTGTGTGTGCGTGTGTGCTATGGAAGATTATGTCACATTACAGTGAGCGGGCAATAGCGTGTTTAAGCTATGGGAAGGCAGCTGAACACTCACAGCTAAGGCTGCCAATAACTGAGCAAACTACAGCAAGTGGCTGATTTAACTGAAATGACTTATTTGAAGTAAATGGGATGATTTAGAGTAATGATAAGAGCCTCCTACAGAGAAAGAGCCATCTCTAGAGTCACAAGCAGCTCACGCTTTCTTACACACCATACACCACAGTCCCTCTCTCTCTCTCTCTCTCTTCCCTTCCCAATGCTTTTCATTTTTTCTTTTTCAGATGTTCCTATTTCATCATATAAAAGCAGTTTTTAGTGATGTTAAAATAAAAAAAAAAGTTTCAATTAATTTCTTCTGGAAGATATGATGCTACAACACAACTGCGGTAGCAAAGAAGTGGTGAACTGCATTATAGATAAACCTTTCAAAGGCAGAAAGCTTACTTCATGAACAACTTTTATTATAAAAGAACATCTAGCTCAATGACCATGACAGCTAGTTTGTTGAGGAGCTCTTTAGTGAAATGAAGTACTGATGTACAGGTATGTGTAAAAGACACATATGTAGGACTGTGCTGAGGCCAGAGACCACCCTTCATTTATTTAATTTTCAGTCAAACCACCATTATTAAGCACACATTATTTAACTTTAATTTAACTTTTTTTTTTTCAAACAGATTTCTTTGAAAAATTAAACTCCCCCAATATGAATTTAGGTGGCGATACTAAATACTGGAAAGTTTGACATTATATTTAGTGGTTAAGGCATCATTTTCTTTTTCCTCTTTGACTAGAAATGAAATGAAGGTTTGTCTCTGACAGATACTGTAGATACTGAATTGATACTGATACTGAATGAAAGGCCCAGGTTGGGACGGCAGATGATAAACCTCACCATAAGTATGAAATGTATTATGTAAGTTATGTAGTTATAAGAGTGAGGCAGAAAAGTCTGGACTGGTTGGAGTTTAAGGAGTTATGGATGCCTCAGCTAAATTAAAAATGAAAGTCTGCCTTCAGAAGGTTGATAGCGTAATGATACTAATCATAAGAGCAACCCGGGCCAACTCATTTAAACTGGGCAGAAAGATCAATATCTCTCACTCCTTGATGGAATGAGGAACTATAAAAACCTGATTCTGCAAGCACTGAAATTACCCCAAAGCTGCTACAAAACACAGTTAAACCCAGTTACAATTCAGCTCCACCACACCTCTATAAAAGAGCACAGCAGTCCCAATTTCCCCCAACTCTGATGCTATGAGATTAGACTCCTGAGTGTGTGTATGTGAGAGTAATGGCAATGATAGGGACAGAGAGAGGGAGAGAGAGGAGGAGGGGGGGGCTGAAGGTGTTATTTCCTACCCTTCACTTTATTAATGTCAAAGTTACTCTGCCAGAGGAAAACTGGAACATCACAGACAATCATGCATCCTGTCACAGTGAAAAGCAATCAATACACCTTAGTCAGATAAAAAATAAACAGTCAAAACTGTGCAGGACTAGAAAAATGAAAAGCTGCTTCACAAACAAGCTTGTTCTGTTTCGTACATGTTAAGATTTTATATTAGTTCAGTGATTATTAATCTCTTTAGGTGCACTTTTTCTTATCAGCAACTACCAACCAAACTCATTTAAAAGTCTTAGATGAAATTAATTATCCTTTTTTTCCCCACTGTAGGTGACCAGCATTCTATAGAAGCTTCCTTGCTGAAGTTGGTAACGTCGCCCCACGTTTATACAGCATATACAGCATTGTGCAGTACTGTCTTAGAGATGTGAGAAAATCATCTGTAAAGCCATTTATCGGTGCAGTTATTTGCTCAAAAGCACAAACGTTAAAATAAATGTAAAAAATAAATAAACAATACATTGCGATTTGAAGTTTGTCAGTGATTTAGCTTGATCATTTCAAAATCTCTCCTAAAGGAAGTCCAGTATTTACAGTTCCCATCCAACATCTGCTTCAGTTTATCAATCCTTCATTATATTAAAGCAGCTGCTGCTGATGGAATTTAAGAAATCAAAAACATGGGAAAGACACATTGGAGGGGACCTCAGACAACCTGTGTCTAAGAGTGTTCTGAGGAATATGTTGGACCCAAGCACTAAAGAAGAGTTCCACTGATTTTTCGAATTTCTGCACAGCTCAATCATTGAGGTGTAAACAAAGCCATCCAGAGTGTTTTGGTGTGAAACAGTTCACTGCAGAGAAATGTGCTGACACAGATTTCTTTATAGTGGTGGTGACAGAAACCAGAGATCACAATGTCTACAACAGAAATATAGCAATTTTCCTTCTAAGAAAAAAAAGGGATTGTCACTGGGGTGGTACCCCTCACATCACTGGGGTGGAACCCACAAGGGTGTGTTTTCAGTACCTTCACAACATAACTGGACCATAATCCATTGCAGTTTGATTTTAAGTTGCATTGACTACATTCACCCTGTCTTTTCTCTAGGGTTATCATTTTCTATTTTATAACATTAGGTTATGAAAAGGTATAAATATGCAATTACTCATTAAAGGTACAGTTGGACCTTAAGTTTGTACCTTCATGAACAGAAATGCGCCTGTACAGTGAACCTACATGTGTCTTCTGAGTTTTTGGATGTAATGTTCATAATGATAAAATGTTGTACATCTGAAAAAAAATAATTTTTCCATATAACACCCTGCGTTCCACCATGAATGTATTAAAAATAAAATGTTTTATGCCAAAAATGTGTCTCAAAACTATCATAAAACAGTGTTTCAGACATCAGGCAGTATATGTACAACCATTTTATGCTATAACTTTCTGTGAGGGAGCTTTTAGAGGCATTAAACTCTTCTTAATCTATTAAGGTCTTAAACTCTGTTTCCTATCACTACTGCTGTGAGCTATTCTGCAGTTCACTTTACACAATATGAATGACTGTGTGTGTTCATGTCTCTTAACTGCTTAATTACGCAATTTTATTTTAACGGTGGAATTCCGTTTTCAGATTGTTGCTTCAATTCACCACGTCACATTTCCTTTGCATAAAGTTGTTTAAAAGTTGTCATTTTGTCAACCTTTAGCTGTGTCACTTGTTGCTAAATTGCAGTTATGTCTCCTACTTTAAAAAGAAATGCCTCTTTGTTGCCTGCTAACGTGAATGCAGGGTAAATGTCTGATATTTTTTATACTGGGCTCCAAAGAAAAACATTGCCAAAATAGTAACTTTACAAGAGAAAGCAAAAATATTCTTAACTTTTATTGTAAGTCAGTGTACAAAGGTTTCATTAATAAGTAATTAAGTAATTTTGGAACATTTCTATTGGTCCATTCATCATACAATTTTCACACAAATGTAAAGAGCAGCTGCTGTCCTCAAATGACAGAAAAATATGTTTTTTTGTTTGTATGTTAATATGACGCTTTTTTTTAAGTACACTTAAAAAAAAGTGTGACTGGAGAAATTATTTACACAGTAGTGGAATACAGACAATACAAACAATATATTTTAACTGTTTTTATTTTTTGCATTTGAAAATAGCGCAAGACCAAAAAAATTACTCTGTTACTCTGACCAAAAAAATGAACGCATACTTTATAGAATATTATTATAATCTATTATAATGGATTCCAGCAATCCAAAGTCAAAGCATTTGAATCACCACCTTCAGACTGACACATCACGATGCACTGATGCGTGTTCACACCTCTATTCCAAATAAAATCCAAGGCTGTACTGGGGAAAGATTGTGTAGTGAGGTATGTCCCATTAGCCAGACCTGTGCAGGTCCACACACACTTCCACTGCTGTAGAACACTCACACAGCTGAAAGTGTGATGTCTTCTAGTGGCACTGAGAGGATTAGGGTGCACTGACCTGCCCAAACAAGGAATGCTTATCCCCAGAGCCGGATACTGCGGTGGTCACACGAAGAAACACATGGATTCACTTACACGAGCACACATACACACAGGAAGTGACCTCACACTACTGACCTGGGGCACTGACTGTGTGAGAGAGAAGAATATTTTCTCAATATAGATCTGACATGAATATATCTTATAATAATAATCATATAATAATAAACATCTTTATTTATATAGCCCTTTTGTGTTTTAGTTATCTAGCACAATTTCTATTTATTTACTGGGTGTAACAAATTAGCAAAAAATAAAACATAACATTTTAAATGTGCCATGACTTTTGCACAGGCCACCTTTTATGTGTCATTTTTTTTCTAATATATTAAATTCATCAAATAATCAGCAAATGTGTATTAAAATGTGCAGAAGTGTGTTCTCTGCATGGATGTGTAACTTATTTTCACTTAGAAAATTGATAGGGACGTCATTTGACCAGGAGCGCCCAAACTTTTGCATACAACTGTATATGTGTGTGTGAGTTGGGGAGAAAGAGTGTGTGTGTATAAGAGAAAGATGGGGGAGTTGTTAGTGTACTCTCTGGTGGGTTGTGGGGGTCTGGAGGCAGAGGGAATGGCGTAACCTTTCCTTCTCTCTCAGCCAGAAAACAAAACATTCCTGAGCTGTGGCTTCAACTCGCGGGAGGAGAGAGCAACACAAACACACACACATATGCACGCACACTCATTCACTGGCTCAGTGTCGCACATGCACACACAATTATATATCTTGAATGCAGTGCCATCACACATACATAACTTTCACACAGACACATACAACACTCCTTCTCTCAGTCTTTCTCTACCTCACGCGCACACACACACACACACACACACACACACAATCTGTCTCTCTCACACAGCTTCTCTCTTGCAAAAGATCTGTAATCCTTAGAAGTTGAGTTATTACTGTAATTTTACTTCATATACTTATCCATATATTTCCTTTTCCACACATATTATATAATGAATATATAATTATTTTAAATAAAATTACATCAATTACCAAATATGTATTACCAAACTTTTTTCTGTGTTCTGTGTCAATGATCAGATATAATAAAAACATGGAAAAGTTTAAAGCATGTTCTTTGCTTTCTGCTAAAAAGGACTGTGCACACAATAACAAAATATCTTCTGTTCTCCTTACAAACACGAATGTGATATCTGTCTGAAACTTTAGAATCAATATTTTCAACAGAACTTCTCCACTTGTTTCAATGAGCTACACCTGAGAAATCATTTCTATCAAATGACTAAGCTTTTGTTATCATTAGAGACGGCATATTGACATTGACGGGTATCCGTACTGGGTTGATATAACAGAAAATGCGGAAACAGATGTTGGAGGGTAAAAGATTTAATCTGATCCTTTAACAAATCTATCCTGAAATAGCACTTACTACTTACATTGTGCGGTGTGTTGTTAGCTGTGTAGTTCTTCCTGTGGGGTGGTGGAGTGTTTCAGTAGTTTGAGTAGGATAGCCTTTCAGATACTCTTAGATGTTTTGGATAATCTTAAGTGCTTCACTTAAAAATGGCTAGTTTTAATGTTTAGTTTTTATTTAAGAAGAAATATAGGATCAGTATCTGTATCGGACGATACTGAAATGGCCTCTTTTATGACTGTTTATCCTCTAAACATGTGTTATTTGCTGGGACCAAACATGTACTGTGGCACTTTTAGCATGTTAGCTAAGCTAGCGTTAGCTTAACCCAGCAGGCTACAGCTAAAAACACCATAGGACAGGATAAATGTTGATGTTCTGTCATTCCAACACCAAAATATAACCTATTCTGTGTTGTTTTAAGTTGTAGCCTGCTAGGTTAAGCTAACGCTAGCTTAGTTAATAGGCTAAAAGCCACAGTGCATGTTCAGTTCTGACTAACTGGTGCTCTGCTGTCACTTGACTTTGCTCTCTCAGACATTAGTTTTTATAATCTATTCTGGTGACAGCAGAGCACCAGTTAGTAAGAAGTGTACTATGATGTGTGCCATTGTTTGAATCCGTAGTCCACTAGCTAAGCTATTGAGTGTTCCTAATTAGGAGAGAGAAGCCAGATATCATTAACCTAGCTAGCAAGCTACAGATCCAAACACCACTGAACAGGTTTAATTTAGGCTTTCTGTCAATCCAAAACCATCCGCACGACTTCAATCCCCCAGGTTTCAGTCAATATCATCTAGTCTCAGTGTCGCTTCTGTTTCATGGTGAGCAGAGCGTTAACGTGCTACACTAATGCTAAACACCATGTCTGCACCATTTAACTCCTTAAAGTTTTATTACACACTTCTATGACATAAGAATAGCTCAAGTTTGCATTGATGTTGCTGTAGTTACTGAATATTAAGCCTTATTAAGTAATAAGTAGCATCTCCAGTTATCAGTGGAGATAACGGTGACTTGTAAGGGTTAATTTCTCTACAGCCAGCTCCTCTAGGCCATTACTGTGCACTGTCTGTCAGTAAAGCATCAACACACGTCAAATCACATATCGTCACATCCTTCACATTCCACTCTTCTGACCGCATTACAGAGGCTACTCACACACAGATATCTGCAGCGTAGAAAGAGAAATCTTATCTTCAGTTTATCATACATTTGAAATTCCTCAATATAAAACCAGATACATGCTCTGTCTATAAGCCAATCTGTGTGTACCAGTCGTCGTCTCAGATGGTGATATTAAAAGGAGCTGAATGAAAAGTATTTTCGGAGGACCTAGTTGTAAGACAGATTTAGATTTATTCAGCAGCAAGAGGATGTCTTGTGAGCGCAGCCGTTTAACGAACGTTTTTCCTGCAGGCACTCAGACATTCATTACTCTCTAACTCAAATCTGGAAGCTGCAGTCTGAAGCTGACAGAGCCTAGCCGTACAATTATGTGGGCCACTAAACTGCAGGGAAGTGGACACCAGAACATAAACGATATCCAATTCTTAAACAAAGCCTTTAAAACAAATCTGATGGAGGTGTTGCAGAGATCACGGTAAGCATCCTCAAATCCCTTTCGCTCACACTGAGTGGCAGAGGTCTTGACCTTTGTATCAAGTAAATAATGAGCTATGTGTAATACCTAGCTACATGTGGCTGGCGGTGATGGGAATGTCCAAGGATCAAGAAACCATTTCAGCACTCAGGGACATGAGGACAGATTTATTCCAACTGATTTATTTATTCCACTCTCAATGAAATGTTGTGGCGTGATGTGAAGTGAGTCATTCAAGCAAGACATTCCTTCAAACAGGCATGAACCTTTAACAATTTTGTGCAGAGGAACGGGCCAACTGCTGCACACATCTGTAGCCATAGAGAGCTTTTCACTGCTGTTGCAACAAAACCGTGTATATCCATTTCTGTCTTTTTTTTGTATTATTTTTAAGATTTGAAATCTCCAGTTGCCCTTTACATTGTGCTAAAATTTCCGATAATCAGACCAACAGAAATGGTCCAAAATTACTGATTCTATTTACTTCAACTAAAAGTTAAGGAGGTTTTTCCTTCTCCTGTAAAGCTAACATTTTGCAGATACAAGGATTATGATATGTACACAAGGTGGTCTCTTTGCACCACAGTGCCTGTGCTCCCAGGCACATGGAAAGGTAGTTTAAGGTGGGGGTGCTGAAATTTTAAGCAGTGCTTACAGCGACATCATTTAAAACTATAATTATATATAAACACCAATTGCCAACTTCATTAAATGCATTTTCTTGTTTCTTCACTGGTGCACTTTGTAGTTCTACAATTACAGACTGTAGTCCATCTGTTTCTCTGCATACTCTGTTACTCCCATTTTACCCTGTTCTTCAATAGTGAGGACCACCACAGAGCAGGTATTATTTTGGTGGTGGGTCATTCTCAGCACTGCAGTGACACTGACGAGGTGGTGGTGTGTTATTCTCAGCACTGCAGTGACACTGACGAGGTGGTGGTGTGTTATTCTCAGCACTGCAGTGACACTGACAAGGTGGTGGTGTGTTAGCGTGTGTTGCGAGTGGATCAGACACAGCAGTGCTGTGCAGTGCAGTTCTGACCATTGAAGAACTTGTTGAAAGGAGGCTAACAAAGTATACAGACAAACAGATGGACTACAGTCTGTAACTGTAGAACTACAAAGTGCACCTATATGGTAAGTGGAGCTGATAAAATAGACAATGAGTGTAGAAACACAGCACTGTCGCCTCACAGTAAGAAGGGCCTGGGTTCGACTCACTGGCTGGGTGACCAGGGTCCTTTCTGTGTGGAGTTTACATGTTCTGCGTGGGTTTCCTCCGGGTACTCCGGTTTCCTCCCACAGTCCAAAGACATGCAGTCAGGCCAGTTGGACTCACTAAATTGCCCCTAGGTATGAATGTGTGTGTGAATGTATACATCTGTCTGTCTGCCCTGTGATGGACTGGCGACCTATCCAGGGTGTATCCTGCCTTCCTCCCAATGACCGCTGGGATAGACTCCAGCTCCCACCCCGAACGATGTGTGTGTGTTTAGAAACACAGAGGTGTTTGGTCAGTGGCTGGTCTGTGTGTATTTTTTTGTTTGACTTTTGTCTATAATTTGTTCAGTATGCTGCACTTTAACATGCTATAATGTAGCAAGAGACGACAGTATATGCACAAACACATCAAACCACTGCTCTCCCTTGTTCAGCACAAAATCTATGCAAATGAGCTAAGCAGTGACCAATCAGATTGTTGATTTGTGGCATGTTAAGTGATTGCGTCATGCCCAGAAACTACGTACTGATATTCAGTAACTGAGGCAGAGACAAACAGGTTGAAAACACAACGGATGTGTTAAGAATGTAAGATTATTGCAAAGATATTTTTAAATGACGCCTTCAAAGTGGCCAACTGCTGGAGAGGGAAATGATTCAGCTCACTCTAATGAAAATGCAGTGTTAACTTAAACAGTGCATGATTGCTGCAGAAATTATACAAATAGAGATATCATATACTTGTTTTTTTATTGTATTCTATATACTTCATATTCTATTATTTTTAGCAGTCACAGTTACCTGAAATCCGCTTCCCATATCCCTGGGTGCTGCCATTTTTTTTCTTCTGACAGCATTGGAGCTGACATATAGGAATCCGGGAAATCTAAAGTAATGAAGGATGCTACAACTACAACTAGTTGGAGGCACCTCAGCAGGCGGCATTACATACAAACATTTGACTCAGACATAACTGGTGCCTTCCTGCCTGACTGGCAGCATTTGTTCTGTGTCAGACACAGTCGAACAGTAATACATATCTGCAGGTGAAATCAGAGCTTTCTCAGAGCGACCCCCACAAAGTCCAGTAATACAGAGAAAAAAGAGGATGCTAACGCTGCTGGATGCTGCTCCAGTTTCTGAACAAGCTTGAGCATGTAAAGGAAGTGATCTGAATGATGGGTCCTGTCAGGAGACTAACAAAAACACAGCGCAACTCAAGTGTGATGTCTCTGGCAGTAACTTTAGCTTGCCTTTTTTGGTGCCTGATTTTAAAAGCTTGAACCCAAAATCATGTTCAGTTTTATTAGACTGTGTGTGTACGTGTGTTTGAGTGTGTGAAGGCTAATTAAGAAAGGGGTGTAAAAGTGAGATTTACTAATTGCCTGTTTTTAATTGGCTGTTAAGTGACCTAAGTTCACAACACACACTTAAAAATAGCCCAGATAAGTTTACAAGCTTTTGGTATATTCTCCATAAAACCCAGCCAACGCATTAAAGCAAGCCCAAACATGCAGCATGAACAGCATCACAGAGGAGGGAGACAGATGCTACTCTTAATTTTATTGCAAGTAGAGGGCGGTGTTCATGAAAAACATCTTAAGACCAGCAAAATAGTGTGCCTCTGTTCACTCCTCACTCCATAATTAGCAGCTGTGGCTGAAGTATTGGCTCTCTCCAGCCTGATGCTTCTTATACTTAGTGACCAACACTATCCTCTCTCCTGTCTAGATAATAAAAATGGTGAACTTGGTTAAACATTCCATGTATCATCCATCTCCCTGTCATCAACATAATCTACACTATATGGCCAATGCATGTGGACACCTATATACACTTGTACATCCTATTCTGAACCACTGCATTCATATGCAGTTGGCCCCCCTTTGTGGCTATAACAGTCTCTGCTCTTCTGGGAAGGCTTTCCACAAGATTTTGGAGTGCGTCTGTGGAAATTTGTGAGTTTGGTCAAAAGAGCATTTGTGAGGTCAGGCACTCGTGTTGGATGAGAAGGCTTGGCTCGCAATCGACTTTCCAATTCATCCCAAAGGTGTTCAGTAGGGTTGAGGTCAGTTCTCCATGTCACCCACTGGAGTTTCTCCATACCAAACTCGTCAAACCATGTCTTTATGGACCTCAATTTGTGCACAGGGGTGCAGTTCACGCTAATACAGAAAAGAGCCTTACTCGAATGTTGCCCCAAAGATGGAAGCATATAATTGTCTGAAACATCTTTGTATTCTGCAGCATTAACATTACCCTTCACTGGGCCCAAATCATGAAAAACAGCCCTGGTTATTATCCCTCCTCCAGCAAACTTTACTGTTGGCACTATGCATCCAGTAGGTAGTGTTCTCCTGGTTCAGCCCTTAGACTGCCTGATCATGAATTCAACCCAGATTTACACCACTCCAGCTGACGCTTGGCATTGTGCATAGTGATCTTAGGCCTGTGTGTAGCTGCTCAGCCAACGAAACCAATTTTGTGAAGCTCCCAACGCACAGGTTTTGTGCTGATGTTGCTTCCAGAGACAGTTTGGAAGTCTGTAGTGTGTAATGCAGATGGTAGATGATGTTTACACGCTATGCACCGCTCTGTAAGTTTGTGTGGTCTACCGCTGCATGGTTGTTGCTAGATGCTTCCATTGCACAAGATCGAGCAGGGCAGAAATGACGGAAAATTACTTGGAAAGTATGGCATATGTGTATATATATATATATATATATATATATATATATATATATATATATATATATATATATATAGTTTTATACTGTGTGTGGATATGACACCACAAAAAACACGATTGTATATTATGTCCTAAAGTGGCCCAGCATGTCCTAATCCTTCTGTTCCTGCTTTCCAGTGCTACAGGGCACTGAGAGAAGGGTAATCAGTAATTCTGGTGGTAAGAGCTTTCCATTTCAATATTCAGACGTGCCGCTCTCTGTTCTGAAGATGAATTGAGAGAGTGAATTGATTTTCTGTCTCTGAAGCATTTACTCATAGCGTAGCACTGATGTAACACACTCATACATAGTTACTCAGACATACGAGTGTACAGATATGCACATGTAAATACCATCTCATCAACACACATATACACACACACACACATACACACACAGACACAATGTGAGTATCTGCACGTCCTTTATCATAGTCTAATACCTCTGGGCCATTCAGCTAATTGAGTTCACAAACTCTATACACTCTCTGCGGCCCTTCCTATTCTGATTCTATTTATACCTGTGTGCGTGTGTGTGTGTGTGTGTGTGTGTGTGTGTGTTTGTGCATGCGTCCCAGGATAATAACTATAAAACAGTTAGGCCTAAATGATGGTCCTACAAAAGGGCAGTAAACAGCAGCGGTGATTTAAAGGCAGCAGCAGTACATGAGCACATGAGCGTAATATTTAGATATGAGTAATGCACACATCGTGCAGAACAACACACACCTCACTGCCATGTAATCATCACTGAGCCAGCGTGTGTGTGTGTATGTGAGTGTAAGAACAACAATTTATGTTTCTATTATCTTATCCAAAGAGCTCGGTGTTGTATTTTAAATAGGAACAGATCAAACACATTGAGCACAACACAATATACTACAGAGAGAGAGAGAGAGAGAGAGAGAAAGAATGGGTTACAGGCTGCTGTCGCTCAGTCTTTCTAGGATGGACTTTGCGGCCTGAATCATCATAAACACCACCCAGACAGAATGAATAATCAATCCAGGCTTCTTAGCCTTCACTAGAGGACTATACGAGTATGAAAATAAAGCCTGAATCCGTACCTGCAACTCTGAAACATGACCTGGCCCGACTAGTGCTGATAAATTTAAAACCCAAACCCGACATAAGCCCGCTTGTACACTGTAAACTGGCATCTCTCACTATCAACAGTGTTTATTATCTGTATATTCTTGTGGAATTGCCCATCATACCTGGCAAAGAACAGCATCCAGCCAGCTCTGACTGACTGTTAGCTCTGCTGGGTTAAAGTTGCTCGCACTACTGCTACAAACTACAGGCGAGCTTAGCAATCAAGGGGACAGACCTGCTGTGACTGAACAATAACCGTGCATGTGTGTGTACCTGTTCATTGACTCTGCAATGGGAGGGTCCGTGGTGTATGAGGATTCGGACGATGTCTACGTCTCCCCTCCAGGCGGCCAGGTGTAAAGGGAAACATCCTTTACTGTCAGCCACGTTAGTGGACGCTTCAAACTGCAACAGCTTCAGCACCACATCCCTGTTACATACACACAGAGACAGAAATCCCAATCACAACTAGGACCACAATCATTGCTCTTGGTGTTTTTATTCTTCCTGTTGCTCTTGGCCTTTCATGTTTAGCTTTTTTTTTGTTTATTAACACACATGGGCACATGCTGATTTAAAAATTTAACATCATTATGAGTACCTAGTCTTTTATCACAGTATTATCAATATGATGATTTTGTATTATATAAAAACATGACATGTAAACAAGTGTTCCGAAGTCTGGAATCACATTTCTAGAGTTCACTTGAGATTACTGTTTTTAATTAAAAAAGAATAAAAAATGAATGAACTGATCGTATTATCACCCTACAACTTTGTAGGTTTAAACTAATTAATAGGAAGCTGTAAAAATTGAGAAATGTTAGATGTGTCCAGAATGATGAACAGAGCTACAGATGATTCCATAATGACTGGGAAAGCTGTAAAAAACTGAGAATGAAGCTGTAAAATATCCAGAATGCAGTATAACTAAAACTTGGTGATCAGATCTCAGGCAAATAACATGGAGTTGGGAATCACCATAAATAGACAATAATGGTATATTTCTTATCCTTTAATAACTTTTTGTAATTCCCAATAAGCTTGAATTATAGAATAAAACATCTTAAAATACCTTCTGGAGTCTAGCTTGCAGTATTTTAATCTACACTATATGTTATTAATAAATAAAATAACAGCAATTATTAATAGAACAATCGATCACAACCTTTTGAATGTTCTAAATGTCACTTTGGCAATAGCTATAATGTGTTAGTGGTTATACCTTTTGAGGTATAACCACAACTTCTGGTATCCTGATTTTTCAATTGTCTTATTGGGCATTATGTCTTTATTTTCCTCTAGATTTTTTTACAGCATCACACATACCACACTGTGTATGAATGGACAGAATTTTATGTACAAACTAAATAAAACATGGGATATTTCAGTCATTTTATGAAATTAATATTTAATGTAGAATCATTTACTTTATAATCAGCCTGTGTTTATGCAAATTCCACTGCTATTATAATGCCAGTTTCCTATAGGACTTACAATGGTTCTATTAGCACCAGGTTAACAGTGGTGTTTCACTGAGACTAATAGCATTGGTATAGCTTATTACTGACTATCCCAACATGGACTTTATTATGCATTATTTACATTCACATAAGATTCAGAGACAGGTAGATAAATAAAGACCTGTAAAAAACAAGTAAAAGAACTTTCTTTCGAGTTACTGAAGCGTAATTCAGTCAGACAATTACATATTTTAAAAAAAAAGGTACATAAATGTGTAATAGAAGTTTGGACCTGCTGGTGGGTCCTGGACATAAAAAGGCATTGACAATAAATAATAAAAGAACACAGAAAAAGTCACAACTTGCACACACTGTGGTGTGGGTTTTAGGATTTTTTCCTGTGCTAATAGAGTGCTTGGAAAGAAACTCTTGAAGCGCCTGCTGGCTCGAGTTTTGATGGACATTTTCTGTATTGAAGCTTGTGAAGCAGCTAATGGGCTTGGCGGAGCAGCTAATGTGCTTAAGGTTAACAGCACTTTTGTCAATACACTTCTTTAGGCTGGATTTGACCAGGACGTTTCAGTTGTTGACTTTCTTAGCGAGCCCGACAACATGCCATAATTTGGCTTTGAAGAAGGTCATGGTGAAGCCAATCAAGCAGTTATGAGAGATGTGATGCCTCTTTCAGTGCTGGCCTGTAGAAGCGCCCAAGCAGAAACTGGAAGTTATGCAGAGCTTAAGGCCACCCAGAGAATCTGTCCCTCTAAACGTTACAGATGGAAATGATGGCCAATGTTTATGAAATCTTCTTCTGAGTTACTAGTCCTGTGGGTGAAACGTGGGCAGTCAACACTCTCAAAATAAAAGGTGCCAAAAAGGGTTCTCTGAAGTGATGCCACTGAAGAACCACTTTCAGCTCTCTAAAAAAACACAGAAATGAATGTAGCATCTCTGTAAATGAGACGTGTGAAGAGCATTTTTAAAGTTGAAAGAAAAACTCCCACATAAGTAAGGTTAAAGATTTTGTCCCAGAACCACATGTCCAAGCCAAAAACTGTTTAGGAATCTTTATTTTTTTAAGACTGAAGGTGAGAGGCCACAACTAACTCATGGTACAAGAGGATTGGGTATTGGAATGTCTTCATTAACAGTGTTGTGGGTGTGACAGATCTCTAGGGAGGTTATTTCATCCTTTTTTGGAAGTAAGACACAGGATTTGAAGAAGCCAGGCACAATGCACCAGGCCAGGAATTGATTGAAAATCTCTGTGAATGCTGAGGCCAGCTGGTTGGCACGGAGTTTTAATGCGGCGAGGAATACAAGACTAGACAAAGACAGAGAGAGACACAAAGGGACAAAGTGAGAGCATGACAGGGAGAGAGAAAAGAGAGGAAAGAGAGCTGATTTTCCCACAATTTTATCTTCAGAAGCTCTCAAGTCATCTATAAAACAACATGTACAAATACGCCAGGGAATTAATTACTGAATTTCCGAAATATCATCCAAAATATCATCTTAAAGAAGTTCAGAAATATGGTTAGTGAAATTTCTAATCAAGGTTGTCTTCACTCTGTCTGATATGTCCATGACTTAACACTGAGACTTTTTCATCCAGATTAATTCTAATGACAAGACTGATTGACACTCTAAGCAGAAATGGCAGATAGGATATTTCCCCCATGTGTCCTTTTCAGTCTTTAAATTCCTTCCCCATAGTCACATTACTGTAATTAAGCCTCTCAACCTTTCCTCGAGTCTAAGCACACCTACTCGGCAGTAATCTTAATCCATAAACTGGAAGGACTGCTGTCCTACATATAAAATCTGGAATGCTATTATGCATGAAGCACCATTGGCCATATTAGATAACTGAGTACTGGCTAGTAAAAAGTGTATGTATGTGAGTGACTAGTGTGGCCCTGATCTCCACCCTCAACTCTGATGTTGTGGTCTGTTTCACTGGGTTATATGCATATGGGTCAGTAGCTCAGACCAAACGCATTTGTGCTCAATGCTTTATAGTGTCTGTCTTGTTCATTTAGTTTGGGTTACACAAGCTGCACTTGATCATGTATTTACACATCTGCATTTCTTGCTGGAAAAAAATGTGTGTTTGAGCGAAGCACTAATTGCTAACACTTCATTTTCTTGGACATTTTATTGTAAATGCTTTGTAGATGCTTACCTTTCATTTAAGTTTGTTCAAATACTTATCTATTAAAGGGGAATTCCACTGATTTTTCAGAATTTCTGGATAATCCACTCATTGAGATGTAAACAAAATCATTCAGAGTGGTTTGGTGTGAAATGGTTCACTGTAGAGAAACTGACTCAAATTTCTTCACAATAGAAAAAGTGGTGATAGGAACCAGACATCATGACATCTACAATGCAAATATAGCCATTTTATTTACTATCCAAAATGACCAATGAACCTATATGTGTCTCTGTGCTTTTCTATGCAATGTTGATGATGGTAAAATAGGGATAACTCTGAAAAAATATGTTTTTTTAGTACTACATTGCCTTACAATGCCCTGCATGTACCTCTCCATCATGAATTGATTATAAGAAAATACATTTTAGGCCAAAACGTGTTCTCAAAATGATCACAAAACAATGTTTAGGCATCAGGTCACCTTTTCATAACCATTTCATGTAATAACTTTCTGTAAGGGAGCATTTAAAAGCTTTAAATGTTTCAGATGGTTCCTATCACCACCACTGTGAACTATTCTGACTCTGTTTCACTAGAAACACAGCATTTCACATCAAATCACTCTGAATTACTAGGTTTACATCTTAATCATTTAAGTTCCCTTTAAATTCATCTTAATTTTCACTAGCCCAAACCCTGGCCCTAATGCTAACCCTAATTTTTAACCTCAACCAGAAACCCAATCCTGAATCTAACCCTAACCCTAACATTGTCAAGAATCAACAGTTTTACCAGATAGCTTGCAAACAATTTGAACATCAGTAGATTACCTATAGGGGCAATCCAAATACTGTGGGAACCTCTACCTTTAGTTGCAGCAAGGCTGACCTTCACAAACTGTTGTTTTTCAGCAAAAAGAAAAGGTGTCACTTAACCATTCCATAAAATTCTCACAGGATATATTACAGCCTTATGCTGTGCTGGCACTACAGTGAGACAAAGTGAAGTCTCACTGCTGGGCTGAGTTAGACTGCTCAAATGTAGTAGCAAGTCATGTGGCCCACCATGTGACTAGCAGTACAAACAGAACAAACATAATCAGTCATACCAAAAACACTAATACAACCATTACTATGCTCAAGTGAAAAGCACTGTTTAACCTACAGGTCATATAGGATCAACCAGTGGTCAACACATGAGATTCATACTTACTGGAACTTCAGATACAACATTAATAGGAATAGTTCGGTGAAAAATCAAATTCATGCTATTTACCTCTTAACCTGTACTAAAGTCAAAATTGTTCCTCTACTACATGACTGTAGTGTATGTGTGTGTGTGTGTGTGTGTGTGTGTGTGTGTGTGTGTGTGTGTGTTTACCTGTGTCCATTGAGCGCAGCGTGGTGTAGAGGTGTGTATCCTGAGCTGTCTGCACAGTTCACATTCAGCCCTCTCCACATGCTGCAGAGAACAGAGACAAAAAAGCACTCAGTGAGAAAAGTACACAGGCAGAAAAAAGTGTACTGTCCTGGTAAATGTTGGTCCCCCAAGGAACAAATAGCGTAAAACAGTGGTAAAGCTGAAAAATTAAGGTTTATGCCCTGCCATATCCCTCTGCCAGGAGTGGATTTCAAAAGTACGTTTAGGAAAAATCTTATCTTAAAACAATTGTGAAACGCAGGCTGTGCATTCATAGTTATTCCGTTTAATGACATTCTGTAAGGTAGCTTTTAGGACATTAAACTCGTTAGACATCTATCACCATCCTATCACCACCTCTGTGAACAATCCTGACTCTTCTGTTTCTCTAGAGCGCAACATTTCACATCAAACTACACTGATTGTCTTTGTTTACGTCTTAGTGATTTATTTATGCAGAAACCTTGGAAAATTCTCTTGGATTTGCCCTTTTAGTTACTGCTCATTCTCAAAACTCCACACACATTTTGCAAATCCTCACATGGAGCAAAACAAAACACTGGCCCCAAAACCATCAACACTCCCGTAAAACTGAAACATTCACAGTAACATGGCAGATGAATTTCTAGAACAAAACGTTTTTCATGCTACAAAGAGAAACTGAACTGAGAAACGTTCTTTGCTGCTGTCTTTGCTGTACACATGGATGAGAAGCAATCAACAGAAAGTGAGAATGATTTTTTAGCCATGTACTCAATTACTTTGTGCTTGTTTACATGAAGAAAGCAAAATGTATAAGCTCCACAAAAATAAATACATACTTTTGTGAATGAATGATGATCTCAAACTCAAAACAGCAGACAAAAAACAAATCTGTTCTTTGTATCCTATGTGTTTTTTATTTGTAAACAAATAAACAAATAAAAAAACTACATAGGATCCCCCACTAATATCTGCGTGGCCGCAAAATGTGTGACACAAACCAGCGACACAAGCCAGCAATGTGTGAGCATTTGAGACAAAACATAACACACCACCAGCACCCCCGACCCTGAGCACAGTGCCTTCCAGAATTACTGACAGCCTTAAAAAGACTAACACAGAGTAACACAGGCCATCAATAAATGTCTTTGTTGTGTGTCAGCTTAATCATACACTGAAAATGTGAGAGACATCTAACCTTTCAGTGAGTTAAAATCATGCAAAGAAATGAATCCTTAATAATAGAGCTGTCACAATCATGAAATTTTAGCTGATTCATTGTCATATAAATAATAGCAATTTATGATTTAATTGTCTTTCCTTGTTCATTGTTTGCAACCATCAAGCCTAAAGTGGCCACATCTGCTTTTCATCTTCCTTGCTAGCTATGTTGACTTAGTAGCTAACACCAGTTGTGCTGCTGAATCAGTACTGACTCAACACTTACTCAAATGTCTACAGTCACACAGAATTACGTGTAGAGTTCATCAAAGCTACATGTTCATCACAACAGTGAAAATATCAGCAAAAAAAAAAAGTCACATTGAGAGTCTAAAAGAGGAGAGCGCACACACAAACACACATGCCTAAGGCCAGACGCACTATATGACCATAACTGGTGCATGAAGAGTCAATAGGACTACTGTCTAGACTGATCTCTCAAAATATTCTAATAGAGAGGGTGAGGGGCCAATGCCTTATAACATAACTGACAGTAAAGATGTGCATGGGCACTTGACTAGTTGGTTAACCGCTCAAGGTGCTTGAGGCGTATTTAAAAAGGTGAAAGGTGTATTCAGGTATCTGTTACATTTCATCACAGGACGATGGAAAAAATATACGAGCTAATAATTCGAGAAATTGCGAATTTTATGTTTTAACAGAACTCTAACAACATGAAGTATATTATTCTGCCTGAGTAACTATGAAACATGAGTGCCTGAACGCGTGTTACAGAGAACATGTTGTTAAGGTTGTAACTGAGAAGGCAGAGACAGTCGGCTGGTGCCCTGGCGGCTTTTTTGCTAACTACTCTAGCGATTGTTGGCTGAATAAAACATTGAAAATATATTTCTCTGAAAAAATGACAAACATGTTGCCTCATAACACTGAGCAGAAAATACCTCATGTTGAAGACAGCAAGTCTCCACCAGGATTCAACGTCGTCCCTGTCAGTGTTAGCTCATCTGACATGGCAGCTTCCATAACTCATTCCCACATGAAAACCAGTGCATCCATATAAAATTCATTTTAGTTTCTTTTTGCCTCTAAAAACCTACAAATTTCAGGTGGTGTAACCATCCAACCATACATGTTGATCAAGTAAACTATCAAAAAGTAATTTAGTTGTTACTTCTAAGTAAAGTAGTTTGGCATGATTTTATGTTTGAAAACTTTAAAATAAAAACCATCTTATTTTATATATATTTTTTTTATATATAAAATAAAAACCATGTTATATTATGCAAATCATGAGCTTTTAAATAACATTTTATAATTGTTTAAATTTTTTTATTTGTCTTACTTGTCATTGACCCATATATATATATATATATATATATATATATATATATTAATATGGTGCATATGTGTCATATATAAGTACAAGGAGTGGGCAATTTGATGATATTTACTGTTATCACCACAACATGCCGTTCTGAGCATATTCAGTCCTGTTTTGGTAAATTTTAAGCAGTCTGGTATGTGAAACCTCAAATAAACATATTTTACAACTCCTACTAAGTATCTACACGCAATGTGTTCAATATGTATTATATGTACAGTATGTATAAAATAACTAAAATAAGCCTAACTCTAAACATAACACTAACCTCAGTAACAAAAAGAAATGGTTTCACTATTTAGGTTTTGAAAATGAAACATTTAGCTTTACCAAAATAAAAAATAACAAACACTGCTTTTTTGTTCTGAAAATGTATGAAAAACACTCCCACATGCGCACACACACACAAACACAGCTCCATGTATGCACAAATACATACATTCAGTCGGCTGCATAGGATCACACAAGCATGTGAAAATCTCTTAACTTAATAGTGAAAGGTATGTGTGAAGGGGAGAGGGGGAGGCATCTGACCCAGGTCACACTGAGTACAATAACACTGCGCGCACACACACATGCACACACACATATACACATACATCAAAGCACTAGCTGTTCAGTACATGCCAGTACTCATCACTCAAGACAAGTTAAATAACCAGCAAATAGTTATTAGGTTTTCCTAACTATACTATGTTCATTATCTCATAACTTATGAGTCTTTGCTGTAAATGTGCCATCATTCTGATAGAAATTAAGCCAAAGTGTTCAGCTGAGAAAGAACAGCTGAGGAAAAAAAGGAGCCCAATTGAATTAGCTAGAAGCATTAGATTAAGCCAAAACAGAGAGGCTCCTCAGATCCATGTCTCTTCTCCTCAACAGATTAGACAACTATGCAGAAAATGTCCTTTACACATTAAGCATCACTCTGTTAAATCTGTATCTCTCTCTCTCTCTCTCTCTCTCTCTGCTTCAGCACAGGAACAATAAGAACAGTGCTGCTGTTTTGTGGCTAAACGAAGCCGTGTTTAATCAATAAAGATGGCTGATGTGTGAAATTATGGATTTGATGATAGTCAACAATGAGAGAAACAGAGAATGAATGCTGGCAAGGAACAGAAAGCAGTGAACAGCAGTGAATGTGAGAGGTGAAGAGGAACACCTTAAAGATCCTGGCTAAATACAGGCATATGAGCATAAAACAGCACACAGTGAGAAACAGTGAGGACACTTTCATCTGTACAGTATTTTTCATCCTGGGTGCTTCTCACTTGCACACACATACATATACACACATGCGCAGGCAGTAAGAGGGAAAGCCCTGCTGCAGCTCAGATAGGATGAGTCATCCCATCTGAGTGTGTGTGTGTGTGTGTGTGTGTGTGTGTGTGTGTGTGTGCAGGGGGAATATTGGGAGGTTCTGCAGTGCACAGAGCGTACAGTACAGCAATATCACCCAGCATAAACTCCACTCACTAACAGGAACACAATATTACACAGTATAGATGATATTATTCAACTTAACAAGACTGCGCACACACACACACACACACACACGCACAGAGAGCTGCAGTGGAGCGGGGGGCTTAAAGAGAGTACAGCTGCAAAACCTAAACACATACAAGATACACACTGAGAAACATTTAGAAGAAGGAACTACAGAACTGAGGAAAAAAGGTAAGAGTATGAGAACAGAAGGGGGAGAAAGAGAGACAGAGAGAGAGAGCGTGTGAAGGAAAAAAAGGGATGGAGAGAAACGGAGGGAAACAAAGAGGGAGAGATAGATAGAGGGAAAGGGAAACAGAAGGAGAGAGAGAGTGAAAGAGTATGAGAGGGAGTGAGGAGAAAAGAGAAAGGAAGAAAAAGAAAAAGAGAGAAAGAGAAATGAAGAAAGAAAATAGAATGAAAGGAGTGATATAGAAGAGAGAATGAGAGAGAGAAGAACAATGAAAATAGAGGAGACAAGGAAGAGGAAACGAGAACAAGAGGAGAAGAAAAAGAAGAAAGAACAGAGAGAGAGAGGAGAGAAATAGAGCAAGAGTGAGAGAAGGAAGAAAGTACGAGGGATAAAGAGAAAAAGAGATAGTAATAAAGAAGGAGGGATAGAGAGAAGGAGGGGAAAAGAGAGAGAAGGAGAGAAAGAGAGTGAAAGAGTACGAGAGGGAGTAAGGAGAGAAAGAGAGATAGATGAGAGCGAGTCATGAAAAAGAAAGATAGAAAAAGACAGAGTGAAAAGAGATGAAAAGAAAGAAAAAGTAAAAATAAAAAAGAAAAAGAGAAAAGGAGAGAAACAGAAAATAGCAGGGAGGAAATAGAGATAAAAAGACAGAATAATATAACAGAAGAAAGAAAGAGGAAGGGGAGGGAGAGATAGAGAAGGCAGAGAGGTGGAGCGAGAATGAGATATATAGCGAGACATGCTGGAGAGAGAACACACACACACACACACACACAGACACACACACACATTGTCTCAGCGCACACACACCTCCTCTCAGCCAAACAAGCTGCTACTGAGCTCTCTCTCTCTCTCTCTCTCTCTCTCTCTCTCTGTCTCTCTCCCCCAGCGCTTCACATCACAGCACAGATATATCAATCCCACACTAAGCAGCTCACTCTACTAAACAGCATGTCTCACTTACAAAAATCTCACTCTCCACATAAACACACAGCTGACCTGTCATTTTTGACACAGTTTATAAGCAGAGGTCAAAGATCCTCAGTTAGCAAGGTCACCAAAACCTTGCTGTACTCTGATTGGTCCAAGCGAGGGCCATACAGTCTGGAGCTTGTGCATCAGATTGATTGGCAGCGTCTACTGATGCCCCTCTCCTTTCATTTGCGCTGGAGCATAATTAAAACCAGACACGAGCAATCAATAACCACATGGTGCCCTGGGGACACAGGAAGTGCACTGATGTCATTGAGTCTCCCCTGAGTCTGCTCAGAGCTGGCGTGTGGCAGGGCAGCGGTCTCCTTCTGGAAGACTGCAGACGCCCTCCACATACACACACAAACTCACACACAGAGCCGAAGTCTGCGTAAAGTATGCAGACCAATTACAGTCAATACAGTCTTTCATATCTACCTACAGTCAGTTCCACAATGAGCTGCTATTGCTCAACGCAATTTGATTACACTGACTCAGCCTGATTACTGCTACAGCTATTTTCGATTACGTACGTCAACATAAGAGTATCAGGAAAGCATGGGAGATTATACAGAGAGAGGCCAAACCTGCAGGAGCTGCCACTATGATGTGTAGCTAGAACCTTATCCACACCAATTAGCTTCATTTGAACTAAGGGGTGGGTGATACGGCAAAAAATATATAATATCATGATAAGACATTCTCACAATACACAATATGTATAACAACATTTTTACACAGACACAATGCAGTGGTAGTGCCACATTTAAAAACAACCATCAAAAACTATAAATACAATGATTATCACTCAACATTTCACACACTACACTAAATCCAGTCACAGGGCAAATTATGCCCTCTATTTAATGAAACATAAAGCTGGTCAGTGTTTATTAAGTTACGGCTGATAATCACAATGTGTTCAGAGAATACTGTTTATCACGATATCATCTGGTTTATTTCGTTAAGTGGCCAATGGTGAACATTGGGAAAATTGAACTCTTGACTCGTTGCTGTTGGCGGTGGCAGAATTTTCCGACACTGCTCCATTAATAACAATTAAATATCTGGTTTATTATGACCATCTACCACTAACATGTAAATACAGCATAAATCAAACTGCCCCAAGCTGTTAAGGAATATCAAATAGATTTTGCTTGCTTATGTAATTTCTGATTCAGATGTAGGCAAAAATGAGGCTTCAAGAGGTTTGCTACAATGCCATTAGCTTTGCAATGTTCCTTTGTCCTTTTTTTATAAATAAAGCATCACACAGTCAGAAACCACATAAGCAAGTTTAAAGATTTGAGGCGACTATGTGATGATTTAGGCATGCTGTTAGCTAATTAGTGGGGAATAAGCTTTCATTACGTGTTAGTAGGGGTGTACCAATACACAAACTTTCAGGTTTGATACAATTTTTGACATTTTAAAAACATCTTCATTCTACAAAGCTATAATTATGACCTATGTATGCTGGTTTAGAAAATTACAAGTTTAATTTAAAACAAAACATTGCAGAAATGTTTTAGTACATGAAACAAATGGCACAATAACACTCTTTCTTTTCTGATACTAACATTGAAATATAGACCTTCAAAAAAGCATCAAAAAGTAGGCTATCATGCTAAAATACACAGCTAAAAACATCACATCACTCAGTGTGAGTGCTATTTCAGGACAGGTTTGTTACAAGATTGAATGGGAGTCACCCTTTATTCTCTTCACCATCTGATCTAGCATTTTCTGCTGATATCAGCCAATTACTGATACCTGGGAACGGATCGGTGCCATCTTTAGCGCAAGACAGCTATTAACAATACAATTGGGTAATAAACAATACAAAGATCTGGCTCATAGAACCCAAACATGTCCCATTTTCAGCTGCCAAACTTAAATATTAACAAAAGTGAACAATTAACTATAGTTAAAGACAATTAGCATCAACTACAACTAAATTGCAATTTGCATGTTTGATGTCTTCCATAAAAAGCAGCAAATGAGAGCCCATCAGAAGAGACTGAGGGGCGTATCGGCAGTACAGTTTTAAATTTCGATACCCTAATTTTGCAATTTTTCAATATTGTATTAAAATTGTTACAGCCTTATTTGTTAACTACATTATCCTCATAGCTTCAGTGCAAATCCAAAAAAACAAACCTCAGACACCAAACGTGCCCTGGTTTTCTACATTTGTGATAACTGAAAAATTGTATAGATTTTATTTTACCACACTTTAAGATCTTTAAGATCATCAAAAGCATGGGTAATTTTACAGAGACAAGACTACTTTGCACGTTCACCCAGTAGTTGCATAAACTCAGTCTGAGTGCTACATAAACCTACAGCATGCAAACCTGATCGACATTAATATGTGCTACACATATATAACTGCTTAAACCTAGCTTTCAAAAATAATGTCCAGCTGCTTGGAAAACCCCGTAACCTGGTGTTATTATTATCCCTGCTCCTGAAACAGTGCTGTTGGAGTTCAGACACTGCCTGATTTAGATTATACGAGCCGCCTGCAAGACAAGAGCACTGACGCCCAGGAAACTGACCCAGAGCAGATGGAGATCCCGCAACTGCTGCTGACTCACTGCTACTGCCACTGCTCTCCAGTTACCGCTCTGTCTTCCTCCTGCTGCTTGATGAGCATGCTCTCATGTGAAGGACACTAATGACACTAATGTGACCTGTGTCTCAATGCCCACATGACTAAGAGTGACATCAGTAAAGTAGCTGTAGCTATACAGAAGATTGCTAGATGACTACACACTGATAAACCTGTATAAGCAAATTCCACTAAATGTTGAGATGTAAACAAAGCCATTAATAGTGGTTTGATGTGAAATGGTTCATTGTAGAAAACCTTACTCTTTCTTCTCTTCTGATTTCTTTACAGAGGTGGTGATGAGAAACAACGATTGCAATGTCTACAATGCAATTATAGCCATTATATTTACTATCCAAAACAACCAGTGAACCTATATATGTCTTCTCAGTTTTATATGTAGTGTTAATAAAGGTAAAATAGCAGTAAATCTGAAAATATACACTTTTTTGGGACTATTCAATAAATACATTCTAGGCCGAAAACCGATCTCAATACTATAGTAAAACAATTTCTCAGGCATAAGGCACTGTTTTCATAATCATTATGTGTAATAACTTTCTGCGATATAGCTTTTAGAGGCATTAAATGCTTCAGACGTGCGGCTCTTATCACCACCACTGTAAACAACTCTGAGTCTGTAAATTTCTCTAGAATGAAGCATTTCCCAACAAACCACTCTGAATGGCTCTGTTCGTTTCTTCTTCCATCTAACTTTGCAGAAATTAAAAAAAGACGGAATTCCCTTCTAAGACCATAAACATCACCGATGCTATTGTAACTGCTGAGCAGTATATAGATGTGCGAAATCATTTTATTGACTGCCTCTCTCAATAACGTAAGATCAGGGTCACAAAAGGTACAGGCCCCCTAGGTGCAGTATAAACAGACCAGTCCATGATATACAGATCAATGCAAGAAAAACAGGAAAAGCCAAAACCAGCTAAAAGCAGAAAACAAACCTATTAGGAGAAATGAGAACTATGAGAAAAACACAGGAATGGCTTTGCATTGTAAAACTTTCAGTTAACTTACATGAAACTAAATATTGAGCTGCATTATGTAAAGTGTGCTGCAATTAATTTGAAACTCAGCCGCAACAGTTGCAAGCGTATTCACTTCGTGAAACAAGTTTCATGAAACGGTCAATTAAAATGTAGATAGCTGCTCACATGATCTTGCGGTATGACATTATTTCAAATTGACTGGAAAAGAAAATATAACAGATGGTTTAATGGATGGTTGAAAATGGGATCTTCCTGACTGACTCCATGTTGGAAATCAAGGTTGGAAATCTTTAATTTTTTCAGTTTCCTCAGCCATGACAACAAACATGAGTTTCTCAAAACTTCCTGTAACCAGCTGGCTTAACTAGCTGGCTAACGGTAACAGCTGTTTAAACAGCTGTATATTCTTCTTAGGTAAACTGCTGTTGTTGTGATCTACGTGGCTATAATATTCACTTTTTCCTCTCTGGATGCCCCTAATTTTACACAGAGCTCAGACTCCTTTAAGATCTAATTGATTAAATTTATTACACAAGAGGTTTCTGATGAACCTGTAGCGCTTCTAAGACAGAATGAGCGAGACATCAAGTACAACCTGAACGGTTACTTAAACATTCCTTTTCAAAGGCTTAATATACAGAGAACAGATTAACAACTTAAATATAGTAAAGAACCCTAAATAAATATTCAGGATAGATATAGGAAAAGAATGGCAATGACAGCTAGACAAATTATACAAAGATGATTAATATATGCAAATAGGCAAATAAATATGAAAATGTGCAAATGTAAATAACACGTTGCAGATGACTTGTAACTGAATGCTTTGTGTGCAGCTTTGCACTGTTTCACGGTCCAGTTGTATGGAAATTACAATGCATGCAACTCACAACATGCAACTAGAGCATGAAAGTTTACCCATGTAAGGCCAGTCTAGGAACTAACTTAAGATGCAGATGCAGAGCCAAGGGGGACTCCATGACAGCTTTGCAGTAAGACCAATGTGTGTAGGTTAAACTGTGTGTGTGTTTGTGAGAGTCTGTGTTAGAGACCACTGCTCTGGCCAGATGAGAGTAGAGTTTTAAATAGCCTGTGTTTGCAAGCTGATTCATGCTAAAGTCCTCATGCTGCCACTGACCATCATTGCCCTACAGCACACAGTGACCTCCCCACATCTCAAAGCCAAACTACCCAAAACAGGATCACAACAGGACTTGAAGAAATAATTTATAGTGGAACATCAAAACTACAGAGTTTTCCCTTCACCCAAAATGTTGTCAATCAGGCAAGACACACTTAGTGTTCAAATTTAGCTTGTTTGGTTTTTGAACTGTACACAAAAACAAAAAAAAAGTCTGGCTGCTAGCAGAAAGTTGCCAGTAGAAAACCATTAAATAACAGTTTACTTCTGCAAGCGTAATTACAGTGAAAAACCTTAGTTTTCTTCTTCTTCCAGTTTTTCCTCTCACATTACTCATGGCCAATTCTCTCCCACTAGTTAGGCCTCCCTACATCACACAATGCTGCTAACACACTCTCTTGGACTCCTGACCACACATGGCATCACTGCGATTTGAACTCACAACCTGCTGATGATGGAACCAACCCTTAGATATTTAGACAGTAAGACATTCATACTTAACAGCATGAATGCTATTATTGGGAGGTGTAATTTTGTAATTAAATGTTATTTAACTGGATATTTCTGTAAAAAAAAAAAATAATAATAATAAAAAAAATTGTGTGTATTTCTGTGAATTTTCAGTCACCATTTGTTTTGTAACCAAAAATCCTGTGTACATTTATTATTAATGACAATATAAATGAATGGAAATAATTGCAAAATAAATGTATGAATACAGCATTTAGCAGTTACAGTATTTTACTGATAACTGTGCTTTTATTTGATTCAACAAAACTACAGGAACAAACTGTAGTTTAGCTCCATGTGTTTAGCAAATCAGCACCACGTATTCAAAAAAAATAAACAGATTTGTTTTAGCTTAGCTGTTATCTGTAAAATCTAAAAAGCGAAATATTACACAGACCTATTTAATCTTTAAGCACTGTGACATAGAAAGGAAATGATCTATCCATGAGTGTGTTAGATGGTCTTCGTAACATAGAAGAAACCAAATTACACTTGAATATTGTTCATTAACAGCATTTTTTTACAGTTACATTTTACTGCTCTTCTTTTACAACACCTTTTTGGTATTTTCTCACATTCTTAAAAACGCATTGCATAAGATTAACATAAGATAAAATTAACAGCATTTTGACCATAAAGACTTTTTTACAGTGAATGACATACTGTTATCTGTTAGAAAGGACAAAAGTACTTTGCATTGCTAAAAACAGGAGCAGCTACCATCTTGATGACTGAATTAAGTTCATGGCTTTGTTTACCATTTACAGATAACAGTATATCAACAGTAAGCAACTGTAGTTTTGCAAGCACAAAACTAAGGAAGCAAATGTCTGACACCAAACATCTTATTTTCTGCTAAACTATTGCTTTAAGATTCAGTTTGGGAGCATATAAGTGTGTATGTGTGAGTGCCAGTCTCTGCACTGAGACTGGTGCCATTAAAGCAACACTGGGGAAAAAGTCTCTGTGATCACAGTAAGAATGCCCCCTACAATCCCGGCACAGAATTCATCCTACAAAAATCAGCTTGTCGCAATTTCAAGACAGATCTTAGGAGCTAAAACTCACGACTGGATTTAGGAACGGCCGACTCGTTCAGCCTGTGAAGCCTCACTGCACTTTTATTAGACTGACTGAGATCCCTAGACTTGGGCGTTCTGTGAATTGACCTCAAAGGTGTCTGAGAAGCTGACCTGAAATATCGATCAGTGATCTAAAGAGTCTATAAGGGAATGAGCCATCTGCCCCCTCCTAACACCTCCAACATCCAGGCCACACAGCAGCAGCACTACAGAGACTGAGGCCTGTTTCTTATACACTACCTCTGTGTGGTGTGAGCGACACAGCAGCATGACTTCTACAGCTCACACATGTTGACACATTCATACATACAGCAAGCAAGTTCTACAAACATCCCTTTTCCAAATAAATAAACACTCCAATCAGTTACTTTATTCAGTAAAAGAGCACAATACGTCTGTTTACTCTTGACAGTTTTCTGCTTCATTTTCATTGATATTCATTGCTTATTTCTCCTACAAAAATAGGCCCCACGTCTATTTTCTAAATGCTGAGCCACTTCTGTGTTTGAGACGCTCTGCTGCACTGCTCGTGCAGCCTGTGTGAAAGCTTTGACTTGTTAATGTGAGGAAAGTAATGAAAAGCAAGACATTCCACGTCCCTCCTCCCTCACAGAGGTATTATGTGCAAAGCAGGCCGAAAAGCTACAAAACCTGACACAAATTATCAGCAGACTGTTGATTATTAGTGCCTCTTTTAGTAAATCTCCCCCATGTGTCCAAAAGTGTATGGACACCTGCTGACCAGTTTGCCCCCCCTTTGCTGCAGTAAGAGCCTCTACTCCTCTGCAAAGGCTTTACACTAGAGGTTGGAACATCTCTGTGAGGATTTGAATGTACTGCACCACAAGAGCATTCGGGAGGTCAGGTACTGATGTTGGAGGACGAGGAACACAAATGCCACTACAATCCATCCCAAAAGGTACTGGATGGAGCTCCATCACTCCGGAGAACACAGTTACACTGCTCTACAGCCTAAGGCTGGGGGCTTTATATCCCTCTAGTCCATGCAGAATGTAGAAATGCACTGGACATGAGCAATGCATTTCTACAGAGATTAAATGAGCCGTCCAACTGAATGCCTGGGTCAAAGTGTGTGCTGAATTTGCTAACATGACGGGGTACGTTACTACTGGACATGTATGTAAAAGGAGAGAAGGTAGCAAGAAAGAGAAGCCAAGACTGTGACCCTAAGAGGGAGACAACAATACAAAACCAAAAAAAACTGCCTCTCTTGTGTCAGTGAGCATGATTTAGCATGGTTTTATGAGCACTCCATCAGTCTGAGTAACTGCAGAAAGCACTCGGAGCAGTCAAGGATAAAAATGACATGGATGAATTGTGCTATGCAGATAAGCTGCATAAGTTTAATAATGACTGCTGTTATGAAGTTGGCTCTGACGCCGGTGTGTGTGTGAGTGTTTATTGGGCCGGTGTCCTTACTCGTCTCTGTTCAGTGTTGTGGCTGTATTTATAAGAGTGTCAGAGTCCCTAGCGAATGTAACTCTGGTGAAGACACACACACACACACACACCCTACAGCTTGGAGTTATGACTATATATGGCTCTGCTAAAGTCCACTGGCCCTCTAAAACGTGCTTCTTCACTTCTTCTGTAAACACCTGCCAATATCACCCAGCTAAAACCATGCAGCACTGTCAGTGTTTATGTGTGTACTGAAAGAACACACACATATGCGCAGATTACATGAGGAAGCTCCTCACACCTGTATGTGTGTGTGGTTTGCAGACAGGAGGGATGTTTGGGATGATAGCAGCTGTGTGTGTTCTGTGAAGACTTTATTCTCGTCAATCTGCCGAGACGACTGCTGCTGTCAACACTGCATCACACACAAACACAAATGCACAGATACTATCACACACATACAAACCACTGTTTAAAAGTTGGAGATGGTTTCCAACAGCATGAAACCAGTTTTGTTTCAGGCAAGAGATGTATAAAATTTCAGCATGCCAGCCCTGTGTACAGCTGGGCGATATGGTAAAAAAGTAATATCACGATAAACAATATGTCACAATGTTGATTTTTTCTGATATTTGATAAGCTAGAACAGACAAAGTAGTGCCACATTTAAAAAAATACTATCAAAAACGATTTGAATATAACATTTCACACACTGTGCTGCACTAAATCCAAATAAACAGGACAAATTATGCTCTCTTGTAGTCAAACATGCAGTTGGGAAGTGTTGTTTAAGTACTGACGATATCCATGATATACTCATAGAGGCATACTGTGACAAAATGTGACATAATTTGTCATGATAGCAATAATTATTGTCATGTTGCCCAGCCATAATCCTGTGCAATTTCATAGCAAATAATAGGAAGCTGTAAGAAGAAATGTTAGATTTGTCCAGAATGATAAACAGAGCTGTACACGAGTCTAAAATAACCAAGAAAACTGTATAGTAGTGATAATTCTAATATAATTAATATATGTTTGTAATAAAATTAATATCTAGAAATTCTTATTTTTTTAAGTGGAGATCAAACCCCATGACTAACAACCAAAAATATGTAAATAGATCATTTCAGTGTATTATTTAATCTTTTAACTACATCTCTGAATAAAACATCTTAAAGTACCTTTCGGGGCATCATTTATATTAATTAAATCTATAAAATTATTTATTATGGTATAGAAAATAACAATTTGTAAGTAATATGGCAGAGATTCCTAACTAGTAGAATGAATGCTCATTATTTAAAAAAACAAGAGTAAATAAATAAAATGTAAAAATATGCAGATTGGACAATGACTACATATAGTATAGGCACTGATGGATTACTAACTGGGCCAGTGGGGCCAGTGCCCAGAGGCCTCTGACGGCCAAGGGCCTCAGCTGGCCTCAGACCACAAGGCCTGAGGGGGCTCAAAGACTGGGGAGAGTCCAAAGCAGATGCAAACATTAGATTATCAAATAATCTTTGAATATGAAATGACTAAGCAAATCAAACAAGGCCCATCAGCCCAAAGCCTGCCACCACATTTAAAATACTTAGTCCATAACACCAAAAACATGCAGAAATAAAACTGTGCAGGAAAAAAACAAGCTATTGCACATTAAGTGGAAATTAATCATTTTGTTTATATTACATTTTTCTATTTCTGTTTAAAGTGTACACAAACATGCACAAGCTGTGTATTAAAGTTATTTTTCAGATTTAGGTGACATAAGGGCTACATGAGAGAGTCCCAGCTGCGTTATCATGACATAAATGCTGAAAGGACCGAGTGCAGTGTTGTCTGGTTTCACACACACAGCTGGCTGCAATTCACCCCACAAGAAAGTATTTAAAACACAATGCAACTGTTTGGCTCACCAGTGTATATCAACTCCATCAAAATAGCTCTCCCATAAAAAAACCCTGTGGTCTGCCAGTCTCTCTAACTGGACCAGCTTAGAGAGAGAGAGAGAGAGAGAGAGAAAACAAAAGAGAGAAAGAATGAAGACAGTAAGAGAAAGAGAGACAAAAGAATCTAGCTTGACTTCACTCCACTATCAAAGGAGGAACTCTGTCAGTCACACAGTCTGTCTGTGTGCCTTTGACTTTCCACGTCTGTCTGTCTGTCCGTCTGTCCCAGTCAGTGGTGTAGAGGCAGTAGGGAAATGGGCAGGTGGTGACAGATGCTGGAGATGCCTGTGGTTGAATCCTGTCACTTCATCTTTGCTAATGCATACATCTCTCTCCCCATTCACTCTCACGCAAATGAAAGACTGCACATGGAGACAGATGTGATCCAAGCTCACACAAAACCCACACGCAAAATATCTGGAGCATATACTGTACTGCTATGAGCAACAGAATACTGTATAGCTCTCTCAGTCTCTTTGCACCGACACTAAATGCTCCATAAATATTGCAAGTGCTATAAATATCCCTGTGTCTTTGTGCAACTACCCAATTAACACTTATTTCTGACAAATAACTGCTGTAAGCTGACGCACATTTGCGTGACAAAGTGCTACGACCTTGTGCATCACTTAAATACTGAGCCATAAGTCTGCTAGAGACACCCTGTCATCCCAAATTCCACACACACTTAACACCCACCATAGTAAGTCAAAGAGACAGGAGGGTGCAGTAAATACAGGCTGCGGACCACATAATGCTGTGTTGAATATGTGTGAGAGGACTGTGATAACAACCCAAACAGTGGGCCTCAGGCAACAAGCAGACATACAAACTGATATGTACAATTCCTATGTTCACATACAGTTTGTCATGTTCTCTTGGATTTGGCTAATTCTCCAGTAGTAATAGTAGTTTTGAAACTCTTATTTTTTCACTTTTTTTCTTTTGACCTTCCTCCTCCTTGTTACTAATGAGCAAATGCACAAGTGGTACACCTAAATAAGTAAACAGCAGAATAATAATGCTTCTAAATCTAAATTAAAAAGCAATATTTGTCTGTTTTTTTACCAACACTGATTATAATTACAAGTGTTTCTATTGCAAATACCAGATTAAAATCACTAATATGCAAGTTTCTTGAGTGACACAAGAGGTTATCAGATAGTGAAGGTAGTTTAACAGTTGTCCGAATCAGGGTGCAGTGTGTCAGTCATACAACAGCAACCCTGAGCCAGTGGGAACGTTGCCAAAGGTGATGCAGGCATGTCCTACGCCAGGAAAAAACACCTCAGAGCCGAAGCAGAGACAGACAGACACGTCAACAAGAACGTGCTCCGGTGCTAATAAAAACTATATGCCTGTAGCTTTGGAAAGCTGATGATCCTGTAGCTTTGGAGATGCACTGCACACAAAGTCAATACAGAAATGAATAACCTTCTGTAATGAGCAGAAAGTCTGGACATCAAAGCGATGGAAGAAAGTGATACAATTCAATGAGATCTCATTATGTGCTCTTCTGGAACACAGTTTATATAAAGAAAGCCAAAGAACGTCTTCAGTCCACAGTACTTGCTCCAAACTGTTAAACATCACGATGGGCTACTTTAGAAGAGTGGCCCAACCTGCAGTAACCGTTCAAAATGTCTACAACAGCATTCAAAGATGGGCCGAAACTGCTTGGAGGACAAAATGTAACATTGCTAAAATATTCATTGTCTGATCTTCCATTATTTTGTGTATGCCTTAAAGCTATTATCTCCCCATCACACACATAAAAACACTCTGCTCAGAGGGTCACAATTATTGATTTTGTTGGATGTATAAGTCATGGCCCATGCCAGCGCTCTATAATGTTTAGAGCACTGAGGTTGAAGTAATTAAAGGAGGCTATTATAAAGCACTGCACAAAAATACCTAATCTACTCTCTCTAACAGTGTGTCCCATCTACACAAAGAAGGATGAGGCCATTTTAGGCTTAGATCACAGGCCATATACAGGTAAGTGTACACACACACATGCACACAAACTCTCTAGATGTATAAAAATTGCATCAGTGCCTTGAAATGCATCAATCTATAGATGGCGATTCAACTGCAAAGACTTTGTTAAAATAAATGACATATTATTTTTATAATATTCAATAAAGTTTACAAGTTTTCAATTCTCAGACTATTCTCAAACAAGCTTGCCTATATCCCACTATTGAAGAATTCATCCAGCAAAGTAGTGTGGAATACTGCACACATGGTCCTAAATGTCCTATTCAGGAACATATTCAGTTACTATAATTAAATAGGGCAGAATCAGAATACATTCAATATACATCTTGATAAAGCACATGGAAAGAACTTTCTGTTTCTCATTATTACTGGCTGTCAGTTTTCTTCATATAATTCTTGTACTAAAATGTTTCATGAAAATTTTGCTTATCATTAGAATGTAGTTGCAAGATTTTGACTATTGAGTTATGTTTCCTTAAAAAATGATCTGTTATAAACATACTAATGTTTGAATCTTTAAAGTATCTCAATCCAAAACCAAGTTATGACATTTTTTTAACACGGAAAAAGCAAAACTGAGAAAAACTGCATTCCATCAAAGCTCTGTTTTTAATCAGGAGAAAGCAGGTCACAATTTTAAAGATTTAAAACTTCATCATTGCATTCCTAAACATTTTCAGTACCAACAGACATTGTCCCATATAAATTCCATTAGTCATACACACATAACTTTGACAGTTATCATAAATAATAATAATTTGAATAAATAATAGGGATGTACCGATGCCACTTTTTCCTTTACCTTTCTGATCCTGACGTGCCAATTTCAATACTAACTCTGATATTTATAAAATTTGTAATATAAAATATTTTTTAAAAAGCTGTGTTTTTGTGTCCTGTATATATGTATATATATATATATATATATATATATATATATATATATATATATATATATATACATATATGACACAAAACACAGCTTTTACTGAGATTATATATTTTAAAATATTTTATATTACAAATTTTATAAATATCAGAGTTAGTATTGAAATTGACAGTGACACCCAACATGCTCAATCGAGCATGGGATGAATTTGACCATCGCGTTGATGTCCCTACAGCTGGAGGAGGTTCATATTGAGCACTTGTAAAATTACATAATAAACTTTATGCTCATTTAAACCCTTTACAATTTACTGAATTGTTCTGTAATGATTAACAAGTGAAATAAATCATTTTGAAATTGGATGAATCTTTTTAAATCACCCTATATTTTTATTGTGCAAAAGCAGTTTCTCTGGCTCAGCAAAAAGCTGCTGAACGTTGTTTCACATCCAAATTTAAGTCATTTGTCTCATATGTGCATTCCGAACACTCGTGCTACATCCCTGAGCTTCAGACTTAGCTGAAATTCAGTAAATTTTAAAGCTATTCATGCTGCCAAGTGTCTTGACTTGGTTGAAGCAAAAGGCCACGAGACCACGCTGCTGTTTGATGCAGCTGACCAACGGAGGCGCACCACAGGCAGGGGCTATTAAACATGAGTGGACACCAAGAAAATGCTACTTGGCTAGCCTGATAACTTGCGCTTCATTAAGTAAATAATTGCAATACATGCATTCATTGCATTTATTTGCTCAGAAAAACACATTACAATAAACACAAAGAGTATATGTATGCCATTGTGTTCGTTTAACCATTTCCAAACCTCTCCTAATGGAAGTCCAGCTTTATCATCTATTGCCTGGTTTGACTTTTTAAATGATGCTCTTAGGTGCCTAAGGCTTCTGCACAGTACCGTATGTGTATACATGTGTGTGTGTGTCTCCTCTTTGTCCATGATGCAATAAACTGCACATTTATTCCACTGTATCTAAGTCTGCAAGTCTGAGCATATCTGTTTGTCTCCGGGTGTAAAATGACCCTGAAACTCTGTATATGTTATTGTATATCAGCACTTATAGGCTGAACAGCAGCACTCAAACTCATCCTCCAGTCTGCCTTCATCTAGCAGCTACATACAGTTTTATGTTTGAGAGCTAGATGCATCCTTCACTCTCAGTACAAAAATAGACGAGTGAAACTCAGTAATGAAGAGTCCCCCGCATCTCTATGATTTCAGTGTGAATAAAAATCGTCAACTTTTGCAGAGTGGGAAGAGCTGCGCCTATTTCTTCCTTTTACCCAGACATTTCTTTTTTTTTTTTTTTAATTCTTGTCTTTGTCTGAGCTTGGTTGAAGCATCTTCCTAACATTCCCTACAGATTTAAAGGGCTTATTTAATATATATTTTTTCAAATAAAAGAGCTGTGATGTCACATTCATGCATTTATTTACGTAAAACTGCTCATTCTGGCTACAGCACTTTGGCCTGTCCATTCACAGTTATGTGATAAGGAGTGTTGTTACTGCAGACAGTATGTAGCAGAGTTATTGGGAGTGGAATATGGTTTTCGAAAGAGATACAATACAAGGGAGCCAATCAGAACAGAGATCATTAACATACACTCACCAAGCACACACTACTTTGTACACTTAAGCAATCACGCAAATATCTAATCAGCCAATCCTCTAGAGATTTTGACCATGGCATGACTGATGGTGCCAGATAGGCTTGTTTGAGTATTTCTACAACTGTCTCTGGAGTTTACTCAGAATAGTGCAATAAATAAAAAACATCCAGTGAACAATAGTTCTCCAAATGGAAACACCTAGTTGATTAGAAAGGTCAACGGAAAATGGCCAGATTGGTTTAAGCTGACAGAAAGGCTACCTCAACTCTGTATATCTGTGGTGAGCAGAAAAGCATCTTAGAATGCATAACAGGTCGAACCTTGAGGCGGATGGGCTATAACAGCAAAAGACCATGTCGGGTTCCACTTTTGTCAGTCAAGAACAGAAAGCTGAGGCTGCAGTGGGCACTGGCTCACCAAAACTGGACAGGTGAAGACTGGAAAAACTCAGCCTGGTCAGATGAATCTCGATTTCTGCTGCGGCACACAGATGGGAGCTTCACAGTTTGGCGCAAACCACGTAAATCCATGAAACCAACCTGCCTTGTGTCAACAGTCCAGGCTGGTGGAGGTGGTGTAACGGTGTGGGGAATGTTTTCTTGGCACACTTTGGGCCTGTTAATACCAATCAATCATTGCATTGAATCAAGGCTATTGTGAGAGCAAAGGGAGGCCTTAACCAGTATTAGTACAGTGTTCCTAATAAAGTGTTCATTGAGTGTACATCAATTGCCAAAAATTGCCTGCAGGATTAAGCAAGATTGGTCATTTATTTTTAGCACATAATATTCTGAGAGGACTTTAAGGAAAAAAAGTTCAAGAAAACGTAGAAAACAGGCCCTTTAAAAACTCCATAAAGTCACAGCTGCAGGGAAACAACAGTGGAACAAGAATCTTCCAAGCCTCTTCTTCTGCTCACAGATAAGAGAAAAGAAAAAAATCTACGAAAGAGGCGAGCGATTGAAGGAGCTGTGTACATCTTCCTCAAGGTGAATTCTGCTGATACATGCAGAAGTGCTATCTGGAGACTCTCTCTCATCCTCTGATCTCACATTGCCTGATTTTCTTATTAAGTACAAGAAAACCACTTCTGCAGAGAGAGAGAGGCAGGGCTAGTCTGTGCTGGAGGAGCTCTTTCATTCACACAAAAATCCTTAGAAAGAGATACTACAACGGAAAGTACCCCAAATCAGACAGAGGGAAAAAAAAAACAATCAGCAAGAGCTATTTCGATAAATCCAACTCAGCCCCAAACTCTAATCCAACTCTACTCTACAAGATAACAGGGCCGATTTGGAAGCCGATTCGCTCATCCTGACAACTGCAAAAGGCACCCGCTTTCCCAATCCTTAACCTTCCAACTGACTCCTAGTCCAACCATGACTGGCCCAGTTTGGATATTAAATATTAAATATTTGATATTTAATCTAAATATAAAATATTTAGGACTCAATATCCTGTAGCATGAGAGAACGCAGGTTCTGTCATATGAAACACTGTGCTGACTTCATGCGTGAAAGACCATTAACCAGTGAGAACCAAGCCGTCAGGAGGAGGGATAACTTTCTTTCACTTTTACACTAATAAATTCACACATAACTGTGCCTTGCAGTGGTGCTATCAGGCAGCTGATTTGTGAGGATAATCTTAAGGTGTGTGGTGTTCTGTTCTGGACAGATCTTGTGATGAGGGGACTTTAATGACCATAGGATGGCTAAAGACAAAAAATGCAGAAATCTGACGTTAAAGTAGCAGTAGGCAGTACGGCCAAAATTTTATATTTATATATTTATATTTAAAGTTTCTGACAGTTTCAATATATATCAAAGTATAGCTTTTTTTTTTTATAAAAGCATTTTAGACACTTAAATAAAACCTATTTTTGTAGGTGTCTCATTATTCTGGGATCTCCTTTCACAAATTTTGTTATTGTACTAAACAGTAAAATCAAAACTGAACAATATACAAATAATCATGTTAATATTGCTGTACAGGTATCTGAATGTAACTGCTGCACGATTTAAGGTGGAACGGGAAATTAGAAAAAAGAAACTTCAGCTTCATTGAATTTCGGTTAGGTTATTTGTTTTTAATTAGGTTAAGTGTTTCCCATAAACATTTGCTTCTGACTGTCAGACACTGCTGGAATTTGGAAAATTACATTCATTCATGCTATCAGTACCAGCTGGTCTATGTTTGTTGTTGGGCACGAGACCCTGAGACCACAACACCATCTGATGTAGCTGACCGAGTCATTCAGCTCCTTATCCAGAACTCATCGCTTTTAAGCTAAGACCAACCCCAGAAGACTGGTGATTCTTTTATATCTGCTGCCTCGAAAACAAAGTGGATTCCATCAGATACAATGAACTAGACAGCAGGAGGTGAGCGAGGGTCTGCTGTGTTTTCATTTTCATTTGAAACAAGACTGAACCACTCCTGGCTCAGCCATCTAGCTAAACAGGTCATGTATCTCTCACACATGCACACATACACACACGTGGTAGTCCTTCTTCCACTAAAAGCTCTTCCTTCACTTCTTCAAGTGAAAACAGACAGACTAAACTGTGACTGCGTGATTGTTACAGTTATCATTACTGCATGCTTTAGGCTTGCTGAAGAGTGTGTTATCACACTCCACACAGACAGAGACAGCGCCTTTTTGACATGATTGAAGACAAAGCTAGAACAGTAGAATGATTAGTTTCATGATTAATTTATTAATTAATGTGCTAAAAATTAACCTCAATGGAAGTAGGCAACGTGCTTCTTATTTCATCAATCAGTCCGATGTTTTTCTCACTTTGTCTAATTATTTATTCATAGACTGTGATTGTTTTCCATTTCATTTTGTAAATGCTCACATTCTGTCCCTCCTAATGTGTTTTCAATACAACAAAATCATACTTCTTTTGTGTATTTTCAAATAAAGAAAAACTGTCCACTGAAGAAGTGAAAAGGCCTGCAGAGTGCAGTCATGTACACATAGGGTTCAAGTTTGAGTCAAAGCTGTGCCAGGTGCCGCCTATGTCTCTAGGACGTTCACTGATGACCAAAAGGCCTGATTTCTGACTAAAGGTCAACAAACTCGCAAAAAGACTAATAAAGAAATGACATAGTATTGGAAAACAGTAATTTGGAATAGAAATTGCATCTGAAATTGAAGTTTATATATATATAAAAAAGTAAAAACCACAAAAATGAGTATAGAAGGTTTTTCCAGCTATTCTAGCTGTAATTTAGCATGACAACCATTTGTTTACTTTTCCTTATGGTTTTATGGCTGAGTACCATTCAAAATGCTTCTGTACTGATACTGAGACCAATTCTGATACCTTCAGTACTGATACTTTTCTTGATACCTTCTTCTAAATCACACACTCAAAATGGGTGTATTTTAAATGAGTGTGAATGTGTGCTAGAAGTGGGTATATTTACAGACCACAACAGACTGCAGACTAGAGGTGGGTAAACCAGGTCCAAAAAGTTCCAACTTTTGCTGCTGATCTGAGAATTATTGAAGTCAAGCAGTTGGAACAAAATCCTGGGAAGGGGTTTTTACTTTTTGGACCTGGATTACTCACTTCTACTGCAGACTAATAAAGAAACACTGACTTTAATAACATTCATGCAGAATGTAGTTTAGACAGCCAATCAACAGTCTACATTTTGCAACAAACATGCTTACTGGCTCACTGGCTCGCTGACTGTACTTAGTTTTTGAAATATGGTACTGAATGACATGGATTTTTTTGATACACCATAGTGCTGAAGTAATTCAGTCAGTACCACAAAAGTACTGAGCTTTGATATTCAGCCCTAAATGTATGTGAAACTGTTGGAGAGTCTGTTTTCTACTTCATTTTTACAAATTTCAAAGTGCTCCCTAGAGCAAATTTCAAAGTGCTCCTCCAGCGTTTGGTAATTCGGTATACATCAATATTAAATATTAAACATGGCTGGTAATGTTTTTATGAACACTTTAAATTACCATCTCCGCATTTTAGTCATACAAATCACAGATTCACAAGAGATTTTTTAGAGACGCAGAGCAGCTCCATTTCACAAGCTCTCACTTCACTGTCACGTTCCCATCATGTGTTACATTCCTTGCTGCTGGATGTAAACAGTTACAGTGAGCGCAGCCACAGAACTTTTCTCCACCCTCAGAAAAGGCAAAACCAACATCCCACTCAGTTTGGAAGAGGCAAAAATGCAGGATCTCATGAATACACATACATCTGCAGTCATAAACTGTGTGTGTATAAAGGAACAGACCCAAAAGAACATAAAAAACCCTGGATAAAAAGCTTAAATTTAGATGGAAACTAGACAAAGAACAGCTTCCATGTGCAGACACAATTCTATAGTTTTCACTGTGTATATATATATATATATATATATATATATATATATATATATATATATATATATATATATTCTAACATAGGCAAATTATTAAACAGAAAAACAGAAGTGATAAAGAAATGGATACATGCATTTCATTGGCTGATAGAATCTTAGTTAACCAGGAACTCAATAACTGATTCGTCGACCAGCTGACTTAAATGGAACAGACTCAGCATCTTCCTCACCTGAACGAAAAAACTGGAGAGTTAAAGGGGAATTCTGACAATTTTTACTGCATAATTCAGTTGTTGAGATGTAAATAAAGTCATTCCAAGTGCTTTAACAGTGGTGGTGATGGGAACCAGGGATCAAGATGTCTACAACACACATACAGTCATTTTATTTATTATCCAAAACCACCAGTAAACCTACACTCTCAGAAATAAAGGTGCTAAACTGCCATGGGGCAGTACCCCTCTTGTCCCTTGGGTGGTACCCTCAAGTACATCTCAGTACCTTTAGTCAGGGAACATAACTGTACCATAATCCACTGAAATTATATCTTCTAAGTTGTATTAACTCCACACACCCCGTCTCGTCTCCAGGCTTTTTATTTTATTGTTCTGTTTTAAAACATTAGGTTATGAAAAGGTACAAATATGTACTTTTCACCTGGAAAAAAACTTATTTAAAGTTCACAACTGGACCTTAAAACCACTGTTGTACCTTTGAAGGTACATTTACACTGTTTGTACCTTGATAAACGAAAAGAACCTGCACCGAACCTGCACAGAACCTTCATTTCTGACAGTGTACACCCATCTTTTGAGTTTTTATATATAATGTTGAAAATGGAAAAATATTTTGCTTTACAACACCCTACATGTACCCCCACACCATGAATGTATTTTAAAATGTGTTTTAGACCAAAAGGTTTTCATGAAACTACAGTAAAGCAGTGTCTCCGGCACCATTTTGTGTAATAACTTTCTGTGAGGGAGCTTTCAGAGGCATTAAACTCTTCAGACGTCTGGTTCCAATCATCACCACTGTGAACAACTCTGAATCAGTAAGTTTCTCTAGAACAGAGCTTTTCACATCAAACCACTCTGAACAACTTTGAGTACATCATATTGATTTAATATTGCAGAAATTTAGAAGAATCGGTGGAATTACTCTTACTTAAATGGCCAGGGCCCACCAACTGGCCCAAAGTTTTATTACACACTTTTATAACCTAAGAAGAGCTCAGCCAGTCTGCAGCCCTGTAGTTTCTGAAATAATAATCCTGGGATTTTAAAGGGGTTAAGAAGACTCAAGCATCATTCAGAGTTATTCAGCACCAAGACACAGTGGCAGGATTCCTATGCAGAAGAGGAAACAAGCACTGACCTCTGACATTGCAGATTGAAGAGCTGCAATACAGAGAGACATACTCAAGCATGCAAAAGTAAAAGAATATTCAAATAGGTGTGAATGTCGCTCCAGCGACTGATTTACACGTGACCCGCTAACACCACCCACACTGAAACATGATCTGCTGCAGGTAAAGTGTGAATAAACAGACTGGCACACCAGCAATGCAGAAATATACGGTGTTGATAGAGCGCTCAATATAACTGAGAGCAAAAGCCTTACTCTCTCTCTCTCTCTTTCTCTCCCACACACAAGGACCCAGCATTAATTATGGCCTTAATGGAGAGGGCAATCTTGGCCTTGCGAAGCAGAGTGCGGTTAGCAGTGTAGATGCTGTGCTAATGAAACCTTTACACACACACACACACACACACACACACACACACACACACACACTTCCACAGAGAAGACAAATGATGAGTCAGTTTGTAGCAGAGTGCAGTCTTTACAGGGTGAAGAATAAAACTGCCTACAGAGTGCTAATATACAGAGAACAGATGTCCGCTAATACACATCCTCACCTCCAAGACACAGCAGTGAGTGCACAGCTCTACATACCAAAACACTTCTCGTACACTGAGAACTAATATTGTGGAATATTTTGCTTAGACAAAAACTATTAGGCATCCACACAAAACCTGTGATATAAATAGCAGGATCAACTGCATTGAATTTATTTACGAGAATAAAGGTCCTATAACATGGCAGAGACTTCCTAAAAGAAACTTCAAACACAGTCGTAAGCGAGTCAGGAATTTGGTTGTACAGTAAATAAAGTCTGGGAAAGAGTACAAAACTATTTCACACGCACTGAGCAATCCCTGGAGTTCAGTGCAGGCCACCGTACAGACATAAAAAAAAGAAAGAAAGCTATGGCCACTCTGCCTGCATCAGGCAATATTAGACAACTACTACAACTTTTACAGCTCATGGTAAACCAAAATCAAACCATTACATATTCATATATTAGTTGCACTCTAACATGATAATAAACAAACAAACCAACACTGTCATTTCAAAACCTTCTAACATTTATTTCTTCATTATTATCATTATTATTATTATTATCATCTTACACAAATTGAAAGCGCCACTGGCCCCCTTCACTTATTATGATGAATGAACCAATAGAAATGTCCTAAAATTACTTAGTATAAAGTCTTGTCACAGTAGTGTCATAGTGATATGACAGTGACAATATGCAGACATGCACTCACATGTAAAGAGAAATATTGAAGGAATAACAAAATCATTCATCTAAGATTCCAATTTGGCAGCTGTTGGATCTTAAATAAGAAAATTCAGCTCTTTACTAAGGAGAGCACTGTTTTGACACGTATTGTAGAGTGGCCAATGTTTAAACAAGGGGTACTTTCTATTTTGGGGTGCAAAGTCAAAGTTTGCGGTGGGTCAAGGGCCAAAAAGGCCAAACAGTATACAAATAAAGAAGGTAGGACATTTTTTAAAATGTACTTTGTAACATTACACTATGTTTTGTTTTCAAAAATGAAAGGAAAATAAGATTTGAATAAGTTATATATAGCATAAAAACATGTTTCATCTCACTGGGTCAGGGGGGTGGGGTTAGGGTAACGTTGTGGATCACCAATTCATACATCCTCACAGGCCAATTCTGGGTGGTGCTGGTATAGGCTCCAGCTCACCCCGTGACCAAGAAGGATAAGCGGCTTAGAAGATGCTTAAAGTGGGTTTATTCACTAACCACGATATTTTGCAGACTAATCAAGATGGGTGGACATTAATAACATGCATACAGAATGTAACTGAGACATCCAATCAGCAGTCTAGAGTTAGTCTAGGAACAAACATGCTTATTGGCTCACTGAGGATAAGACTGACTGCTTAGTTATTGTACAACACGTACCTTTCCTATATTCTGTAGTACTCCTGTAATTAATTCAGTCTGTACCATAAAAACAGTGAATTTAAATACGTAGCCCTACTGTAGACCAGTGACTTCCACCAAACATACAAAAATATTTCTCTCTTTTCAAATAGGCACACTCTCTCTACCACAAGCCTCTCACTGTATAGACACTATGAGAGGGAGAATTGTGATTTCTGGCTGTTGATCAGATCTCTGTATGTGTGTGTGTATGTGTGTGTGTGTGTGTGTGTGTGTGTGTGTGGGTTGGGGGAGGGGGGAGTGGAGTTGGTAATGTAATCGTAAAGACTGGAGTTTCTGTCACTATTAAAAAGTTTCCCAGGCTATTTAGGGCTTTTCCAGACAGACTGAAGACCAAGAGGAGGCCCCAAAACACACACAAACACACACAGAAACTCTTTGTCTGCATCCAGTACTGCAGACAGTGTGTGTATTTACTACTGGCACTACTACACAACGTCTCTGGTTTTATACTAAAACTGTGAAACTCATAAAATATTTACTGATTCGAGAAACACAGACTTTCTCTCTTTGTTCCGTGCAAAATCCTACCTAGTTTGACCTCAGTGTTGTACCAGGAGCCTCAGGCTGCTGGAGAAATCAAATAAACCCAGAACAGTACTGCACCACACACACACACACACACACAAGCACACAAATGCACAGTACAGAGTATAAGGCTGTCCTTAAATTATTACACAGCAAAATCTTCAATGTTAAATTAACTCTTACAGTGTTCATTTGTGTCAGGGTAGACTTGAACGCAGACTGTAGGCTTTAATTCAGCTCTGGGGATTTTGCTGTGTAGAATCCAATGCAGGGGGATTCTAGAAATGACTGGTTATGTAACATATGGATGTCGTGTCTTGTTTTGAATATAGTTAGCAGTGTCCTCATGGGATCTGCTTGTAAGATTCTTGCATTCAGGCATATTTACAGAACCTAATACAAACAGTCCCCAACTCCATACAAACCTCAGTTTACTCATAATCAAAACTGAGGGAATAAGTGACTGAAATCTAATTGCATGTCCTTCAACCCTAAGAAACAGGAGTAGACAGACATACAAATATGCACTGCCAGTGAGTCTTTAGGCCAAAATTAAGAATTTATGGACAGACTTCCAGAAATATGTTCTAGAGTACATGTAAAAACACATAATTACAATTAACAAAGTATGCTTCAGTACCAAAATCAACATGTTGCTTCAAGAAAGGGAATATTTATTTAAACTAACAAATGTTGATTGAGTTGAATGAAGATTGCTGTCATGTTAGCTGTTACAGTGGTTAAAGTTGGCAAATTCCATCAATTTGATGCAATTAGCTCTGTGTCCAAACAAACAGGCTCTTGATCCCGCTGGAGCTTGAAAAGAAGTTTTGTTATTAATGGTGGATATTTGTAAATGTGTGAAAATTCATCTGGCCTGGTAGTTTGTTAAAAGGAAAAAAAATGCAATCTCACGAGGCAAATGGCATTCAAGCCACAGGTTCTACACTCTAGAGCCCAAAAGGTAAAATGTTATGGCTTTGGGCACCAGGCAACAGGCAACAACAACCCATGCTTAGAGATTACAGCTATCTCTGACAACAACAAAACCATGTTCCGATTTTATATTAACTATTTCTCACGTATAGTTCACTGTCACAAGCATAGAAATACTGTAAAACAAGCAGATTATAAACCTTCAGCTGACACCACATTTGCATTTGTAAGTATAGGAATGAAAATGAAAATTAAATTTTTACATTTTGCTAATGCTTTCTTTTACCATCTACGTAAGTTCTACGCATGAACCAGGTAAGTGTGAGTTAGCAATGCCAAACGGGTTCTAGATATTAACTGGGTAAGTATGTGGAACAAACTCCACAGCACTGTGAAATTAATATTTTATACATATGTGGCACTACAGTTTGTATTTTGTCTGTTCCAACTAAAAAAAACGAATAAAAAAAACGAATGCGATAAATATTGTGTCTGGAAATATCTTGAAGTATTGTGAAGTATTGTTTTTTGCCACCCCTACCAGCTAGTTTTCTGATATAAAAAGATTGTGCATAAACGAAATATTAAGGGTTTTTATATAGTATGTATCTGTTTAATACCTATAAACAGAACTGAATCTGGTCTGTAAAAGGAAGTTATTACTCTTACTGTGAGTCTTTACCATTCATACTCCAAATATGTAAGAGATATGAGTCATTTCAGTGTAATTTAGTCCGACTGTCTTGGTACCTACCAACATTTTACCCCAAATAATTACACAGCACTTCGGAGACTGCAACCCACACTCTGAACTAACCAGACAATACAGTAGACTTTTAAGGGCTAACCAAGTAATGGCCCTCTGAGAATATCCTCTCTACATCCTTGTTCACTGCGTTTACACAAGCACAAGCCATGCATATTCATGTAAGAACATTTGTGGTCGCCAGATTGAGACGGAAAATCCCCCTGGTGCTGTTCTCTTTGTTTTTCTTATCAGTAAGTGCTGCTTTTTCAGCCAAGCTTGACTGCGTGCTCAACAGTGTGTCCGAATGAGGCAATGATATTTGCACTCAAACACACACACTGAGCACGATAGCCTGAAAGTGACTAAACGCTCTGTGACTGGCACCTTCTGAGGAGCCTTTAATGGAACCAGCAGTTAAAGAGAGGACAGAACTCCACATAAAGATTCATGACAACAATCGCATACACACTTACACACACACTCAGTTGTGCTGTGTGTTGGAGCAAAGGAGGAAAGTGCAGCTGGAACAGCATAGAGCTGTGGGGTCAAGTGTGTGTCTTACAGAGCCATTTGCAGGCCTGCTTTACGAGGCCCTTTTTACTGCTTCAGCCCTGCGGGAACGCTTACTGCACCTCACACACACACACATACACACACACAGTCAGAGGGGAGCTGAGACAGAATGAGAGAGTGAAATGAAAAATGAAAAGTGACAAACAGCCAACATGGAGGGCACCTCACTCAGAGTAGAGGATTGGAGTCCACACAGTCTAAATTCCTCACTCTCACTTTCACACTCACACAAACATCCACCTTGCTCTAGTATGGCACGTTGTCATGCTGGTATCCTATACAGAGAAATAGAGAGTTTAATTCAGATTTATTATAGGCTATATGGACCAATCTACTGCATTACTTCTAACTGCAGTCCCACAGCAAAACAATCAAGTATTAGCATCTTATATATTTACAATGACTATGTTAGGATCTATTTAAACCCAAGGCACTAACAGAGACAGTAAGAAGCTAAATATATACAAAATCATTATTTGTACTTTCTATTGGTACTTTCTATGGAAAATGTTGTCCCAAATTGTCACGTCACTGCTGAAACGTAAAGAGTTAGAGGCGGAGTCTTATTTTGGCCACACCCCTGTATTTTAGAGCAGGAAGTGAGACTGCATCAGGAGCTGCGTTCCAAAGCCTAGGCTGCAGCTGAGGTAGTGCGGGTTCTCAGTAGAACTGTCAGCAGCCTGTTGGTCACACAAATGGAACACTCCTAACAAGGCTGCGTGGTGACGTCACCAGCGTGGCGCGAAACTCGTGAGGGAACTGGTGAGGGAGAAAATGGAGCAGGCTGCATTGTGTTTGCTGCTTTTTCATTTCTTCATGGAAATGGAGGAGATGTTATGTAGTACAATAAACTACATATATACAAATACTTCTAAATAAGATACGTTATATGGACAATATATGATATATGGACGAGCGCTTTAATCAGTGATTTTACACTTTATAAGGGAACACAGACAAAAGTTTGTGAACAACTTACATTTTAAAACAAGCTCTGTTCCAACGGCTTTGTTTTCTGGCATTTTCGTGGTGCTGTTTTTTTTTTTCTGAAGGCCTGGAAGGATACATCTGATGCATCCTTGAAATCACGCTGAATGTAGGCTGCATGCCTGCTATGATGTAGCAGTCGAAAAATGCAGCCTACCTCGGCTGCAGCCTGGGCTTTGGAACACAGCTCCTGTCCCTCATGGCCACATGATGAGCAGTTAGTCTGAAAATCAGTGCGAAACATTATGAATTGTCACTACCGAAAAATACATTGTCTGCAATTAAGTACACTTTTTTGTGTGATGTTTCCTAGTTATGCTCAAAATGATCTAAAATTGTCACTACTGAAACATCCATCCATCCATCATCTAAACCGCTTATCCTTCTGGGTCGCGGTGGGGTGCTGGAGACTACTGAAACAGTTACTACCAAAATATGACAAAATTAATTGTTTAATATTTTGCTTTAATAAAATAAACATAATTAAAGTTAACTAAAAAGATTTTGGTCTAATGTCCAAGTCAGTTCAAAATTCAAAATGGGCCAATATGGTAGAATGAGTGGGCGGCATGTTCTCCCTGTGGGCTTCCTCCAGGTGCTCTGGTTTCCTCCCATAGTCTATGCAGTCAGGCCAACTGGAGATACTAAATTGCCTCTAGGTGTGAGTCTCTGTGTAAATGTGTGCATCTGCATGTCTGCACTGTGATGGAATGGCGACCTGTCCAGGGTGTTTCCTGTCTTCCACCAAGTGAGTGCTGGGATAGGCTCCAGCACCCCCTTGACCCAGGAGGACAAGCAGCTTTTATGATGATTGAATGAGGTAGAATGATCTATAAATCTAGAAACAGTAGACAGGTACTAATTAATAATCTATTTACATGATCAATGTCTTTGCTTACAACCAAACTGGCCGAGAGATGATTTTTATTAGTCTTTGCTTTAAAACCAAAACTCACACTTTGTGTGCTGAATGAACACATAAAGCACATTTCCAGCACTTTCTGTTGGCCAGAGCTGCAACAAATAGCATTATATGCCAGTCACTAAGCCAAACCGGCATTTTAAATCAGTTGCCTATTTCTGTAACATGAATCAAAACAAGTGCTACATCAAAAGTAAGAGGTAACTGACTATATAGCACAAAGACTCGAATAATGAATGAATAATTATGCTACAGCGTTCATTACAGGTGTAACAGCAGCATTCAGATATAGCATAAGCACACTTACCTGCCTCACGTTATTTATCTCATAAGAACGCAACACAGGCTGGCCAAAATCAAAACAGTAAACTGGCCTATAGTCCCAAGTTTTGAGCAAAAATCTGTAAATGGACTATTCGTGATAGTAGATTGGTGCATGGCCAAATGATTACTTTGTAATTGAAAATGTTCTTAGTCCTGGATCTCTTAATACCATATTTACCTCTGACAATTCTGTCCTGACATTGTGTGTGTGTGTGTGTGTGTGTGTGCGCGCTGCCTGCACTTATTTGTGAAGGATATCACAGAATTGATGAAACGTCCCTGTATGTTCTTGCACACACACACTGCTAACCATTTTTCACCAGCTTATTTTCTCTCCTCATCCAACATATATCAGAGAGAGAGGGAGGGAGAGAGAGAAAGAGAGGGGGAGAGAGAGAGAGAGAGAGAGAGAGAGAGAGAGAGAGAGAGAAGAAAGGAAAAGAGGACATCCATACAGTGCAGGTATTGGGTGCATAATTGCTTTCCCCACTATTTTTCTCCACCTCTCCTGTATTAAGCCGCTGGCCTGCTGCCCACACTCAGAGAAACACAGAACATATAATACACTATATAGAATGAATACAGCCCTTATTCATTCATTAATATAAAAACAATTTTGTTGCAGGTACTTCTATAAATGATTATATTGTGATGCTACTATTTTACAGCTTCACAGATTTCAACTATTAGTCAGAAGGTGTAAAAAATGAATACATTTAAATCATGTAAAGTCATAATAAATGTATTAATAAAATGAAATAAAATTCAGAAAGCCTCCTGTTTGAAAAGTGGTTATCGGATCTAAGGTAAATAACATCAAAAAATTGACAATTACAGTAGTATTCACTAGTAACTGCTGAAGCAATCACGGGTGAACTCACAACAATTCAATTCAATGACAATTCTAGAGGAATCATGAAAGCCTAAGACCATTCATTTATTCATTCCTCCTCTAAACCGCTTTATCCTCCTGGGTTGCGGGATCCTAAGACAAGTGTACAGCAATTGAAACACTCTGCCATAAACACTAACATTCTAATGTTCGCAGTTGTTTTTGAAGCTGAATTGTGGATAGAAGAAGTAAAGTAGTGTAGGTGACAAAGAATATTTCAGTTTTTATAGTATAATTGAGGATCATTTGCGGCAATATTACTAGCTCAAGTCGTGTACTCAGGTCGAGTCTCATCCAGCCTCAATGCTTCCATATAGCCAATCAGCATTGGCTTGATGCACAGCTCTGCAGACTTGCATGATGTGTTGTCAAAAAATTTGGAGGTGTGCCTCCGTGGCCTCCGCAAGCCTCTAAAAGCTATGCTTACTCCTTCTCAGTGTTTCAACACAGATGGGTTTGCATGCACCTACATGGTCTTGCTAAAAATGTTCAATCCCCTTAAAAGTCATTAGATTCATCTGGATCATAAAGGACACTTTGATATTTTGTGATATGTCATATTTTATTTAACTGATCCTCAAAATGAGTCACTTTTAAGTGAGAATGGTTTTATGCAACCCTGTTACTAAAAAGTTGGGACATACTATTTTTACAGTACAAAGACAAATGTTGAAATGTTTAATACATTGTATGATTATTTTTTAAATATTTGCCCATGTGGAATTTGATGCCAGCAACACGTTTCAAAAAAGTATCATCTCTTCTTTTAACAACACTCTGTAAGCATTTGGAAACTTAGGAGACCGACTGCTATAGTTCTGAAAGTGAAAGTGATTCTTGCTTGATACAGGATTTCAGCTGCTCAACAGTTCAGGGTCTCCTTTGCCATACTGCTAATTTAACAACCCTCCAAAACTTTTCCATGGGAGACGGGTCTGGACTGCAGACAGGCCAGTTTAGCACCCGGACTCTTTTACCGAGGAGCCATGCTGTTGTAATACATGCAGAATGTGGTTTGAAATTGTCTTACTGAAATAAGCAAGGCCTGCCCTAAAAAGAGATGTCGTCTAGATGGCACCATATGCTCCATAATCTGTATATATCGTTTATTATTAATGGTGCCTTCACAGATGTGCAAGTCACCCATGCTATGAGCACTAATGCACCCCCGTACCATCACGGATGCTGGCTTTTGAAGCCAGCTGATAACAAGCCGGATGGTTCCTCTCCTCTTTAACCCAGAGGATGCAGTGTCCATGATTTCCAAAAAGAATTTAAAGTTTTGATTCACCAGGCCACAGGACACTTTTCCACTTCACCTCAGTCCATCTTAAATGAGCTTGGGCCCAGAGAAGGCGGCGGCGTTTCTGGATCCTGTTTGATTTCTTCTTTGCATGGTAGAGTTTTAACTTGCACTTATAGATGCAGTGACAAACTGTGCTCACAGACATGGTTTTCAGAAATGTTCCTGAGCCACCCATGCAGTGATTTCCACTGCAGAATCAAGACTGTTTTCAATGCAGTACCACCTAAACTGATTCTGATTTTGAGAGCCTGAAAATCACAGCCATCCAGTATTGGTTTTTGGCCTTTTCCCATGCATACAGAGATTTTTCCAGATTCTCTGAATCTTTTAATGATATGTGCTGTCATCAATTAATTCAAAGTGGGCAAAAACAATAAAATGTATTAGTTTCAACATCTCATATGTCATCTTTGTATTATTATCAATTGAAAATAGGGTTTAAATGATTTGCACATCATTGCACTCTGTTTTTATTTACATCTTGAACAGCGTTCTTTTTGGAAATGGGGTTGTATAAGAAAATATTCAGTGACAAAAATTATTAACTGAATGCATAAGTATTCAACCACTGTGCTGAGGAAGCTCAAAGTTTACACAGAGGAGAGATACTGCCCTAATGAGGACACTGTTGGCTTATAGTTGGCCTCCAACTGTGAATGATTAAAAAAGTTCCGTACAGGCAATGATAAATGTGTCCTTTAAAGAAATGGTTTGCCCAGAACATAAGTTAAAGCAATTTTTCCACTACACAAATGTGGTTGATCAGCCAAAACATATTTGGTCTTCGAAGTTTGCTTCTTTAGTTCTGCATTGGAGCTACGAGACTAATAAAACTAACAAGTAATGGAAGCTTAGAGCCACCTTTTAGCATTGCACGTGTAGAAAAGTAATCTCAAACTGACCTTTTCTGGACAAAGGACCCCCTTAATTCAAGTACCATTGCTCAGACTGTGACCAAAGAGAATCTCAGCATCAGAATAAGAAGGGGACTTGTGAGGTAAGCATCACAGAGGCCAACAATCACTCTGAAGGAGCTACAGGGCTCAGTGGCTGAGACTGAACTGAAGGTGCACCAGTCAACAATATCAAGAGCTCTGTATTCAACTGGTCTGTATGGAGGGGTGGCTTCAAAAAGAAAAGCGATTACTCAATAAATGACACATCAGAGCATGTGTGGAGTTTACCAGAAAGCATCAGAGTGACCCAGCTAAAATGTGAGATGAGGTTTTGTGGTCAGATGGAGCTTTTTGGCCAAAATTCAAAACGCTGTGTGTGGCGCAAACCTAACACTGCTCATTCCTCATCTAACACCATCTCAACAGAGAAGTATGGGGGTGGCAGCACCCTGTTGTGCTTTTCTTCAGCAGGGAATGGGTATCTTGTTAAAATTATCTTATTATTATGGTGTCTGCAGAAACTATTTAAAGTCTAAAGAAATACAGTCAATAAAACAATTCACCAAACCAGCACATTTAATTATAACTTTTGAAAGATGAATGCATATTTTACTGAATATCATCACAATTGACTATAATTGCTTAATTAAAGCAGCTGAAACACCACCTACAGAGCAATGTATCACAGTGTATCAGTGTACTTCTACATTGTTAGAAGTAATGAGAGCAGTGTGGGGGGATATTCTCCTTTTTCTAGCCCACCTCAGCTCCAGACCTACACACCTAACTTTTACTGACACACACACACACTTCCTGCTGTGCCCTATTTCAGGGATCAGAGCGCAGCGTGCTGAGTCAGCAGCGTGGCGCCTGCACTCTCTCTCCTGCACACTCACTCAGACAGAGACAGAAAAGCAGCCGAGAGGCCTCGGGCTCTTCTCCTTCTTTATCACTCCATCTTTCTCACTGCCCACTCCTCCCACTTTTCTCTCTCTCCCTCTCTCTCTTTTTCTCTCTCTGTCTCTCGCTCTCTCTTTCTAAACCTCTCTCCTTCTGCTCCAGGCTGTTTGTGGAAGGCTCTCTTTTCACACCCTTGTCCTCCCTCTTTCTCTCAGATGCAGTCTCTGTGGTCAGTACACTCCAGGCCTGGCTAATTGCTCTATGATACATGAGCACTTCAGATTTCACAGTCCAGAAAAAAAACCTGAAATATGAAATATGCTTCATTTTTCATGCTGCTCTGAGAACTATGAATATTTGATAGTGTTTAAAAAGAGTCATTTTCCTTAAGCTACTCAACCCTGAATGGGACAAGCAATGGGGATCTGTGATCATACACTACACTACCCTATACAGAGAATGACCAGAGTTACACTGTACATGATTATATATATATATATATATATATATATATATATATATGTGTGTGTGTGTGTAAAAAAATCATATATACAAAAGACATGTTTGTTTTTAGATTAAGTAAACCTATGTTTGCATGTTAATAGTGACTTATTTTTTCTGGGATGTCCCTTTACTTTTCAATAAGACCATTTCTAACAACCAAAGTTGTTAAGTATTTTAATTATTTTAACTGTGCAAAATAAACAAATTCATGTCGCCAGCAAAAAGCAAATAAAAGAAGGCAAATAAAATAATGTTGCATTATCGCCATCCGAAAATCCCCGTTTGGTGTGCAAGATATCATGAGTTATACACTCAATCAAATTAATTTAGTGTCATCTGAATAAATTGCATGAGTAAATCACATTCAGTGTGTGCAAAGGCCTTTATGCAGATTCCCAGGCGTTATGATAGGAAACATAATTTGGCGGTCTCCATATTAGTCTAAGGCTAGCCCCAAAAGAATGAGCATTCCTTTTCGTCCACTGCCTTGATACAACGGACTAGACATCGCGAGGTGATTGAGGGTCTATTGCAGTTTCATTTTCCTTCAAAACAAGACTGAAACATCCTTGGCTCAGCCATCCAATTAAATCAGGCAATGTTAGCTGGTTTGCACTGTTTGTACTTTGTGTTATTGGCACTTATGTGTCTCATACTTGAGGAAGATTCTGGCCACAATTACTCATCACAACTTTTTAGTAATTGTAGCTCTACAATTACAGACTGTAGTTCATCTGTTTCTCTGCATACTTTGTTAGCCCCCTTTTAGCCTGTTTTTCAATGGTCAGAACCCCCATGGACCCTCACAGAGCAGGTACTATTTGGGTGGTGGATCATTCTCAGCACTGCACTGACACTGATGTGGTGGTGGTGTGTTGCGCTGGTCTGAGTGGATCAGACACAGCAGTGCTGCTGGAGTTTTTAAACACCTCAGTGTCACTGCTGGACTGAGAATAGTCCACCAACCAAAATGTCCAGCAAACAGTGTCCTGTGGGCAGCGTCCTGTGACCACTGATGAAGGACTAGAAGATGACCAACACAAACTGCGCATCAACAGATGTGCTACTGTCCCTGACTTTACATCTACAAGGTGTAAAAACAGGTAGGAGTGTCTAATAGAGTGGACAGTGAGTGGACATAGTGTTTAAAAAATCCAGCAGCACTGCTGTGCCTGATCCACTCGTACTAGCACTACTATGTCATGCAGTGCTGAGAACGATCCATAGATAAATGTTTCCATTGTCGATTTTTCATTTACAAAGTGACGTCTGACCTAGAGTGAGTTAATGACCACCAGAAGGAAGCAGAATGGTTAGTAAATGGAAGCTCTACCTCCATGCTAGTTTTCTGACAAGCCAAAATAACTTAATAACTGAAGACGTACAGGTCAGTAATTTGTCAGATTGAGCCAACATCCCCATTACAAACATCATTAAAACATATCATGTTAAGTAACTAACGTTAGTCACTGGAGTATTTTAAGCCGTATCAGTGTTAATATAAAGTTTTTGCAGCTACTGCAAAAAACTATTGAACATTCAGCAGCTTGTCCTGTCACAGCGTTACATACATTAGCAAGCTAACTACATACTGGCCTCAGCTTAAAATACAACTCATTTTGTAAGCATAACTTTCACGTGAGAAATAATAAGTCATCTGCTTGTCCTGGAAGAACTGTAATGTTAATCTATAGATTTACTACACTTCTTTTTATCTATTGATTATTACTTAGTTTAGCTCAAAATCATAGGCAGGCTTTTACAAACCACCACTTTTTTTTTCATTTTGGTAATTTAGCTCATGGTAAACAATATTCCAGTTTGTTACAACACTACCAAACACTTTATTGTTTCAGTTCTTTACATATACAGGCCACATTTAAGCCGGTTAATTGATTATTAGTTGATTAACTCACATGAATAACTGAATAACAAAAATATTTGTTTTTTGCAGAAATGAGTGTGAGCAAACATAAGTGTCTTTAGTTAAGCACTGTAAGTTCAGCTAATGGAGAACTGATGCTCCTTTTTTATTTATTTTTGGCCTTGCAAGTGGGTAGAAGACAGAGTATCAGAGTATGAGGTGTATTTTACATGTCTCCCCAAGCACATCTTTTTACCATACTTTGGGCCTGAAAATCAAAATACATCAAGGTGAATTGCTGGTGTGTTGCTGAAGAACTTGAGCAGAACTTGACTGGAGTCATGGCAGATAGCATCCATTGCTAAGCAGTGATTATAGGGCTAAGAAAATAAGATGTGACTTGCAATAGATTGAAGACAGACTGATAACTAGGTGATTCACAGACCCCCAAAAATACCAGGCCCCATTTACAAATGCATAACCTGCATACCAAGACTCTACACCTCTGTACAAGAGCTAACTGCTGGACTCACTGGTAAATGAGAGTGAAGGAGAGCTGTGGCCTTATATTAAAGTGTTACGGTTTTCTTTGTTCAGTGTTAAATGTAATGTGTTCAGATCACGACACAAGCTATGCTGAAAGTGCCACAGCGTTGTGGAGAATTGGAGTACTGAATTTGTGCTTTAAGGAGCTGCCGATCATTATAATTCACTTCCTGTTGCCACTGCCCACGCTCCGTCTCCGTCGGCAGGAGCCATACAAATGAATAATCAATTATAAAGGGGAATTAAGAGCACGGCATCATTCAGGCCACCGCCTCAGCTCATACATCAACACTGCCCCACACACACACACACACACACACACACACACACACACACACGATTCTCCCTCTCAGACACAAACACAAACAGGAGATGTAGCAGACAGGAAGCACACACATTTATCAACAGCATGTGTGTGTGTGCGTGTTTGTATTTGTGTGTGCAAGAGGGAGACTGAGTGGTTCATTTGCAACAGGTGGGCTGAGTGATTAGTGTTCAGCCCTTTTCTTCTGGGATGACACACACAGATGGATGAGATTGTGTATCTTTGTGTTCTTTCAGGACCAAAGGCTACTCATCTCCATTCACACCTCCTAACTATGATACAGACACACACCAAACAAACCCTGTTGTATTTCTTTACAAAAGTCTAGGTGATTTTCGATACACTTCAATGTGTAGCATTAAAAGAATAGCTTGACTAAATGCACTACTATGAGAAAGAATGCATGGAAGCTGGTAGCAAGTTAAACAACAGTATCGGAAAAAGTTTGTGATAGTGATAGAAAATTTTGAAGCTGTTGAGCTGCACTGGTTGAACGCACTTAGAGGAGCGGGGCACTTTGTCTCTTTGCGGCAGGGATGGGCCTATACTGGGGATGGGCATTTCAGTCAAATCTGATATTAAATTTTTCACTGTATCATTCAAATAATATTTAATGGATATCAGTATTTAGTATAAGATTACCAGGCTTCACGTAAACTCCACCAGTCTATAACTGGAGAGTGAAGAATGAAGCCAGTTAGAGATTAGCCGTATTTATTCTCATCACACATGATTGAACATCCTTTAGTATTTCATTTTTCAAATTTTCATGACTGCTCACATATTGTGTCTCCTCTGCGTCAGGTTTTATCAGACAAAACAGGTTCAGGTCTTGAAAAAAACAGTCATATTTCAGCTCTCATACACTTGGACAGCAGGTGAAATGGCCTCTGGTGAAACAGCCTGGGACACAAAGGCACCAGGCTAAGCAGCCACAGATTCTTTCATAGTAGATTAATGACCAAATTAAAGATCACAATATATTACAACCAAATCTCTTACTGATATGTGTTATTATTATGGCTTTTGTATTAAGATTACGCTTCAGCTCATAATCTGTCACTGTGTTTGCTCCTGCATCTGTGTTAGAAACTGCTGCTAATTTATCGGAAACAGTCCCTGATCCGTTTATCCGTTTACCACGGCTACCTGAATAAGAGGATCCTGTTACCAGCACAGGCCTAGTCTCTACCATATAAACCACGATTGGTGATCAAAGCTAGGCTTCTGGGAGCATCCTATTTGGGGGGTTTATGCTGTGTATGCACCCACATTCAAATAAGTCGCTTATGAATTCCCAGACAGGTGTGTCAAACTGTGTTCCTTCTGAGTCACAGCTCTGAAGAAATTAGTGTCTTCCCTCTGCAAACACGAAGGCCTTAGTAATTATCTGATGAGTTCAATCAGTTGTGTTAAATGACAAATGCAGAATACCACAATGTTTCAGGGTTGTGATATCGACCTGCGAATGTGTATCCCTAGAAATCATTTCTATCTAATCAAAACTATTTGCTGTATGCTCAAGATTGGACTAAAGATACAGAAAACACAAGGCAACGGGAATAAAAGTACTTTTTACAGTTGGGTATTTTTCAGCTTGTGAACTTTATCACTCTGGATTAGACATGCCTTTTCTGCTCCAACTGTGGCATATAAACTCTAAGTAAATGAAGCAAACAAACTTAAAGTAAAAGAAAGTATAATGAAAGTTAGTATTGGTTGCATATCTCTTACACGCAGTAACAACCACTGAGCCTGCAACCAGCCGACATCACCCAGCTTCTGTCTTTGAAGTCAATCTGCATAAACCATTACAAAGACTTGAGAGCTGTCTCAGAAAGCAATTTGAATGCCAAAAGAAAGGAATTCAAATCAGGTTCAGAAACTGAGCATGAGAAAAAAAAAATAACACTTTGGAATCTCTTGAAAAATGACAAAAAAAAACCCTAAAAAACAAAAAAAAAGAGATAGCGGTATGCTTAACAATCATCCAGGACCAGGTCGGCCAGCAAAAACAACTGCAGCTGGGGATAAAAAACAAGCACACCTGAAAACAAAAAGCGTAAAACATCTGTCATAGTAAATCACCATCAAGCTCCAGGGTGCAAGAATAATCTTCCGCTTGCAGAAGCCTTCAAGAGCAGAACTCCGAAGGCTACACCAAAATATGCGAACCTCTCATCAGCGTTGAAAAAGAAAGACAAGACTGCAGTAGAAGCAGTGATGAGCCCACAGACTTCTAAAACAAAGTTTCAAGGAGATGACACAGCGAAAAACAACATCTAACAACATGTAGACTGGAAAACACTGGAGTATGCTGCTCTATCTGAAAATATAGTGGGGATAGCATCGTGGCTTAGATACGTGTGCTAATCTTTGAAACGCTGAATCTTCATTGGTGATGTAAGTGGAGGAGTGGAAATGTGGAAATGTTTCTGAAATGTGAAACACTCGAAAAAAAAAAAAGGTACGAAACTGTCACTGGGGCAGTCCCCCCCTTGCCACTGGGGTGGTACCCTCAAGGGTACAACATAATTGTACCACAACTATATTTTCTAAGTTGTACTGACTCCACACACCCCGTCTCGTCTCCAGGCTTTTTATTTTATTGTTCTGTTATAAAACATCAGATTATGAAAATATACAAACATGTACTTTTCACCTGGAAAAACTTATTTAAGATACACGATTGGACCTTAAAACCACTGTTGTACCTGTGAGGGCACATTTATATTGTGTATTATATTATACCTTCATAAACAAAAAATGTACCTGCACAGAACCTTTATTTCTAACAGTGCAAAAACCCCAGTCAGCTTACTAACAAGAAAATGCCTTTAGATATATTAGGTGTTTTATCATAGAGCAAGACACCGAGTATTTGACCTCTCCTAATTTGTATCTAGTCAACTGGATTTCTTAGGTAGGCCAAAGCCAAAAAACAGAAACCGCTTAGAATAAACAAGAGCTGAAAAAAAAAGATCTTGGGAAGATGAGGATGCCATTAGTTCATTCCGCGTCCGTGTACAAATTTCAGTTTACTACATGTAACTATCCAAATTGCCAAGGCTGCATTCTAATTAGTGTTTTAGTTATATTTTCAATGTTAGCCCCATCAGGTTCTAAACTGCATCTTAAACAGTGAGTTTAACAGCACAAATGTTTAAGTAGGTCCCCATTGGATTTGTGTACTACACTATTATTTCTCCAATGAAAATGAGTGTGTGAGGTGAAACAAGTGTGCAAACACTTTTGTTTTTAGTAATTAACATACTTCCATTGAGTAAATCCACTTCAAATTCACACGCACAATGTATGTTGACTCTGTACTAACAAATATGAAAAAGTATATATATAACACAGAAAATACAATTCCAAGAACACCATACCCAAAATGAAGCAAGAAGGAAAGAGATTTAGATATGGGACTGCGTCTCTGCACGTCTTCAAAGGAAGTGAGGATAGAGCAATGTACCAGGACATACTGGAGGAGAATTTAATCCATTTAAATCAGCCAACAAACTAAATCTGGGAAAAAATAGATGTTTCAACAAGACAACAACCCACCCCAAACATATAGCCAAAATAACCCAAGACTGGTTTCTAAAAAGAAGGTGAAGGTGCTTGCACACACTGTTCTGCACTAGCCAATCTCCTGATTCGAATCCCATTGGAAATTTATGGAGGATTTTGACATTGTGGGTCCATTAGAGGAATTCTCGTAACCTTAGGGAATTAAAGATAGTTTGGCCAAAATACAACAGGCCAAAAATGAGCCACAGTGCTGTAGAACCTCAATGCTGTGCCGATGCTATGCTTATAAATACATTCTTTTTTGTTAATATTTACAAGCACAAAGTCAAAAGACATTATATGTGTAAATGTGATGTGGATTCCATAAAAGATATATCTGTCAATATAAAACGTGGGGAAATGACTTCAGTGTGTATCAGTGCTTTTTTAACATTTTCAGTGTATTTTAACAATACTGCAATAACACTGAATACTCTGACAATTTTGGCCACTGATATGACGACAAGACATTTTCACACTGTCTTGTTCTTAGTCTCACCACAGCTAAATGTGTTTTTTCAGGAGAACTGAGAACCAGTTCTGTATATGATCCAGTAAATGTCACCAATTGGCTTTCAGTGCTTTACACTGAGAGAATGAAGAACTACAGGATTTTTGACACCCAGAGATCACAGTGCTCACGTAGACTGCGAACCACAGAGAGCTAGGTTTCAGTGACAGGACCCAGCTCTAGCTGACAGAGCCAGCTGCTTCTTCCTTTATGTCCCAACATCAGCAGAAATGCTCACAGAATATTAAAGTGCTAAAACTCCAAAACAATGAGATGCTAAAACGAAGCACAATAACATGCCAATAAAACAAAAGGTGACATTCTGGGCTAGAGGTGGGCGATATGGCGGAAAGTAATATCACAATACTTCAGGAAGTTTTTTAGGATACATAACTTGTCACAATATTTATGCTTTCTGATATTTGATAAGTTAGAACAGACAAAGTTGTGAAATTCTTTCAAAAATACTATCAAAAATATGTATTTAACATCTAACACACTGTGCTGCACTGAATCCAATTAGACAGCACTAATTTTGCTCTCTTTTTAATCAAAGATGCAGTTGAGAAGTGATGTAAGTACTGACTATACCCACGATACACTCCGAAAAGCACACTGTGACATACTGTGTAATGTGATTTTTCATGATAACGATAAATGTTGTCACAATGCCCAGCTCTTTAATGGAAATGTGGCTCATAGTATCTTTTCATCCTAACAGCTACAGTACACAGCAAAAACAACATGATTTAACAATCCAAATTACATATTGTTACTGTCAATACCTCATATCTCTAAAATGGCAACTTTCAAAGAGACAGAAAAAACTTTCTTAACTTTGAATGAAAGTTTATGGAACAAGATTTATTACCACGTAATTTTGAAGCATTTCTATTGCTCCAGTCATTATGACACTTTAACACATTTTAAAGAGAAGCTGGCATTTTCAAATTCTGTAAAGGAGATACAGTGTTTTCTTCTGACACTGGCGATACGTTTGTAGAGGAATCTCATAACTCTTAGCCTGTTTACACCTTGGATTACCATGTGTTTAATGTCAGGATTGCATCTGGATATACTTTGACCAGATTCCATTTGCATTTATCGCAAAAAAGCATGACTCAATGTGACTGAATTGAACCAAAATAACTGACTCAAATTGAATCATGGTGACTAGATCATTTCCTAAGGAATTATATTCAAATTGAATCACTTTGAGATCAGAGATTTAAAAGCCTAACAGTCACTTAAACTTCCTTCTGCGTCTGCAGGTAACCACAGGCAACCATGACCTGCAATGATACTCTAGGAGACGTCTATCTAAACACAGGTCAGCAAGAACATCCACTCTTCATTCTGCTGATCCCAGACGTTATCCTCAGTGCTTAAGATTCTAAGACTTAGTGAAGCGCAGACACACACACACACACACACACACACACACACACACACAAAGAAAGTGGGGGTGGATGGCATGGCAAAACTGTAATATCATGATAACTGAAGACATTTTCACAATATCACAAAAATCACAATATTTCTGAGGTTTGATAAGTTTGAACTGATAAAAAACCCTACTTTCAGCATCTATGAGCCCAATGATCTGTATTCAATGTTGTCAGCTAAACAGGACTACTTATGCTCTCTTTGAAACGAAACTGAAGTTGATCAGTGTTCTTTAAGTGCCGATGATATGTTCATAAACACGTACTGTGACGTAATGTATCATGATAACGGTAAAGTATCATCACACTGCCCACCCCCGAGCTGGAAGATGAGTGGACATGAGGGATGACAGACAGTGCATTGAGTGCTGAGTCACTCTCAGAATGGGTTAATTCACTACAGCCTTATTCACAGAGTTGGCATGTGTGTGAAGCAGAGTGAGTGCAGTATTACAACAGAAGGAGAACGCACTGGAGGATTCATTTAGTGACTAATTACACGTTACACTAAATACTGTGAGAAATGTTATGAATGATGATAAAATACGGCACTTCCCTTTCCCCAGATGAAACACCCCCACATACACACACACGCACACGCACACACACACAAACAAACCCACACCCTGTTATCACTCTGTAATCTAAAAAGCCGTTACTTCATCATTATCTTCAGCACAGAAATCAATGGACTGCTGATGACACTGAGCAAGATGACATATTGGAAAAACATAGCATGGTGCTGGAAGCTCACCACACACACACACACACACACACACACACACTTCCTCACTCAGCATCACCATTACAAACGAATACTGTACACACACTGTTCAGACACAAACATTATACTGTAGATGATAAGATCAAGGCTGCACAGCAATAGCTCTGTTTAATGGCTCTGCTAGCATGATTGGAATTTCTCAGGTTGCTCCAGGTCACCATCACAAACACTTTCACACACACACACACACAGTGACCGGCAGCCAATGCCTGACTCGATGCTAAGTGGGTTAAGCCCGTCAGCTGGTGTTAACTCAATCTTAAGTGGATTTTCCCTCTGGAATAGAGAAATTTCCCCATTCCCACAATTCTATGGCATTTCATCAACGTCAAACACTGAACGAAGCACAGCCAGAGTGAGTGTGTGTGTGTGTGTGTGTGTGTGTGTGTGTGCGAGTGAGTGTCAGAGACAGAGGGAGAAGGAGAAAGATGGTGAGAGGAATAGTTTGATGGACAGAGAGAAAGAGAGAGAGAGAGAGAGATGGAGAGAGGGGTGAAGGTAAAGCTCTCTTGGCTCTCTCTCTCTCTCATTACTGTTTGCCAGACAGTGTTGGCTGTGGCTCTAATGGGACTGTAAACAGAATCCCTGGCTTCAGTCAGAGAGACAGAGAGAGAAAGAGAAGGGGGGGGGGGCAGAGAGAGAAAGTGGCAGAGAGAGAAAGAGAGAGGGGGAAGAGTGAGAGGGGATAAAGTGAGAGAAAAAGAGAGAGATAAGGCAAGAATGAAAAAGTAGAGAGAGAGAGAGAGAGTGCAAGAGAGTGGGAAAGAGAGACGCAAAAAAGAGATGAATATAGAGATAGAGAATGAGTGAAAAAAGAAGAAGAGAAAGACTGGTCAATATTTCACTGAAATGGAAGAGAGTAAGAGAGAGAGAGAAGGGAGAGACTGATACAGAGAAAAAGAGAGAGACGCTGAAAAAAGAGAGAGAGAGTGAAAGAAAGAAAGAAAGAAAGAGAGAGGCAGTGGAAGAAAGAGAGAGAGTTGGACAAAAAGAGGGAGAGAGAAAGAGAAGGAGAGAGAGAGTGTAACAGAGAGAAAGAGTGTAAGAGAAAGCAACACTGGTCCATATATCACTGAAGCCCCCCCTCGTAAGGCACTGGAGCCAGTTATAACTCAGGTTAGGGAGAGAGAGAGAGAGAGAGAGAGACAGAGAGAGAGAGAGAGAATATAAAGGGCAAAAAGGACTCATCTTAGTCAGTCATGTGTCTTGACTTGAGGCATGGAAAGAGTGGTGAGGGGGGCGGGCAGTTTTTAACTCACACTTAAGCAGAGAAAAAACAGCGACAACAATGTTCTCTTACACTGCTGAGGTCAGAGAGCACAGCAAACATGAACTGCACGCACCACGTTAGTGCTGTTTGTGCTTCAGAGCATTTTTAATATCACAGCAATGCATGGCATCAGGACAGCGGAACTGCGGGCCCAGTCGCAGGAATGTGGAGTATGTAGATTAGTGTTTTAAATGGACAAACACATGCTGCATGCGCAGACTCACAACTTAACACCTTCACACACACACGCACACACACAAGCCCTACCATCTTCACACTCTTTTCATAACCAGCAAAGCAACATGCAGGTCATGTGTACAGTTCTGAGTTAAATATTCCCAAACAGCATTCTGCTCTTAGGGCTAACGTGATAAATGTGTTTATGAACTGGCCTAAAACAACATAAATCTCTCTGGCGTGCTTGCGAAATGTAGAGGGAGAAGAATTGTGGCGGTACATATGACAAATGTGTGTTGTTTCGAATGGGGAACACAGTTTCTACTGATCCAGGACCAGCTTTCCGTGAAGGAACCTTCAGAAGTGATCTGGCGTAAAAGGGCTGTTACTGCCAGCAGCGCTGCTTTCGAGACAGGAAAGGGCACTGGCAGTGGAGAGATGCCAGCAGCAGAGCATTCTGGGCGCTGACCCGCAGCTTCTCATGCTCAGCGGCTGAGAAAGGGTGGTAAACCAAGACTTCCTGGATTAGGCAAGCTGGACAGCACCCACAGTCGGTTAGTCATTTCACATGAATACTTAAATGCATCCGTGTGTTTTGACAACCATTTGTGCGCATCTCAGGCTGTTAGCGGTCTAGTACAAACTGATTTATGAACTGCCACAATAATGTAAAACTATCTTAATATTTTATTGACAATAGCAACAAAACAGTTGAGGTAAAGGAAGAGAAATGGGGCCAAATAAAACCAGTCTGTGCAGTATTTAATTAGCACTCTGTAGAATATTTAACTATTTTGCACATGCAAAATATCAAAAATCAAACTGAGTCTTGACCTCAAAACTGAAAACTGTATCAAACCTGGAAAATGTACATCGTTACACCCTTAGAGTGCATTCATGTCACGCAATGTGAACACAAGGCACATATTCAGGAACTCCCTATTTTTGCTGTAACAAACAAATCATACTGAAACACTACCCTATCGTAGCTATTCAAATTCTGAATTTTGTATATCACTATATCTCCATAAGAAAAAACAGTGGCCAAAGAAAACATAGACCTATTTATCATCATCCACACTACATACAAAATCTCTGCAGTCAAGTGTAGGTTCACTGGTCGTTCTGGACAGTGGCTACATTTGTGTTGTAGACATTGTGACATCTGGTTCCTATCACCACCACTGTAAAGAAATCCGAGCCTGTAAGTTTCTCTACAATGCTACAATAAACCATTTCACATCAAACCACTCTAAATGACTTTGTTTACATCTTAACAAGTGAATTATGCAGAAAGTATTAGTGAAATATTGGTGGAATTCTCCTTTAAGGGTTTATGGGTTTTATTGATGGGATAGCTTTACATGCAGAATTGCCAAAACAATTGCAAGTTATTAGGTAATGCAGTAATATTAGTACTAATAAAACGTGTAACATTATAACAATTTTTAAATATGCTATACAGCAACAATCACTTTTAGTTGCCATCTTTATGTGTACCTATAGAATTATTGAGTACATGCATGTATCTCTCACTGTCTCTCTCTCTCTCTCTCCTTCACACACACACACACATACTGTGACATTCCCCACAGGTGAACTCTGACCCTGACTGGGCCTCCCCTTCTTCCGCTGTCTACTTTCCACTTAATGGATAGTGTCATTTATCTTTATTTCTCCCACCCCCTCCCCTCCCCTCTCTCATCCTGCCCAGACTAAGAGCTGCTCTCCAGATCAGAGAGTCTGTTGGTGTGTGATTCTTCTGCTATGATCTGGCTGTGTGTGTGTGTGTGTGTGTGTGTGTGTGTGTGTGTGTGCGTGTGAACCATAACATAATGATCAGAAGTGGTACAGTAATGAAATTTAACCTTCATTGCACAGGAAATCACCACCACTAGAAAGTGTGGAATCCCTTTTTATATTAATAATTTGTATTACTGTATATACATAATAACTTACAGTATATAAGTATATAGTATTATAGTATATAGTGTAGGTGTAAACATTACAAACTAGACAGTAAAAGGTATTTTTAGATTATTAATTCATTTGAATTATTTGAAGAATTTGATTTATTGTATAATGTAAGTTCTACACTGTAATTAACTACTACATTTATTTCTTTATTATGACTTTGTTCTCAACGCTATGGAGTGCTGTCAGTTATGTAGGAATCTTCCACAGTTCCGCTGGGAGAGCTTAGAAGCATAGCATAATGAATTAATTCCATGCATTTATCTGAAACCAAATTGGTTTTATATCGTTGAAAACAATGATTCCAAACTTCTGAATGGTAGTGTAGTATCACTATTGTTCACCATCAAACCTACACAGCTTACATAACAGTTTCATATTAGTCTTTCATATTAACATGTCATAGAGGCTTATACAGCATTAAAAAAACACAGATACGCAGTAGGAGTTGGCAGTGTTTTCAGCAGGGTCGTGGTGTGAGATGGACTCGCACCTTGTTCAACATCTCCAACAGCACGGTCTGAACAGACTATGGGCTCGAGTCTCACACTTCATGATACAGAGGTCAAATTCCTGCTTGATGCCAAAGCCCTTATCCTGCTATCACCCTCTCAACCAGGCCAAAAGCACAGCCTCAATCTGCTACAACAACAAGGCCAAATAAGGCCACTGGATGTCAACCTGAATAAGACAAACCACCGGTTTTTAAAACAGGCTCAGCATTCAGACTCATCTTGTTGGTCTTGTTGGCACTGTCATGGCCTGTAAGCATGAGATTAGATTATATATGCGCTGGGCTTAGTAGTTATTATAAAGGGAAGCTTTTAAGTATATGCACTTATAATAAAAGGTCCATCCAGCTCTGATATCAGAGGAGCATCTCCACAAAATTGAATCATCACTTAGAATCTGGAGGAAACTTGAACAGCATCATCCAAGTACTCTGTCGTCCACTTACAGGACTGAAAACTACAAGATGGGAAAAGATGCAAATCATTCTTAAAGTGAAGGTTCGGCCAAAAATCACACTTACACAACTTCCCTCTTACACCAAATACAGTCACTCAGCCGAGACATGAGTGATATTCTAAGTTTGCGTCTTTAGTTTGGAGCTACAATGCTAAGGCAACTAAATTAAGCTTATACACCAATAAGCATCATGAAACACTTGCCTAAAGGTCAACTTGCAATCTCAAATAGACTTTCTTACAGTCGTAAGCAAAAGTTTGGGTGCCCTCAGTCAAATCACACGTTTTGTTGATTTGAAAATAAGTTACACATCCTCTACATTTTAATACACAGTTACTGTTTATTTGCTGTATTGAATATATTGGAGAAAAAATAAAACATAAAATGTAACCTGGACAAAATTGATGGCACATTTATATTTTATGTCTTTTTTTCTAACTTAGCAAATAAACTGTAACTGTGTACTAAAATGTGCAGAAGTGTGTTCTCTGTAGAGGATGTGTAAACTTCTTATCACTTAGAAAATCAACAAAACAGGTCATCTGACCTGAGGGCATCCACATTTAGATCGGACTTTAATTACCACATCATTACCAACTGAGCTAGCTTCTAACATTACTTCATAGTTTATGATAACTGTATTCTACACAGACTGCATATAACACTGCCAACATCCAGTGTTCCATCAGACTTGCTGGGTAGAAATGAAAATACATCCTTTTGGACAAGCTTGGCTCTCTCTACTGGAGAGCCGATCTGATGTACTGGAGTTTCTTTGATGCATTTGCTTTAAAAAATCTACATTGCAATCTTTCCAAGTGGCATTAAAAGTATGAGTAGGTGTAGTTAAATAGTTGGTGATGTTCTGTTTGTGTTCTATTATATACATTTTTACTGCAATATTCAACAACACCAATTATTAGTTTAAGGCCAGTTTGAGTTGACGAAAAGCTATGTAAATCTATTTTGTCAGCAAACCAACATTTTAAAGCTTTTCCTAAGAGCCAGGAGCCGGATTCACGAAAGCGTCTTAAGAAAAAAAATCTTCTTAAATGTAATTCATTCTTAAGAAAAAGTTATGAAAAAAAATGTATTCTTCAAATAAATTCTTAAGAACTCTTAAGATTTTTTCTTAACTCATTTCTTAAGAATATTTTTAAGAATAAGTTGTATTCTTGAAAATATTATGTTCTTAAATGTTTTCCTACGATTGCCTCAAACTTGTCTTAGGCTGTAAGAATTCTCTCACTTTTCGCCATCATCCCGACAATTATCATATTTTCTATTTTTTTCCTGTTGGCTGTTTGTTCCACCAGCACCTCTATTTCTTGTATGCTAAATTTGTTTAAGTGCTTGGTTTGATGTTTGCCTTCCAGTTTACTGTCCTCTGAGCAGATTAAACTAAAAAAGGGAAAAAATGATTAATAGAAATTCTGAATATATCTCATTTCTCATGGTAAGCTGTAAAATGCACCATAGCCTACATAAGAAAATAATGAAGATCTTCTTAAGATAAACCTAAGGATATAATGAACTTCTTAAGATTTTTTTGAGAAACGTCTTAGTGTTTGTCTTAAGAACCTTCACAAGTTTTTTCTTAAGAAAGCTTTTGTGAATCCAGACCCAGATCTTCCCTGTGTCAGCTGCTTGTCTGAGCTCACTCAGTCAAACACTGGTTCTGTAACTCATCTCTGTTAGGCATACCAAGCAGAGGTGTACCCTCATTCCCTACAGACTATGTGGCAAAGAAAGGGATAGACAAAGAAATAATTAGCTGCTCAAGACAGAAAGATTATATGTTTACTAGAGGAAGGGGGGATGTTGAATACAGAGATGCACTTTCTCCATCAGAAATCTGACACAACTATTTAGATCAATTTATGCTTCATTCATTAACTGACACAGAGAAACTATACTAACCAATATATCTAGGAAAGTGCTGGATGATACATACCGGAACATCCACATCAGTTGACCTAATCAACCTTTTCACCAGCAATTTTACATCTTTACATCTTATACAGTACCTATGTATAGACATACACCCAGTTTTGTGCTTAAATATGTATCTGCACTTGCATGACTGTATGCACACATATTTAGATATTTGAAGCTGGGTGAAATGCATGCACATGTACTGAGTTTCAATAGTGTAAGCGTGACTGTGAGTGTAAGCCAGTTTCCACAGCTGAACTGGGTGGATCTGAGTCCAACTTGGCTCAGGTACTTGGACCCTTGTTCATTTCCACATAGCTAGCTGAATAGAATTGCACCTGGATTTGCTTCGTGTTGGCTCTGAGGCTTAACTCGGTCTGTTACGACTCTGCAGGCTTCAATTTTTCATTTTCGAATTTTTACAGCGACAGACCAAATTTTCCCCTTACACCAAACTGGCCAAGGCCTCTTTACTTTTGCACAGGAGCTACAATGCTAGGGGCAAGTGTGTGATGATTTTGGCAAGCAATTAGCACAATGCTAACCAGTGTTGATGCCACGCTTGTCGCCAGCGCCATATTGTTGACATACCACCGGTCAACACGGTGATGACAATGGTGATGACCGTGGCGACAGGGGCTCTCATGGAGCCACTGTTTGTACACCGTTAGATAATAAAGCATCCTGAGAGATAAAATATAGCCATGGTATGCTGAGTGGTTTATAGTTGTAGCAACAAAAAACAATGCAGCGTAAGCTTTTATAGCATCCTGGCTGTCCCACATCACGAGGGCTGAGCCAGTGAAGGACAAATCACAAGAAAAACTTCCAGTCATCTCCCTATACCAAAGCTGGTTCTCATTCTTTTGTAATAGGTACACAGAATTAATTCTGTGTTTTGCCCTTGATTATTGTTATTATTCACAACTGACAACTGACACTGAATGATGATTGTCTAATGCAGTCTGTTTATGTCGAAAGTTTTAGTTAGACAATGAATGCAGTTAACAACCAAGCCTCAGTAGGGCTCACATAACTTAATCTAAGATAAAACTAACACTAATTAACCCTAATCAAGCATAGAAAGGCAGCTATTACACATTTTTGTGATCACAATGACATTCGATGGTGTAGTTGGTGCAAAACACAGAATATCGTCAACACTTCCATAGACAGAATAATTATATAATCTCAGCGATTTGCATGATTTTAGCTTCTGCAATGTGTAGGGTGATACAGTATTTACAAGATAATTATAGAAGTCTGGATATTTTGTCACAAGCAATGGCGCAAAACTGGAACTCAAATATAACTAATCGATTTGGTACAGATCAACACCTCCAGTCAAACCAACTTTTTCTTAGTATCTTGATTTGGTCTTAACATTGGCACTGACTGGTCATATACATCATGTGGACAGAATGTCAACAATATGGCCGCAGAACACTTTTTCTGGGTTTTGTGAATACTATCTATACTTTGGTGGTGCACACAGGTGTACTAACACCCGCCAAAGTATATTTCAACTGTTGACAAAATTTGTGGAGCATTTCTTTTAAATCCATTTAGAAAAAGAACAGCATTTGAATTTGACCACGACACGAACGCTGCTCAGGTCAGGGAAGAGGGGAGCAAGAGAAAGTGAAGGAGACAGAGGGAGAGTTTGAGAGAGAGAGTGAAGGAGACACAGGGAGAGTGAGAGAGAGAGAGTGAAGGAGACACAGGGAGAGTGAGAGAGAGTGAAGGAGACACACTCTTGAAAAAGATGGTTCTTCAAGGGTTCTTTGATAAAGACAATGGTTCTATATAGAACCACGAATGCTCAAAGAACCATTCCATACTTAAAGGGTTCTTTGCATGGTGAAATAGTTCTTCAGATTGATGGGGAATGTGTTGTATGTGTTTCAATACAGAGCCTTTTAGAAAATGGTTCTATATAGCACAAAAAAAGGGTTCTGCTACTGTCAAGCTTGTAACAACAGAAGAACCCTTTTTGGTGCTATATGGAAACTATAAGCAGCAAAAAGGATCAGAAAAGATTTAAATTGCAAGATTTGTATTTTTTACAGTATTAACAAAAATGCCAAGTTAAAACTGAGGCAGGCAGCAGGTTAGACCATGTGTTATACATGACAGAATATAGTTTAACAGGGGTAAAATATACCACGTGCACTCCAAGAATACATAAAGACATAAATTAAGCAAGGAAAAAAGTCATAATGTTATTAATATTTGTATGTAATTAACATACCTACATAGTCTTGTACATAGAAAACTCAGCATACTTGTAAGGTAATTATTAGGAATTTTATTTTTTTTTGTGCTTTAGAGACTGAATCTCCTCATTCTCCCCACCTCAGCACCAAAGTATATTTACACTTTTAGAATTTATGGTTATTATTTTCACTTAGATGTACATGCTTTGGCAGTAGCACTGCAGTATACAGCAGGAAGGCTCCCTGAATTTGTCAGGACTGTCTATTAGCATGACAAGCTTTCACATGATACTTTTCTAAAGCCATGAATCAAAGGTACAGCACTCTCTGTCTCACTGTGTGCATGTATTTGTGTGCTAACCATGACATTCAGGACCATTCAAACCATGTGCTAGAAACAAGAAACACTTTCCCTTTCATCTGTGCTTGAGCACAATCCGAAAAATACTGCACCCCAAAGCTCAATGCTTATCTCATGAGCACAGACAGAACTGTAACTGCACAGTGGCTTTTATTTGCTGTATTCTGGATGCACACTGTCAGTAAGGGTGGCAGTACTGGCTTCTTCAAAGACAGAATTCTGTACAGTTCTAATGAGATATCAAAAACGTTAATATTGTGTGTAACCTGAGGTACATTATGTGATCAGGTTCAAAATTTTTGCATAATTCACTGCTATATAAACAAAGTCATTCAGAGTGGTATGATGTGAAATAGTTGACTGTGGAGAAACATATTAACTCTTTCTTTACAGTGGTGGGGGAACCAGGGGTCATGAAGTCTACACTGGAAATATAGCCATTTTATTTACCATCCAATATGATCAGTGAACCTACATATGATGATATTTTGTTGTTATTGTGATTATCTTTATCTCACCCATATCTCAGTACTCTCATACAACAATGTATCAGGCATCAGGCAGAGCATCTGTAACCATTTCAGGGAATAACTTTCTGTGAAGGATCTTTTAGAAGCACTAATTTCTGCAGAAGTCTGGTTCCTATCACAACCACTGTGAACAACTCTGATGTTCTAGGACTAACCATTTAACATCAAACCACTCTAAATGACTTTGCTGACTTCTTCATGTTTGAGCTGTGCAGAAATTTTAATGTTTCAACTGAACCCTCTGTCATTTTTTTCCTATAAGCATCCTGACGTTCCACATGAGTGTGCTGTATTTTTTTGGACGAATCAAGGCTTTGACAAGATTCAACATATTAAAATAACACATAATAACCCATAAATTACATAAATAACAGCAAATAAAATTATTTCCACACCAGTCTTTAATCATCGCTAGTGTCTTTAACATATTACAAGGCTTATTCAGTTGCAGTATGTAGTAATATAATCACAATATGGCTTTTTGTCCTTGTTGCAGAGCCCTAATCCTTCCATAAAACTGACTGCAAGTAGATTTTTCATGATGTTTGATCTGAAGTTAAGTCAGTGCACCGGCTCTCTTACAACCATCTGGCTCTCAGATATGTCCACGCGTATTTTCAAAAGCTAGTCTCGGACTTCTGATAGATGAAACTAAGCGTCAAATTCAAGCTTTAAACTGCATGCAACTGCGCTCTTTGAGGGAGTGAGCTTCCATATGACAGCTTACACTCACAGACGAGACATAACAGCACGCAGCTACCTCCCTTTGGCCTGCCCTTTTCTACGGCAGCCGTCAATGCTGGCACACACCAGCCAACGTTGATCCGGGTCAAGGCACCAGCACAACCCGTTTCAGTCAACTCAGATTTGAACCAAAGACCTGCCGCATCACAGGATGCTTTCCATGGCATATCTAAACCAGCTTTGTAGTCTAAGACAAAACATAACTGACAAAATTTTTGGTCAAGTTCACAAATTAAACTGCAAGCTTAGGCTGTTGTTCAGTTGTTAATCTGTTAAAGGGCATGGTTTCTATATATAGCTGTTATTGCAGTTTAGATTCCTTGGGCTATATGGACTTTTGAGTCAACATAATGCTTTGAGTCATTGATAATGGTTATACCGCAAATATTTGTTTAAAAAAGCAAGGAAATGTTTTCCGTGATATGGAATGTCAGTAAGTACTCAGTAAATACTATGAATTATGTTGGTAGTGTAAAACCTAGGTAATTCTAAAGTAGGACTGAGGTCTGAACCAACATTCTGGTTTGAGTTTAAGGGGTTAACTGGTTTGAGCCTCTTCCTGTCACTTGTCTAGTGACAAAGGGGGCAAATATATGCAAAAATATGTATCTTACATCAATGTAAACTCATCTGCATGCAGAATTGTATGTTACGTAACCATGGCTTATTATCCTCAGAGTGTCACTCAGTATTACTGGTGGTGTATATTAACATGAAGCGACAATAAAGCAGCTTGTTGCTGAGCGTTACTGATACAGGGCACAGTGCACAGTCATGCAGCTTCCTTCTCGTGTTATTGATGGGACGATCCATTAGGACTATGAGGGCACAAAGTATTGATTCCATGGCAGCACGTCACCAGTGGTGCAGTGGGACCCATGCCTCTGCATCTGTGTGCCACGACACGGTCTCTACGAAATGATTCACAGCTTTGGTATTTCCTGTGAAACCCTGCGGTGGCCTCAAGGTGGGAATAACTCATAATCAGAATCTCGAATTCCAGGAGTACGTGACCTCTGACCTTTCACACGCCCACACACATGCACACTCAATAAGGCATGGCTTGGGAATCCTCTTCAGGCCTCACTAAATGTGTCTCTCGCTCTCTCTCTCTCTCTCCGTTAAAGAAATAGCTGACTCAAGCATGCTAACGTGGCAGTTAGCATATCAGTGGCATAATGCTAATCAGTGGCTATAAGATGTCACTCATTCATTGTTAGAATTATTATATATCACAGATATTGTCAGCAATCTTCTCAAACAAGACCTAATGGTCCTCGATGGTGTTCTCCTCTGTCTCTAGTAACACTTTCTTGACTCTCCCAGGTGAAGATAAAGTCACCAAAGACTATAATATGACCAATAAGTGCAGCCAACTGTCAACTAGACTGGTATGTTGATGTGTTGATTGCTATTTTTGGAACTGTTCCTTTGTAAAGAGTTAGCTAGGGTAGTTAGGACACTCATGCTATTAGCATTGAAGCTAGCCTCCACAGAACGGGTGTTTTTGCTCAAATTCTCTCACAAATATAAGCTTTGTTTGATTCTACATATGATTCTTTGTAACTGTAGACGTTTGTGTGAGTGTGTTGGTGCAGAGCATTGTTTCATCTCAGTAAATAAGTTGAGCTAACTATAGCTAGCAAGTAGCTAATTAGCCCACTTAGAGTAGCATAAAATGACCAACAAGGTAATAAAATGATCAATTTTGGTTATTATGACAGTTCCAGCTGTTTTTAAGTAGACGGAAAATGAACCCGAACTAGACACTTGGGTCAGTTCTTGTTTTTGAATGTACAGTGGAAAAACACCCAAAAAAATATAAGTCGTCCTATTTAACTGAATTTAGCATAGCACAGTATGTGAAATGTTGAATAAACATTGTTGTATTCACATTTTTTATGCTGTTTTTTGAATGTGGCACTATTGGTTCTTTTTTGTCTGTTGCAACTTATTAAACCACAGAAAAACAAAACATTGTAATGCATATCATGTATCAAAAAATACATTGGTATATTGGGATAAATTGTTCCCATAGCATCCTCCCCTATACCATTAGCACTATTTGTTTTAACTGGGCTATACCTTTAATAGAGAGAGAGAGAGAGGGAGAGAGAGAGAGAGAGAGAGACAGAGGGAGAGAGAGGGCAGCACGTGTCTTATTGGACCAAAACAGACCACCCACAGTACTGTACTGTTCCACCAGCCTGTCTACTGAATAACCAAATACACTGAATACCCGGCGCATGCCTACACTCTCCACCAGAACACAAGGAATCCACAGCACGGCGAGAAACAAAGACCAGACAACAATGTCTGGCAGAGTACTGTAGTAGAAAAGGAAAAAAAAAAACAGCGACTAAATTATGAACAGACCACAGTGACTGACTGGGGCGGAGAGGGATTCTTTGTGCAGAGGTGCAACACTGAAAGGCACTGAGCGTGGAGCAAATTATCAGCATGAAGGTTGCTGCCTTCTCTCTCTCTCTGGCCTTTCTCCCTCACACACACACAGAGAGGCAAGCAGGCATGCAGTTCCCAGTTACCCCTCCCCCACCGCAGCCTCTGCCTCCAGCTCACATCTATCTCCTTCTCGGCTGCACAACACAACAGTTGTCATTTCACGTATTCGGCGGTGGAGCTGTGCTGCTGTATGCCCTCTGCTGAAAGAGCCTGCAGGCTGAAGCTGTCTCTCCGGGAGGGTAATGTAGTCCCAGAGCGTGCCAGCGTTCACACTAATCCTGGAGGAAGACTGGAGCTGGGCTGGAGAGACAACTGTCTGACGGTTTTAACATCAGGAATGTGCTATCAGTCCATGAAACCTTTAGGATGCAGAAGGACTCAGCTGGTGGTGGACGTTGGGAACCACTGCAGCCAAAGATATCCCATGGCACAGGATACTAGGAATTGGCAATTGAAATATCAATAAATAGCATTTGATTAATTAGTCACTGATTCATTAAAAGGCTTTTTATATCCCTGTATAGTTCAGTTGTTAAACTGTAAACAAAGTCATTCAGAGTATTTTAATGTAAAGTGGTGTTCTGTACAGATACTGATTCATATTTCATTACAGTGGTGATCAGTCACATACAAATACAGCTGTTTTATGTATGTAATCCAAAACAACAAAGTTTTATTTTGGCTTTACAGCACTCTGCATGTTCCCTTATGTATGTATGGCTTTTAAAAATATGTTTTAGGCCACAATCTTATCATAAACTACTGTAAAACCATGTCTGATATTTGCAACCATTTCATGTAATAGCTTTCTGTGAGGCAGCTTGTAGATGCTCTAAACACTGTGAACAAGTCTGACTCTAGGTTTCTCTAGAATAGAGCATTTCACATCAAACCACTCTGACTGACTTTGTTTAGATCTTGACTGAACTGTGCAGAAATGTTGTCCAGATCAGTGCAGTGCTATGGGTCAGTTAATGCTTGGAGAAGGTGATCACAGTAAGCTAAATTAGTTTACTAGTGGATCAAGATTGACCACTCTCACTTATTCTCACACACACACACACACACAAACACACACTCAGAGAGCATCCCCGGCAAACTCAGCAGTGGGACCCTTCCAAACTTCAGGCCAAAAGTTCAGCCCAAATCAGACAGCCCCCTAAACTGGCCCCCAGGCAGCACGATGACGGGACAGAGCCGCCTCGGAGCCTCCGCTGCTCCCGCATGCCGAGAGTGGGTGTGAGTGCAACACATTGCATAGCACAGGCAACTGCAGTGGCTTAAACATACTCTACTGTTACCAATAAAACTCCACAGCCGGTGGACTCCAGCCTAGTGTCCCCTGTCTAACCCCACCTCAGAGCATAGAAAGACCCCTCTCCTCCTCCGCCTCCTTTTCCCGTTAGCAAAAGTTAGCAGAGCTGCCTACCTGAGCAGTCCGGGCAGTTGGATGGAGCCGGAGCCGGAGCCCAGCAGCCCCTTTTTCCCGCTCAGCAGCTTCTCCACCACGGCTACATTCCCTGTCCGCGCCGCCTCCAGAAGCTCCTGCTCTTTTCCCATCTCGCCTCCAACGGGGAATCCTGAAATCCGGCAGAAAAAGAGGAAAAAAACACCTCGTCCGCCTGTACTCCTCTACCCGGCCATGGCAGCACTCTGCTCGGCTAGGAGCTGCTCTAACGGCCCGGTTGCCTGGAGACGAGCGACCGGACCGTTATGGCTCTGATTTCTGTGCGCGCGCGTGTGTGTGTGTGTCTCTCTCTCTCTCTCTCTCTCTCTCTCTCTCTCTCTCTTTCTTTCTCTACACACACACGATGTGTAGCACACGCCGCTCTCCGCTCCCTCTATGAGTGTGTGAGCTGTGGTGTCGACAGCGGTCCCGCATCCCAGCTTTGCTCTCTCTCTCTCGCCTTCTCCCTCTGAGTGACCCTCTCTCTCTCTCTCTCTCGCCTTCTCCCTCTGAGTGACTCTCTCTCTCTCTCTCTCGCCTTCTCCCTCTGAGTGACTCTCTCTCTCTTCTTTTGCCTTCTTCCCACTGAGTGAGTCTCTCTCTCTCTCTCTCTCACTCTCCTGGGCGTGGAAGTAGAGGGTCGGTGTGGCTTTGTTGCAGTAACCTATTTTTAATGTCGCGCGTGTGAGTGTGTCGTCCCGCTGTAAATGGAGGTGTGTGTGTGTGTTTGGGATGGAGCTCTCTCTCTCTCTCTCTCTCTCTCTCTCTCTCTCTCTCTCCAGGCGGGAATCGCGCCGCGCTTTGTGAGTGAAGCGGTTCACCTTTTTCAGTGGAGGAGAAAGCTAGCGGAGCTACAGAAGAGCGAGGGGGCTGAGAGAGAGAAGGGGGCTTCCACACTCCACACAGAGAAGGGGTCTGCACTACGAGACAGAGCGGGGGGAAAGAGAACACACACCCGACCGTAAGCAGCTCCACAGCAGTGTGGATATTTGTTCTGCTCTGCTTTCACTACTGTAGCCTTCAGCATCACTTCCTGTACGGAGGAATATTCCCTCTCCTCCAAGGAGAGAGAGAGAGAGCGAGCGAGCGAGAGAGACAGAGAGAGGCTCAAACATACAGGGATATAGAGACACTCAAGAGGCGGAAAGAGAAAAGGGAGAAAAGGAGAGAGAGAGAGAGAGAGAGAGAGAGGAGAGAGAGGGAGAGAGAGAGACAGCTGCAGGCCCACCGGGTGTTGGACCGAATCACTGAGCTCCAGTTTTGCCAGGAGGGAGTGAGAACCTGAGCTTAGGAGCCAAATCTATTCCAGACCCTCCTCCCTCTCCACGCCTCTCTCTCTCTCTCTCTCTAAGCACACACACAAGAAACAAGAGCTTGTTTAAGAACTATTTGGTATTTTGTTGTGGGAGTAAACTACACAAGAGCCGCACAAAGGGCAGCATTCATTTGCCTTAACTGGCAATAAATAGAGTACAAACGCAGAGTAGGACTGGGGGGCTTCTAGAGAGAATCCAATACTAGGAGTCTGACCCCGTCAGAGGATAGCATTGATGCTGTCTGTGTTTGTGTGTGTGTGTGAGTGAGAGAGAGAGAGAGAGAGAGATTTTCTCCATTGTGAAGCCAGGATAATGTGGCCTTCAAAATACCGGATGTAAACAGAGAGTGATGCGAAGTGATTTACATCCCATAAAAAGAAGATTCGCAACGGAACACAAGTCAGTTCTTTCTGACAACAATAAAGCTGGTGAATGTTGCAGTTTCTCTGTCACCCCATAGAGGGCACTGTTATAAACCACGTGATCTGGACAAGAAGACACCAGATGGACATTAAAGCTAAACTGTGTAGTATTTAATCTCAGAAAAGAAAGATCCAACATCAGTACCTGAACTCACTATTGCTCTTGTGGTTGAATGCAATCAAATCCTCACAGCAATCTAATGTGAAGCCTTCCCAGAGGAGAAGAGGCTGTTACTGCAGCAAAAGGGAGGACAAACCCCCTATTTATCCCCTTCATTTTAGAAGATACATTGTACAAACCTTGAACTGTGTGTGGTGGGTTCAAAAAAAAAACCCCAACTGTATGATGGATGAAGGAGGTGATGTTTAGAAGCTGGTGTATGATTCGTCCAGGGGTTCATGAATTTGTTTAGCAGTGTGTTTGTAGCACTGTTATCTTAGAATGTAGGGACATCATAGGTTGCATCAAATACACCTTTACGCTTCCACCACCATAGAACATTTCAGGCCTAACCGCTTAACAATTGCCAACCAATAATGGATGGAAGTCATTCTGAAAGATGACTCATCAGACCATATTCAGTGTCCTCCATCACCCACTGGTGCACGCTTTGTGATCCTTCCTCCAGTTGTGCATCCTTATGTTTTGGTTTTAGACACAAGTGGTCAACAAACACCATGAATTCCAGCTTTATGAAGGTCTTTTTTTTATTAAGTGATGGTTTTATCCTGTGGTCATTTAATGCAGTATTTTTAAGATGTTAAGCAAGCAATCTGTCAATGTTAACTGGTCATGTATCCCTCTGTGTCGATCTAGTGCAACATATCTCATGTGGTTTGCTTCTCAATAAAACAAATGAAACATTTTTGAGACTGTTCCCTTTGACGTACAAGATAATTTAGCAATTTGGGCAACAACTATTTGGCCTCATTGAAAGTGTTCGTTGCCTCATGTATTGAAAGCCGTGTTGATTGTCAAATCTTTTTATAGCTGACACATATTCCAGTTGTAAAACTGGCAATGAACCTACTATGACTCATCGGTATATCTAATTGTGTTTTAGCTGGATCTGTCCTCAAGGCACACAGTGACCTTACTTAATAAAGTATTGCTAAGCTTCTGCTGTTTTGTGTTAACCCTGTATATACACACAGTACAGCGGGCTATAAGTGTATTCCCAATGTGTTATATACCACACCTTTCCAAGTTAAAGTCTTTCTATAGCATATAGTATTTTGTTCAATAACAGTGATTAACTACTAGTGACGTCTGTTTAACTGCTTTGAGCCCAACTTGGAGGCTTCAAACTTCTGGTTTGAACCTAAAAACTTGTTATCCTTCCTCTGTTCCTGTTTGCTGATGCAATTTACCCATGTTTAGTGTAGCTTAGTGCTGACCCATGAAGGTTTGTTGAAACCACAGGCAGCCCAACGAACTTTACTAGCCTCTGGCCTTGTTGCAGTGAGGAAAGCTATTCTTGGAAAGAAAAAAAAAGACTGAAATTATGGACATTGCTGAAACACATGTAGCCAGATTTTAGAAAGACTTCATTTTATTATTTTATTTCACTTGTTTCAGCAGCTTTTACATATTCAATTATTTTACAAGTTTGCTTGTTTTCGTTGTTGCATTTTCCGTTTGTGCTCGGTGGGTGGAGCTCACATGATTGTAGGCAGATTTTGTTGGGACTGAGGATGGGCTGTGGTGATGAGAAGGCAGGAGCCGCAGTACAGGAGGAGGAAGGGGTCACATAACCCCTTTAAAAGTTTTATACAATCAATCAATGTGTTTGTTAGTCTGGCCCGCTGGGTTGGGTGTTGGTGGACACAGTTTTCCCACCGAGTGAGAGAAGAAGAGCCTGATGAAAGGACTGGAGCACACATTCAGAAGAGGGATGGATAACCAGGCCCCTGGAGAGGGTGCGCAGTGACAGGCACTTGTAGAGGCTGCTGTAAGAAACAAGGGATGGGGAGAGGGATAGAGAAAGAGAGAGAAGGAGGTGGTACAGACTGGGGCTTTGGTCTAAACAAAGAAGCATTTCTAAGTAGACACACTACTGTACATAAAAAACAGCGGCTTTGTGTCCTCTTAAGCAATAACAAGCGAATGAGCCAATTAAGCGAATTGAATACAGGACTATTACATTCTCTAATAAAATGAAATCAGGTTTTGATAGAAAGTTTTTAACTTTATAATGATGTGGTACTTCTGTCCGATGCGTTAAAGTCTCTACTACATTACAAGAACCCAATGGTCTCAATGTTAGAGTCTCCACTGAGAATTACACAGGTACAATGCTCACACAGCATGAGAACTGCAAACACTGCGCAGCACTTCAGCCCATATAAACTAACTAAATGAAAATGTGTCGTACAACACACAGAATGTTAGCACACGCACACAAGCTCTCTCCTATGACCTCAGAAAAAACACTACCTAATGTTACTAATAGAGATGGCATTTCAGTATCGGTGTGTATCACCTCAACCAATTTCAGCAGAATCGGTTATCAGATAGGGGGAGAAAAAAAGAGTGAATCCCATCCAATTCAGTCCCAAATCTATCCTGAAATAGCACTCATCTACATGGTAGGCATGTCTCAAAGTGAAGGCTGCAGCTGAGGTAGGAGAGACCTTCCTAGCACTGCTAAACAAAGACTCCTCTTCAGCGCTGTCAAATTCAAGACAGTCTGAGAAAGCTGTATCAACATGTCATGGCTTACTGATATAAGCAAAGTAACAAAAAAAAAAAAAATTACATTTAATTACAAACTCTGCTGCCACAAATTTCCATCTGCTGCTGTTTTCTGGCGTTATCAAATAGTTTTGCGCTGCGCGTGAAGGATTGTGGGTGATTAAAAGTCTTGAAGGATGCTCCAGCTGAGTCTTTCAATTACTCTGTAATGTAGCCTGCATTTCTCAGTCGCATTCGAATGATCCCACAAAACGAGACAACCACCAGTGACATAACAGCTGCCTTCCTCGTCTGCATCCTTGGCTTTGAGACATGGTTAGTGTTATCTAAGATTTTCTGCCTGTGGGGTAGTAGAGTGGTTGAGTAGTTTGATCATGATGGCCTACTCTTAAATGTTCATCTTAAGCGATGTGCTTCATTTAAAACAGTTAAAGTTTAGCTTTTAAAGAGAAAACAATATCGGCTCGATATATTGGGAAAAAAAGTGGTATCGTGCCATCTCTAATCACTACAGTTAACAAAGTGCTGCTTTCTTAGCCTTTTCAACACATACTTCTATGTCTATGCAAAGAATCAACAGTTGAGTGCAATATCGCATTATGAAAATTATTGTAGTGTGACCAGAAACGTTTAGGAAAACGTTTTTTGGTGTAATAAAACAATGTAAAAAAATGTCGCCCACCCTCCTCCACTGTCACCCACACACTCACACTTACACAAGAACACCATTCAAAATTCTGTACAAAACATTCCTTTGAGTTATCCCTACTGTACACACGAACACAACATAGCTCAACGGCTTTGAGTTCATGATACAGTTCAGTGCTGTGCAAACTGTCTTTTTAAGTTTATTTTAAGACATTCTTTTAAAAGATATGACATTCAGAGTTAACTCAACTTGTAAGACTAAAAGTGTCCACGGGCTGAGCCTATGAATATGGAATGTGCTCCCCAGAGTTTGTCTGTGTCTCTGTTGGTGGGGTCGTGCGGGTGACCCTCAGACATAGCAACTGAGCTGACATTTTCAAACTGTCTGAAAAAAAAAAATGGACAAGCAGTCCATCAGAAAGTGAAAAGATGAAGAGAAAGATGGGGGAAGAGAGCAAAAATGACACAGCCTTTAAAGCAAGCTGTCTCACTGGGCCGTTTCAGTACAGCTCTGTGCCTGTATACTGGAGGTTTCTCTCCCTATAGATCACAGATACTACTGACTGCAGTGTGTGGACCCCACACACTGGGCCTGCCTTCGGTGCCGGGCCCTCCAAACTCTCTGCTGCCCCCATGTGGCTGGTGTCAGTCCTGCACGCACACAACTGCTAGCTGGTGCTGCCCCCACTGTTGAGTTTGAGGCTCTTCATATGGTGCAGGAGCGAGTCTTTCTCCATCTGGGCCTCGGCGAGCGCCATCTTGGTTCTGGAGAGCTCCTGCTTCAAGCATTCGTTCTCCTCTACCAGCAGCTGTGAAGAGGAATACGCAGAGCTGAATTCGAATGTTGTGTTTTACAAGGACATTCTACTTCTTTCTCTAGTATTAATGCAAATATGAACATGCATAAGGATCCTTATCATTATACCATCAGCAATAGAAGGTAATAGCAATAGCAGAACTTGCAATACAGATCCAATAACTATAGCCACAGATTGCCTATAGTTTAAAAAAAACTACCTGAATCTCACAAGGCTTTCACTTCATTCGCCTCCATGAATTCACTGTTTTGTTAAATTATACTTTCCTTTTGTATAATGATGTGTTTCCAAGTGAAACACAGCATCAGGGAGGGTCTCTGAGCTAGTTGAGTGTTTTCCACGATGTTATTGGTTGATATTTTTCTCCTCCAACTGGTGCACGGTGATGTAATCAACAGTCACAAGATGTTTTCGAGGTGAGCCAAAGTCAATTAAAGATTACATGATTACAAGAAAACAAGAATTTTGCCTTTTAAATGATTTGATATGATGAACTGTGTTAGTAGACATGAATCACACTCCCTATGTTGGAAACTAGGAGTGTGAAGAGTTTAAATAACCTTCACACAGAGTTCCTACATCAATACAAAAATGTTTCTCTAAAGAGTAGCTGAAGCTGCTATATTTAGGGTATAGCAGAACTGGACAGCAGTGCAGAACAAAACTAACTGCATTAATTATCTGCTATGAATGGTTATTTAGAGAAACACTTTTGGAAATGAGATGTGAGTGAGAGGAACCTTCAGATGATGCATAGGTCTTACGTCAATTTAGAGGTTCGTCCTAGAACCTCTACATACTGTGGAGGTTCTTTAAACTTTAAAAAGGTTCTTCACACTCAGACGTCATTTACAAAATAAGATCTAAATAAGATCACTCGAAAGTTTGTTTTAGGGAACCAAAGGTGGTTGTTGTATGGAACTGTGCAAAGAACTTTTTGGCAAATTACAAGATCTTAATTCTGATTTTACACTGACTTTAGGAGTTTTAGCCTGACCAGTGACTTAAGGAGAGTTCCACTGGTTCTGTGTGACACAGAAAGGGGAAAAAAGACTCCATAACAGCAGCTGAAGCTGCTATATTTTAGGGTATAGAAGAACTGGAAGGCACTGCCGAACAAAAAAAGAAGCACTAATTATCTTCTGTGAAGGCATTTCTCAATGGAGAAGCTGTTTCTGCTCTTCTCCAGCAAGAGCTTTATTTATCAACTAGGCTAGTTCATTAGTGACACCCATATAGACAAAGGCTTTCAATTAACACCAGGCTGACTCAGTAGACTCAGTAGACAAGAACGAAAGAGAAAGCTTGAAAGATTCAAGATGGTTTTTGTCTAAGCTGCAACTACTGAACTGCCAATTCCAAAAGGATGTACACAGTCTTTAGCATGCAGGAATCACATTTGAATCAACAGCTGTTTATTCCTCTATACCTTTTCTCTACTGGTGGGAATGGGGCTTGTGGGTGACAGAGGTGCAGTCTGAGTGGCTTTCGGCTCACAGGCCACGCCCACAGGAACTTCAGGGACAGAACTGAGCCTGCTGTCAGTCACAGGCCCCGCCTTCTGAGGCTCTGCCTCTGCAGCACGCTCAACTGTCCGATGGGAGAGAAAGGGGCGGGGCCAATACAAAACAGGCGTGATTCACAGTCAATCAGTTACAAAACAAAACAGATGCAAACATGTGAAAAGGTTTCGTTAAATGCAGTACACCAAATCATCAACATGAGCATGCATGGTATGAAAGGAAAGACATTCAGGAAGGGAGAAAATGAGAGAGAGAGAGAGAGAGAGAGAGAGAGAGAGAGAGAGAAAGAGAGAGAGAAAGAGAGAAAGAGAGAAAGAGAGAGAGAAAGACAAAGAGAAAGAAGAGAGCGATGAGTAACCTCCGATGTGGAAAGAGCCATCATCTCTGCGGTGCACCAGGAGATTGTGGATGTGTAGGGAAATGGGGGTTGTCTCTGGCTCTGAGGGGTTGTCTCGGGGGCCATCATCCTACATCACACATACACACAAATAATATGCAGTGTAAAAGCTTAAGCAAGAGTGCATGACCATAAATGCTGTAAATGCTGGCAAGAATGTAACCCTTAGGAGTACACAATTATTACTGTTTTGTTATTAAATAGCCCATATCATACAAAATTACATTTTCTTCACATCATTCACTTTCTACTCTATTTGGTCTATATATAGAAATACATAGCAAAAAACAATCCATATTGATTTTTTTGGGGATGTCACAAGTAACAGTCCATTCACATATAGCCCCTCTTCAGCCTAAAGCATTTCAGTTCTGCTCAAACTGAAGTTAGAGAGCTCTTCAGCCTGGACTTGTCTGTGAATGATGCACAATACAGGCCAGTCAATCGGAATGGAGGGCATTTACATTCATCAGTCTTAAAGCCCCAGTAACAAAAACCCTGTTTAATTTCAGAGGGATGAAAAAAGGTTTAAAAATGATCAGGAATTAAATTATGGCCTTTTTTGGTACATAAAACCACACAAAGGTTAATGGACCCGAGGTTAAAAATTATTACAAGTAAAGTGTAGGATATGGCACTTCTAATATATCGCTGCTGTCGGAACAAAAACTTGTATCTCCAAGTGGTAACTTTACAGGAGAAGGAAAAAACATACTTTATTTTTAATGTAGGTCAATATAACCAGACTTTTTTTACCAAGTAATTTTGGGCTGTTTCTTTAGGTCCACTCATCATGAAATTTACACACAATGTAAAAGCCAACAGACATTTTCAAATCTCAAAAACTGAAAAACGACAAAAATGGAGACACAAGGTTTTGTTCCAACAGCAGTGATATATTGTTTATTTAAAGGCGATTTAATCAATTAGTTACACAATTAAATAATAATAAAAATATACATTTGCATTCAACTTAAATTCAGCATTGACAGACTTGAGTCAACATTTTTTAAAACTGACATCCTTCCACAAAACAAGACTGTATGTGCAACAGCTTTTCATTCAAATAGAGATTGTAATAAACCAGTGCCTTTGAGGGTTAAGCCAATTTCAAAATCATCTTCATCTCAATGGTCATACACCTGTATTTGCAATGCCCATACCTTCAGGTTCACATGTGTATCTTTGATTGTGATCTCCATAGGGAGGACCTGGGAGGCAGAGTCATCCTCCAGGAAGATGGCGAGGTTTCGCAGTGATGTCATGAGGAAGTCAGCATTAAAGGACTGTAGGTGGCACTGTAGGAAGCCGTTATGTTCAGCCAGAGGAGAGTGAGCCGCGGCCCCTGGACCACTCTCCAACCTAATACGCACTTCTGGGCTCAGCTGCTGACTGTAGGGGTCCTGGCCTGAGCCAGAGTCTGTCACACACACACAATTCACAATCTCATTAGCAAGTCTTCAACTGAAGGTTTGCATTTTCTTATTTAAGTGTGTTGTGGCTTGGTTGAACAGATGATGGGAGCTATGCTGCTGTAAGTAAGTGGGAAACAACCGTCATTTACTAGCAATCAAATGCTCCCTTTACATAGTGTAGAAATCCCCCCCTTGCATTCAGCATCAGCACACCATTCGAGAAAATGAGCATAGAATGCATTAGCAAAACCCACAAACCACAAATAAGTGAATGGCAAAAGACAGCTGTGCACTGGGAAATGTTAAACTAAAGCCAGTGATGCACTGGCAACTTACTGTAATGTAAAAGAGCACATGTTGCCTACATGGGGGCAGGAAATTGGGCTGAAATCTAAAGACTGGCCAGTATGAAAATTATATGTCCTAAACAGATATCGACAACGATTTTAAGAGTTCAGAGTAATTTGATGTGGAAAAACTCCATTCTAGAGAAACTTACCAAGTCAGAATTGTTCACAGTGGTGGTGATCAAGAGATTAAGGCCTCTTAAAAGCTCCCTCACAGAAAGCTGTTACATTAAGTGGTCACAAAAACACTGCCTTATGCCTGAGACATTGTATTATGATAGTTTTTAGTTTTATGAAGGTTTTGGTCTAATTTTTTTTTCAGATTTACCCCTATTTAACCATAATCAACATTACATATGGAAACTCAGAAGACATGTAGGTTCACTCAGTATGCAAAAATACTCCTTGATATTTGAGGGGTCCCCATGTTGGCTGCCTACTGCAGTGTTGGCTAACTGCTAATTTACTTGCCTTAACAGTGCTAATTAGGGCTGGGCGATAAAACGATAACGATAATTATCACGATTTAACTTTTCCTCGATAGAGCGATACGACATGTTCGATAAATGTTCGATATAATACACCACTCTCACACTCCCACGTTCAGCGAAAGCCTTGGAGGCGTTTTCTACTGCAAGGAAGACGACACTACTCTGCTGTCGCCAGGAGAGGGCGCACTTCCGAGTTTTTCTACACGATTAGAGAGGGAGGGGGCCACGAGTAAGACGAGTCTTTAGCAACGGCTGAAACGCGGAGTTATAGATTCCCTGTCTGAGTGGAGCGACAGGCGATCTGATCTCCTGTGACCGAGTGTGAGTGACGAGGTCAGTGGTGTAACTGTACTGACCTACAGCGAACTCACCTCTTTCTGTACATCCTAACAACTTTAGCAGCGTTAAATCACAATCCTCACAACTACAGCACTGTTACAGCGCTTGGACAGTCATATTTAAGTATTAGTGCATTCCCAAGCAACGAAAGTGAAAGAAAGAAGTGGGTTCATGTAAATTACAGCCGTGATTTAAACGAAAGTAAACTGAGGAAGCTGTGAGGCATTGGAGAGCGGGAGAGCGCTAGCTTTCCAGGCTAGCTGTTTTTAGCAGCTGGCTAACTTTAAGCAGCACTCCGTCACTCCAAAACACGGAGAACTGATGATACTGTAGATCAAACACGACACAAAAGCACCGCTTTCAGTTTAAACGTACCTAAAAGGAGGACTCCGTTTGTCTGGTGTTGATATTTTGCGGTTCACCACTTAAACTACTACAATTGAATATCCAGTCGTCGCTTCTGGTGTCTGAATACTGTGATGTGATTTGTAGCGGGCGCTCGGCACCAGCTAAAATAATCTGTTTTCTTTCTTAAATTATGACTGTTACAAAATATCCATGCTTTTCCAGCTGGTAAAAACAGCTCACCAGACACTCTCTCCCACTCTCCCATGACAGATCTGTGAATTGTTCCACTGTTTGAGTGTTTGTTGTGTTCCGACCATAAAGGATAGTTTAAAACAGCAGTTAACCAACCAGGAGCAAAAATCAGCCTTCAAACTTGAAAGAAATAATGATTTGACATTTATCGCGGTATGTATCGATATCGAACGATATGAATTTTGTTTATCGTGATAACATTTTTGGCCATATCGCCCAGCTCTAGTGCTAATGCTAGCATCAGTACTTCAACAATTCTTCTGGAAATGCTCTTGCCCAGTTTGTTAATGCGTTCTTCCACACATTAACTGAGATCTTACACATCTCCTTTGTCTTTGGTTTGAAAAATGACTAAGAATTCACTCTTTTCACCAGTTTTTTTTAGCAAAATTGGGCATGTTTTCAGACTTAAGTTTTTTTAGAGGAACTCTGCACATAGTTACAGTAGCTAGGCTATGAAGGACAAACTGGGCGAACACAGCGCCACCCTGATGCCAGGGCTGCATAGTTAGTTACAACTATTAAAGACAGAAGCTCGCCAATTGTGAAATAGGATAAATAACGACCTTTCCCTGAATTTGTATTTGAGTGTCTATTTTTCTATTTTCCCTAATGGACTGCATAAGCTTATTTTCAGGAACCCCCAGAATTTTGATTTTGAGACATTAAGGAGGTCCAAGAGATTAATTAGGGGGTCCTGGACCTCCCAGAACCCCCTGTATTTCACACCTTGGGTCCACTGGTGGTTTTGGATAGCAAATAAAATGGCTATATTTGCATTGTAGACATCACAACCTCTGGTTCCCATCACCACCACTGTAAAGAAATAGGTAAGTTTCTATATTAATCTTTTTATCAAACCACTCTGAATTACTTTGTTTACTTTATTCGCACTTCTTACATTTAAATAAACAGAAACTCACAGTCTTAAAAAAGTACTGTAGCACTGAGAATGGAGCTACTTATAATTCTTTATAGTTTTGGTTTATTATTTATCTCTCATTTTTCATTAGTTTCCTCAAAAGATGTGGTCTGTGCTATATTGTTCTCATGCTAAAGGTTAAGTTAGCGTACACTTAACATGTTATTGTTATTTTTATGTTTTATATTATTGGCCAACCGTTATATATCACTCCAGCCCTACTAAAATTCATGAGAGCACTACTGTAAATAGGAAATGGTCATAAAGCACTGCGAGACTGTCATCACCCAAATTAGAGAAATTTGGAGATGCTCATGAACTTTTGCACACATGCTCATTCTCTGGTACCGACTAATGTGGAGTCAGCCTGTGCTCTTAGAAAATGTGTAAGGAAAACATTCAGAGAAAGAAGCACTCATTCTACAAACTCTCCATTCCAAGACACTGAATCACAAAGTACTTATTCTATGCAATATTTCACTCTCAACACACTGTACACTGGAGAAAGCACGGAATATATGGTCTAAATTACAAATGACTGAGTCTTGAACTAACGTTTAAGAGTGCTTCCAGCAGAGCACGCAGATTGAGCGCGAGTGTGGGAGTGAGAGAGAGAGAGAGAGAGAGAGAGAGAGAGAGAGAGAGAGACAGAGAGAGTGTGAGTGAGAGAGATAGAGAGAGAGAGAGTGTGAGTGAGAGAGAAAGGGAAAGAGAATAAGACAGAGGAATCTTTGATTTCATCCTGTCTTTTTGATCGTGCGGATTAGCAGCAAGTATGGCCTGCAGCAGTGTGTTTCAGCTCTAAACGTGATCACCGGGCTGCTTTATCTAAAGCTCATCTTCACTTGGACAGAGAAACAGCCTGAAGCTCACTCCTGCACTGCAACACTGGGGAGCAGTCAGGCCTTTCAGTTTCTAAATCAACAGCCAAGCGGCCTCCGTCTGCCCCGAGTGACTGCACTGAAATTAGCTCTGCAAAGTTTACAGATGCAGAGATTATAGCTTTTTTCTCCAAAACCTGAACTCAGACATACAGCTGAAAACAAACAACCACAGAGAGAGAGAGAGAGAGAGAGAGAGAGAGAGAGAGAGAGAGAGAGAGATGAAAGAAAGAAAGAAAGAAAGAAAGAAAGAAAGAAAGAGCAAGACAAAGAAAGACAGAAAGGACAGAAAGATAGAAAAACCATGATAAAGAAATACAAAGAAAAAGACAGAGATGCAGAGATGAAGAAAGACCAAGACAAAGAAAGAAAGAAAAGAGAGATGGAGGGTGAAAGATAAAGAGAAAAAAGACAGACAAAAGAAAGAAAAGGAGAGGAAGAGAAAGTAACAAAAGAGTGAGATAAAGTAAGCAAAAGAGGGAAAGAAAGAAGGAAAGAGAGAGCGGAAACAGAAGAAGAGAGAAAGAGATAGAAAAGAGATAAAAAAAGGGAAGATGAGATGTAAAGAAAGAGGAAGATGAGAGAAAGACAGAGAAGGGGAGAAGGAGTGAAAGAAAGAAGACAGTGAAAGATAAAATAAGCAAATGAAGGAAAGAAAGAAAAAAGAAAAAGAAAATAGGAAACAAGAAGAGAGAAAGACAGAAAAGAGAGGGAGACAGAGGAAGAGAGAAAATAAAAAGGAAGAAATGACAGAAATAAAGAAAGAAATTAAGACAGAGAGAGGGGGGAAGACAAAGAGAGATAAAGAGAAAAAAGAGTGAAGGAGACGGGGGAGCGAAAGAGAGCAAGCGTGCAGGCATGTGCAGGACAGAGATAGAGGGGAAATGGCTAAAAAACAGCAGCTGAAGAGTCAGTGAAGAGAAACCAGAGCGGCAAGAGCTAAGGGATTAAATTAGTGAGGGGGCAGCATTTCACTGTAGAGCTGAGTTACTGTCTCTCTCTGTGTGTGTGTGTGTGTGTGTGTGTGTGTGTGTAGGTGTGTGTGTAGGTGTGTGTGTGTGTGTGTGTGTGTGTAGTTTAAATTCTCCTGAAGCAGCAGTTCTGCTTCTGCAGCACTCAGTGGGCTGTGACAGTTGAGTCCCCTCAGCAGAACCACAAAACTGGCGAGCATGTGAGTGTTGAGGTGTGTGTGTGTGTGTGTGTGTGTGTGTGTGTGTGTGTGTGTGGGTAGAGCGCAGACCCCTATTTTCAGGGAGCCTCATAAACAGTGACTGCAAGACTGAAATGTGTGGATTGGAGGTGAACGTTCATGACACGTACAGTGAGAGTTTACAGTGAAGTAATTTTCATTATAAATGCACACATTTACAAGCACATGCACACACACAGCTGGTCAGCACTCAAGCACCTGCAACACACACACACACACACACACACACACACACACACACACACAATACCTTCACTGCTCTGAGCAGTCGTTAGTGGTGGGGAACAGATTAAACCTAAAGAAATGCAAGATGTAAACCAACACATTTTCAATGAGGTGAACTATCATATATTCAACATTTTCACACTCAAACACTCAGAAGTAGGCCTGTGCCCAGTAACATTTAACAGAGTTACCGCGGTAACAGCATCCAGTGACAGCAAAAACTCATTAACTGCCAATTTAAAACCTGTCATTCATTTATTGATTTATTTTATGCAAACCATAGTCAAGACACTAGTACCCAAGCACAGGGACATAACTGAACTTTCAAATAAATCAGGGTAATTGATATCCTATATTAATATCACACTTACTGCATCTAACAGAGATGTGAGTGTTCTATAAATGTGGCTGTTGAGCTGTGCTGGATGAATGCTTTTGGTGCGGTAGGTAGATATTTCTCCAAAAAAAGGCATCTGTAACAGTATAATGTTGATTTTAGGACATCAGACACAGCAGCAGGTTTCAGACAAAACAAAATTGTGTCCCAGCTCTCATTCATCAGGCAAAATGGGCTGTTTCAAATAGCTACAGGCGAAACAGCTTTAGAGAAGAAGGCATCAGGCTAAGCCAAGCGGCCTCAGACAGCAAAGTTCATGCGACATTCGCAATTCTTTATTACTAGTATGATTACAGTTTTGTGGCCAAATTAAAGATGACAATATTCTACAGCCGCAACTGTGCCTGTGTTTTTGCGTGTGTGTGTTTTTTTTGTGTGTGTTTTTTTTTTTTAAATAAATAGTCTGGTACCCCCCACCCTGATATGGGCTGACCAGTTATGACAGTCATTTTCCATCCGGTTACCTAATTAAGATGCCTCTCAGAGTTACCAGCACAGACCTACTCAGAATATCTCAGAACACAAACCCACAACACGCACACGCACGCACACACGCACACAATACCTTCACTGCTCTCAGCAGTAGTTAGTGGTGTGGAACAGACTAAACCTGGGGGGGGGTGCAGAGAATTAACCAACACATTTACAGAGAGGTAACCTATCAGGATTCTCTCACACACACAGACATACACAGACAGACTATTGAGGAGGTGGTCTTACTGAGGCTGCGGTTGCTAAGATACTGGCGTAGACTGACATTGCCCAGCTGATTGGGCCGGACCTGTCCCCACCTCCAGAGCCACTGCAGTGTTATCACCTCTCAGGTCCAGAGAGCCACACACAGAGTGCACCTTCAGCACTAGCACCGAGACCTGCGGGGGCAGACACACACACACACACACACAGACACACACACACAGACACACAAGCATTTAAATGTTAAAGCTGAAAGGCAGACAGAATAAGATCATACAAGACAGAGCAAGAGAAAGAACAGGACAGAGTTACAGATGGCTTGATCCATACACAATATCCATCTACTACCACACGTTATTCTTGATTTTTTATTCATTATTTTTTTAACTGTTGTTCCTATGGATTGTTTTACTTTGTTACATTTCTTTTACGTGTTGTTTTAAATATTCTATTCTATGCATACTTTGGTGTACAACCTTATTGTCGCTGTTGCTACAAAACTCCAAAAGATAAAATTGCAAAAGAAGGAAAAACGTTCTTAACTTTAAATGGATGTAAATGGAACATTTTTTTCAAAGTAATTCTGAAGCACATCTATTGCTTCATCATGAAATTTTAACACACTGTAAGGACAGCTGGCAATTTCAAATCCTGTAAAAAAAAAAACAAAGTAAAAAAAATAAAATAATAAAAACTCCCAAAACAAACATACAAAAAAAACCCTGCAATATCCCAAAAGGGGACATTCATTTTTACTTATTGAGTCCATATCATTGAAAATGGGATTTTAATTGTTGATTTTTAATTTTTTAATTGTTTTTTTTAAATAAAATAGTTTGATATAGTACATAAACACTTAAAACTTCAAAACACACCGGTCACTACCCAGTTCACACAGTCCATGTACAAAAATTAAGCTGCAAGAACAGCCTGTTTCAAATTCACTGTTTTTGTAATATCATAAGAACAAAAACACTGACATATAATTGCCTATTCTGTCTACAGCAGTTTAGCCCAGACCTTTCAACTTGAAGTTATAAGGAGCATTTCATCCCAGACTGCTTTATTAGTAAGGTACAATACAGGGCGGCCAATCAGAATAGCGCTTATTTACATATATATGTCTTAAAGTCACAATAATAAAAGCAGTTTAATGTTAAGGGATAGGAGAGAAACTTAGAAAACTTATGTTAGAAAACAATTTGGACTATTGGACTTTATTTAAAAAAAAAATAAAATGCAGTAAATTTGGGGGGGGGCGGTGGAAGAAAAGAAAGAAAAGTAACAAATGGCTGTACCAGGTCTTTGGTGGGCTCATCGATGCTCTGTGAGGTGGCACTGACTGCGTCTGGAGACTGAGCATCATCTCCATCCTGCACCAGCACCTCAGTGGCTCGCTCTGGAGCTGTCGGCTCACTCAGAGGGGCTTTAAAACCAGAGATGGATACGTCGTCTACAACCACACAAACACACAAACACACACACACACACCCCTCATTGCTGTTAACAACTACAGCTATAAGAAATAATGTAAAGAGAACATATTCACACTGGCAAAAATGTAGATCAAATATGTAGCACTGCACTCCAGTCAGCTGTACTGTTGTTGTTTTTTTATTATGATGCAACAAAAAGCGCAAAGAAAGATGCTCTTTCAGTTCATTATATGATACTGCCATCTAGTGGCCATGACATTGTGTACCGCAGCATATATCACCATACAAACTTAAGCATGAGCACCAGGACTAACGGTTTGAGAGAAAGTGACAGAAAGAAAATCAGAGAGAGAGAGAGAGAGAGACGGGGGGGTACCTCTCTCCATCAGGCTGTATGAGTCACAGTCCTCCAGTGAGTAGCTGTCTATGGAGATGTTATCCAGAGACTGGAGAGAGGGGCTCTTCTTCATGTTCTTATAGGACACAGAGAAACTGGATTGAGACCGATCCCGCATCAGACGCCCACTGAAACACACACGACAGAAGACACCGAGTGAGTGAGTGAGTGTGTGAGTGTGAGTCCAAACGTCCCTTTAATTATAATAAAATGTGACAATATGGACTTCTTTAAATGGTCCTCATAATTATATATACTTTAAACAATGCAGTTTACAGTAGGGATGTAAATGATTAACCAAGTAGTGGACAAATATTCGACCAATGCTATCTGTTAAGAAAAACATTCATTTCATTACATTTCCGATAAAGAACAGCTCTTATCTGAAAAGGCAGGTTGATAATTCAAGTTGAGGAACACTGTTCAGTTGTACACGAGGCAATTGGTTCCACTAAACATGTATATTTAAAAAGGAATTGCAGCTACAAATATTGATGTCCAGGACTACTTTTTGAGGGGATGATAGCACAGCTACATTGATGTGCCATATTAAAAGCAAACATTCACAAGCAGTAAGACAGACAGCTATTTGGAGAAGAAGCCCATAGTGGACAGCGACAGCTTTGCAGAACTACTGAGGTTCACTGAGCCAAAGCTCATCTTTGTCATAACATTTAGTTTTAACCTGGTCTAGTAATGGGTGTTAAATAGAAAATTAGAACACAGAACTCTCAGTAGCCCATCCATATGTATTGCAGTCATTTGATCAGCTTGTTCGTTTTTGGTCACTGTTGATCAAAAATAAGTTGCATGGAACAAACTTAACTGTAGCATTTTTCTGCAAGTTTTAGTGCAGAATTGTATGTATTCGCTGAGTTAAAAAAAAAACAAAACAAAAATACAACATAACGTGCCTTAACATTTACATAGGCAACATTTACTTTTTCCCAGTATGTTAAATTCAGCAGATAAACAGTAGTTGTGTTTGTTTAATGTGTTCTCTGTAGAGAATGTGTTAACATCTATTATTACTTAGAAAATCAATAAAATGTGTCACTTGACTGGGGCATGCAAACTTTTGCGGAAGACTGTGTTGTAATCGTCAGCCCCTCAGTTTAAACAAAACAAGGTTCTTAAGTTGGGTACGTTTAACACAGTTTCAGGCTGTTTGCGTTAGATTTACGCTTGGGTCTGGCCCTATCAGTACCATGTTCTACAATCTAAAGAAGAAACTAGCTGCATTAACGAATTAAGTTGCTCGTAAGTGTGCGTATATCAAGTACTTTACAATGACTTTGAATGTCAGCCAGTCAGATTTTAGATCTGTAATTTATTTGTTTCATAACTGATATTATGATAGGCTGCGTCCTTTATTTTAGACCTGCTAGTTAACAATTAATCACAGACTAATGGCAGTCCACTGAGGGTAAAAAAAAAAACCTGCTAAAATTCACATCCCTGCTTCATAGAAATTACACTAAAACAGTTACGTCTTTTGATCTGATATTGGTTAGAGTTAGGTCTAGGGTTAGGATTGGGGTTATGCTGTTACAGTAACAAGTGTCAAATGAAGTCCTTACAAGTATAGTAAAAACAGTACAATGTGTGCGTGTTTGCAATGAGCAAATCACTGTGCTTATTAGCTACAGCAAATAGAGTCAGCCAGCAGGTGCGCACATGATTCTGTACTAAACATCAGTGACAGGTAGCAGCTACTATGAAACAAGCACAATTACAGCATGACAAGTCAGTAGATGTCAAATCAGCACACATACGCACAAGCACAGGCACAGGCACACAAATGGCTACAGAGACCTACAGGGCATGTCTTACATGCTGGGTATGGAATATAAGGAGGTAGACCTGGTGTGTGTGAAGGTCAAGAGGTCAGAGACCACTGATAAACTGCCTTTCCTTTAGAAACAGAGAATGAAACACACACACAGCTGAGTAACAGGCAAAGCAGCAGTGAAAAAGAAGCTGTCAAGTGAAAATCAGTGAGCCTCTCTGTACTCACCAAGCACAGGGTTGTTCTCTCAAAAAGGTGACCTTCAAGCATTACAAAACGCTTCTTAAAGGGGCCAAATTCTCAAATTTTTATTTTCTTCCCCTTTTCTTATATTTCATTTTGTTTTATGAAGTCCACTTATGTTTGTTCGGTTGTATGTACCAAAATAAATAAATAAACAAATTAACCAACATAAACTTTTACATGTCCAATTTACATGCCTGTTTAATTCAGCTTTTATCAGGCTGAATTAAACGGGCTGTTTTTTCTTAACATGATTTTAAGACTGATAAATGACTGGTAAATGACCTCTGTAAATGTTCTGATTGGCTGTCTTATACTGTACCTCATTCAAAAAAAAAAGTTGGGGCTGAAACAAAAAACTGTTACATCCAAACTGAATTTTTCAAGGATACCTAAACAAATAAACTTCAGTCACTCCTTTAAGATCTTTTGAAAGGCCGAGCCGACTTGCAAAAGTTTGGGCACCCAGTAAGTAAAAATAAGTTAACACATCCTCTACAGAGAACATACTGTGTACTTTGTAAGGCACAGTTATTATTTATTTGTTAAATTTAATATACTGGGGGAAAACTGTGTACATTTCCTGTGCAAAAGTGATGGCATATTTTTACATAGTTTTATATTTTTTATACAGTTACAAACATACAGTTTAATATAAAAAAAACTGCTATATTTGTGTTATCTGTAAATGATGTGTTAACTTATTTTCAGTTAGAAAATCAACAAAACATGTAATTTGACCGGAGGTGATCAGACTTTTGCATACAACAATATCTGCTTCTTGACAGCTAGGAGCAGCACAACGTTTGATTATTAAACGCACATTATTCACTCCAATAACTCTGCTATACACTGTCTACAGTAACAACACTCCTTATCGCTTTAGTGTAAATGGACACAGTATGCTGAAGCAAGTAAATGTGTTCATGGTTGTGACATCACAACTATGATTAATTACGGTACAGCCTCTTTAACCCGAGGATAGTGAAATAAGGTGATAAAGCATGTAACCTCAAATGCACTTGGTTATCCAAAGAACACGGTCAACTATCAAACCCATAGAGGTCAGATTCATGACGCATGATGTCATTTTACCTGGACATAGACTGAGGTAGTCTGGCTCCCTGACTCTTGTCATTCCAGTCCTTGGAGAGTGGGTCACTCAGTGGGTCTGCCACCACAGTCCTGCCCAGCAAAGCCTCACTCTGCTGGGCTTTAGGTTCTGCTCTGGACCCTTCAGCCTCCTGGGACTCCTCTCCTCCATCTTTTTTCTCCTCTGAGCCTGACCTCTCCTCTGTGGATCCTTTCCTTCCAGATGTGGAAGGGGTAGAGGAGGGGAGGAGAGGTGGAACGTTCTGGCTTTGTGTCTCTGTGCCTACACACAGGAGCTGGTCCACGGGACATGTGGGCTTAGCCTTGACCGTGTCAACCGTTCCCTCTCCTGCTTCGTTGCTGCTAGCTTCTAGAGTGGCTCTGCTTCCCGAGAGCTCAGAGTCCAGAGGGTTTGCCACAGGCTTCAGCAGCAGGGAAACCTCTGCGCTCCGCATGAGGAGGCCAACACTGGTGCTGAAGGGTCGGCCAGTGCTCTCCTTCAGCTTGGAACCGTGCTGCTCCAGGTCCTGCTGCAGGGTGCGCTGGAGCGACTTCACAGCCTGCTGGAGGCGCAGCAGGAACACATACTGGTTGTGGCTCACCTGAGCGCTTAGCGGCTTCTGCACGAGCACCAGCACCTGCAGATCAGCCTCTTCATCTTCTGAGGAAGAGAATGTAGATGAGAGGGAAAAGGAGGAAGGGTTGGGACAACTCAGGCCGTCTAGAGAACGGGGCTTGCGGAGGCCGTTGCTGTAAGAATTGCTCGAAGACGCCTCAGCACTGTAATACTCCTTCAGCAGCTTCTTTCTCTGCAGCCGACTGGCCATCTCACTGGCTGACTCGCTGCGGGGCAGAGAGGCTGCTTTGAGTCTGCGCTGGTGCTGGGCATGACAGGCTGGCCTGCACACCCACAGGGTGAGGGGGAAAGAGTCCACGCACGGAGTGGGCCGGCCACGGCCCTCATAGTCCACCCAGAACTGAGAGAAGTGCAGCGACCACAGGTCGGTGGCCGAGGGGGTCTTGAGGGCGTGGGTGGAGAGTGAGGGTGGAGCCAGGCCGCGGTACACATCATGCACCCGAGTGTCCTGTTCGTGCGCGTGCCGCTGGAAGACCGGGTGCAGCACAGGAAAGGAGCCAGCACTGCGGGGGAAGGACGAGGAAGAGGACGTGAAGAAGGCTTGCTCCCGGAAGGCCTGTAGCAGAGCCTCCAGGTCAGAGCGAGAGCAGCCGGAAGAGTGGCGAGTGTTGGTTGCCACCATTTCAGATGTCTGGACTGATACGGAGCGAGGCATGTCTGGCTGGAGCTGCTCCTTGTTGGCAGGGATCAACAACTGCACATACACATACACAAGGAGAATGAGCATAAGAATAATATTTACGTTTCATATTGCACCATAATTTTAAACACATTTGTTACTAAAGTATTTCCAGTAGGTGGCACTGTGTAAAAATGTATAAAGTAATAAAATATAATTAAAGGTGTAAATGCTGAAAGCACAAATGAACTGAAATCAGCCATCAGTAAGGCATGCAGCCTACCAAAGTGGTACTTGGATAAATATCTTAAATATGCAATTATAGTGATGATTCATCAAATCTATTATGCCTCCATGGTATACCAACCTCTTATCATAAATTTTACACTAAGCTTATTCGCATAGTCCAATCAAAGTGCTCCCAAACATGATTTCTAAAGCATCTTTGCTCCTTTAGCTTCAGTGTCCACGTTGTAAGCTATGTAGTCGCTGCACTCAAGGTGAGACGACATGGATGTCTGGCATTAATTCAGCTAATCCAGCTTTAATTAATTTAACATTTTCTATTCATGAACAAGAAATATTGTATCTACAGGCCTCTACTGATAAAATTTATTGTCGTTTTGGCATCCAATTACTAAATAAGGAAAAATGAATACCAGTGTAAAGAACGAATACTCAAGCATTAAAATTATTCATGCCAGCCCTACTGACTATATTACATATTATATTGCCAATTAAACTGCAAAAACATTCATGGCTTTTAGTATATTCTGATGCTGTAATGTAAGAGAAGATTTTACACTTATGTTTGTCTGAATGTGCAATGGTCAGCAACACCGTGCAAGACAAATTTCCTTTCAGGGTCAATAATGTATATCCAATTCTTTTCAATATCAGAAATAAATAGATCAGAATATCTATATCACACCGTAACACAAAGTTTTTACAGCAGTTTTTACAGACTCTGAGCCAGACTGTGAAAGGCCATTTTCACCTTTAGCATGAGGCCGTCCACCCTGACATCCACATGCTCGTCGGGTTTCTGTGAGTCATTGAGCTTGTAGAGCTCCATGAACTGCTCCAGGCTGTGGCGCAGGTCCAGAGCGAACAGATTGAGCCACACCAGACTGCGCGCATCCACCACCAGCTGCAGGGCATTCAGCTGCACATACAGGTTAGGGCACGGGACTGCAACACACACACACACACACCCAGCGCTCAGAGGGGAGGCCGATCTTGTGTTTTTTTTTGTTGTTTTTTTTTGTAAAGGGGGAAAGAGATACGTCTAAATCTTCCAGCACTAATGGTGCAGACTGCTGAGAATGGCTGGCCACAATGACAGAAAAGCCGTTTGGCTGATTAGACCTCTTTCATGAATGAGTCTTTCAGTGATTTCTCTTTGCAATCACCAAATGCTGGCCACAGTGCTTTTCTACTCTTTTTTCGCTCATTAGTAGCACATTTGGTCTGCTCCAGCTGCGGCCATCAGAGAAGCAGTCGGCTGAGTACAAAATCAACTTCACCCACTGATTCAGCATTAAGGACAAATTTTCCTGCGGTTAGGTTTTACACTGCTTCATTACATGCATGCAGTAGTCGGCTGCAGTCGTTCAAGTCTACAGAAAACCACTGGATCAATGTACAAGTGACATGTTAAATCTGTGGTTAACCGAAGTCAAATACTAAAATGATAAAAATAAAAAAATAAAAAAATAAATAAATAAATAAATAAATAAAAGAACTGCTAAAAAGGACATTTCAGATCAAACTCGCTGTTTGCAATCCTCTTTTGGTGGTTCCCTACAGATTGCAGCTCAGATTTTTGCCATTAAAAAAAATAATAATAAAAACAGCTACATGCATCGAATGAACTGAAGGCATTGATTCTGGTACTTTACCACGTTGCAATCAGTTCTCACTAGTCCTGAATGATAAAATGATCAACACTGTTACTGATAATAATGAACTTAGGGGATTACATTTTCAATGAACTTTTAGAAATCTTTCTTTCATCTAATTTCAACTGAAAGAGACAATGCTTGCAGCCCATCATGCAACTCGGATTAGCACAAAGCCAGCATGAACTGCACACCTTCTAAGAGGAATCATGTTGCAAATAACAAAACATGGTTCAGAAGTGCTACAGGAAAACGATAAACGGGATAAAACGACAACAATTATTAAAATCACTTCTTTGGTTAGACTTTAATTTGAGGACTTTTTTTAAATAAACACAGCTGCTACAAGCATTGAGAGGGCATTCTTACTGGGGTAGTCTTTGCCATCAGGGAAGTAATACTCAGTGAATTCAGCATGGATGGCAGGCATCTCCTGGGGGAGGTACAGGGTCTTTTTATTACAGGAGATCATAGCTTTAGGACTGGAGCGCCGCTGGTCAGCTGTTGATACCTGAAATACATCAAAAACATAGAGCTGGAGTCAGAACCTGCCTGTGGACACACAGTATATATTCACACATAACCACAAGTATGCATGTTTGTGCAATAGCAGGTACACCATTGGCACAGTGTGAAGCAATATCTTTTGTACATTCACTGTGATGTGGTACAATGCAATGCAGTACCTGAGGTAAAATCACTGCAACACATTGCCATGGCCTATTGCCTATTGCAACATAAAATGACAAAATATATGTATTTTTTAAATATTTAAGATCGAATTAATATTAATCGCAATAAACAATTCTTCCACCTGGAAATTCGTTTAGAAGCAACCATGGACAAGGACTTTCAGTCGCCCATAACCGAATAGTACAGTCTGTTCATCAATCTTTACTTTTTGTTCATTTAATACCGGAAATATCATAATACAGCATTTTTGAAAGCAAAATACTTCACCCTAAACAAACTCACCAAATTACCACTGCAATGGTACCACTAATAATGGTAATTGCTGCATTGTGTTGGCATCAAGCTAACAGTGCCATACATTGGTTCAGTTAAACATTGGTTTAATACTACTTATGACAGTATGATCCTAAAACACAGATATTTGAAGTATGTAAGACATTTAAGTAATAGTTTTACAGTAAACCATTCATTAAATACTGTAATTCAAAGCCTAACACTGAATATTAGTATTGGAGTGGTTTCTTTCAGCCTGTTTCTCAGTTTAAACAAAACTGTGTTCTAACTTCATTTTTCAACATACTCAGTGGTCCATGCACAATACACAATAGTTTTTTTTACTAACTTGCCGCATAAATACAGACTTCAATTGTTGTGAGGCAGTCCATACTCACCTGGTAAATACTGAAGTCTGCCATGCGCAGTACTATGGAGCTGGACATCAGCTGTGTCCTTGGTGTGGGTGGTGGGGAGAAAGAACTGCTAGAGCTGGTGGAGATTTTCCCTGTGATATAAAACACACAACACACACACACACACACACATATACACACACACACACACAGATATTCAGGCCTCACACACGCTGCGGGGGCATCTGCACAAAGCTGTTTGTGTGGCACCTCAAACGCACACCAGAGCGGTACCTGGCTCCAGGCACCAGCAGCAGTGGACAGCGTGTGGGAGCGGAGCCCACGCCTCAGCTCCAGAGTCCAGCTGCCTAACTACTACTCCAGCACTCAGCTCCTCTAAGGGCACACACTGAGGGACTGCGGACACACAACCCGTTACCAGCGGCCAAACACAGCCCGCAAACTAACACAGGTGCTACTGGAAAGACACAGTAGTTATATGAGCACTGAAAGTAAAGACCAGCTAACAAAATGAGCACCACTTTTCAGCTTTAGCATGTTAATTATTATAAAGCAGCATAATGAGAGATAATAAGGCAGAGGCATAATGTGCTCTCAGTACAGTCAAAGGTACGCTTTTACTCCCACTTTCCAGCCAAACAGTCTCACAGTCTGAACCTGCATACGGAATTTTGAGTGACTCAATGTGTACAGCTTTCATAGCTTAAGTACACACCCAGCAACCTTTTTTCCATTTATAAACAATACAAATACAAATGAAGGCATCAAAAACAAGACCCTGAATATGCTAAAAACTATTCCATTAGATTGTAACAGAAATAGAGGCAATTTTATCAGGTAGGTGCTGTGCAAAGAATTGCTAAACTAGCTGTGAACATCAAAACATTTAACAACCATGTATTACCCACTCTGAAAAGCCTTTTTCCGTGTTTGTTGTTAAAGTGAGAGAGGTTTCTTTGAACCGTAACAATGTGGATTTAATGCTTTATTTTTCATACACCTCATTTACACTTCATTAAGCTTTTTGTTGTTGTCAGAACAAAACTTTTTGTCTCCAAAACCGTAACTTCACAAGGGAAGGAAAAAAAACTTTGTAACTTTTAATGCAAATCAGTCTAAAACTATTTTATTGCATGTAAGTTTGAATCAGTTTTATTGTTCCTGTTGCCATGATCATGCTTACACAATCTAAAGAGCGTCTGGCCTTTTTAAATCATGTAAAAATAATAATAATAAAAAAAAAAACAGAGAAAGATGTCTTTGTACTACAAAAGTGCCTAACCGAGGTGCTAACCTAACACCTAAACCGAAGAGGAAAAAGGATCAACATCAGGCACCTGCAATTCATTCAAGAGGTCTTATAAAATAATAAGCTGGGCTGCAAGGAGCAACAGCTAATGAGAAGAGGTGTTACCACATAATAGTTCTCACCGTGCTGAGGGGAGCCTTGTGACTGGCCACTGACAGCGTTTTTTAGCATGTCCACATTAGACCTGAATTCTTCCAGCAGAGAGCGAGCCCAGCCTTCACGAGCTTTAGTGGTATCGCTGTAGTGCATCCAGTGCAGACAACTCTCACCTGAGAGAGAGCGAGAGGACGAGAGAGAGAAAGAAAGAAAGAGAGCGAGAGGAAAAACATCAGATAATACCATTAGCCTGGGAGTAGACAAAAAAAAATCCTAATTTGAAGTGTTTAAGTCCAAAGGATTCACTCATGCTTGTGTGTTCAAGACATTCAGATGAGTGTACACACACACACACCTGAATGCAGATCTCAGACATGAGTTCCTTTGTGAACATGTGTTTGTTGTATGTGCACACGTTCATACCTGCTCTATGGAAGGGGTAGTAATCTATGGTGATGGAACTAAAAGAAAGCTGCATGGCTCCACCTTCAATTCTCTTATTGATCTCTGAAAGAGAGCATAAGAGAGGGAGAGAATGAGAAAAGGAGAGAGAGAAAGAGAAACAGAGCGAGTGAGAAAGAGAGACAACATGGCAAACAAGTACAAATCAGACAAATCTTGTCAGAATTACATCATTCTAGCTGTACAAGCAGATTTATTTTACAATAGGCAAATGCACAGTAATACTGTGATAATTACCTAACCTATAACAGCTTACAATACTATTGTGATGTTGTATTAGCAAAAACTGTACGAGCATTGATCTGAATGTTATTTTTTATTAAAAAAAATATATATATACCAAAAATAATAATAATAAAGTTTGTGGTTAGACATTTTAAATTTTTCTTTCAGGTGTTGACACAGCAATCTTCATTAACGTCTGGAATTCTGTTTTTTTCGTTGTTGTTTTTTTTTTTTACCCAACAGTTCCAGTTAACATCATGTATTTGGTGTCCCACAGATATTCTCCCAAACTGCGTGGCAGAACTTTTATACCTAAGATAGTACACTGAGTATAACAAGAGCACTGAGGCCTTTATCATGAGTTGTGAAGGTGCTCAGACCAATAACACAATAAAACACTAGACCAAGGACTACCTCTGTCCTTGGCATGGATGTCGTCGCAGATGTGCAGGTCAAGGTGTGTGATCTGCAGGTGGTGGGAGGTCTCACACACGTTGTAAGCATTGAAGAGTCGAGCCATAGAGGCACTTTGGTCTGGTGTGGCTGAGGCCTGCTGTGTGTGTACCTGCTGTGCAGAGGGGGGTGCTGGCGCTGCCTAAAAAACACACATAAAGTGGGGTTAGCAAGTTACCTTCCTACAAATCAATGACAACTTAGTCCAAGCTACAGAAATTTTCCATTACCATTAAATAGGACAAAAAAAATTGAATAGTTCTTTTTGTAACCAACAGGGGGCACAAACATAGCACAGACAGAGTTGAAAAGGTCAGGTCTACTGCTGTGAGTGTGAGAATGTGTGTGTGTGTGCCATATGGCAAGATGATGGCAACGAGCTCATGGGATCACTACACAAAAACACAATTCACACACACAGCAGAGAGAGACAGTGACTGAGAGATTAACACATTTTGGCACTAACATGGCTGGGCGCAGGACAGGCATCCAAAAAAGCCCATTAGCCAGCAGACCAGCAGTTTATCACCGAGCAGTGTGCCGGTGAAGGAGAGGAGGTCAGTCTTTACACATACAAACACACACCTGAGAGGAGTCGGGAGCCATGCTCTTTCTCTGCAGGGCTGATTTCTCCATGGCCTCGCTCAGAGACTTGGCATACTGCACCATGGCTTTGAGCTGAGAGTCTGTCAGCACCCACAGCAGGTCATCCAGGATCAGGATCAGCTTAGACGCCACCACGTTACAATCTTTCATCTGACACAATCAACAGAAAACACTGCTTAAGCTCTTGCAATGGCTCATATGTGGAGCACATTTTAAGTTCTCACATACTCACCTCATACTCAAATCATTTAAAGATTTTCAGTAGTTACTATACTATTCTATATAGCGGCTAGGTTATACGAGTCAGTACAATAAAACACACACACACACACACACACACTATATATATTTATATGTATAGACACATGGTGTAGTATTGCGACCACAATATTTATACTATTATGACTACTAGCAATAATAATACATTGAAACTAATGGGTCAACCATGAATATAGAAAACACAAAAGCTACATGCGCGCTCATCTGTGTGTGCTTACCCTCCTCTTTAGTGTGACTCTGATTTTGGACTGGTTGGTGATGAGGCGGATGGGGGCGCTGAGCACTTCATGTTCAGAGCTCTGGATAGCATCCGCCTCGATCCGGATCATCTGCCAGCTCACCTCCTTAAAGGTCAGGATCTGCAACAACACAAACAGAAATGCATGAGGGTGGCGGTTCATTCTCATAAATAGTGGAATGTTAGAATTTATTAATATCAATCACTGTTTGCCAAAATAAAATTCTCTAAACTTCTAAAAAAAATTCTAAAAACTATTTGTTTGTATTGTCTACATTCCTCCAGCAATATTTTGTAATCGGTGCTTGTTTAAAAATAATTCAGAATTGCAACAAAGTAATGAAATCTAATTTTGGTTTATATATATATATATCAAAATCAGTGCATCCCTAATTTAATGACACACACATCAGACACATAAACATCCCCAACACTGTCTTGTCCCTATATATTTTTAACTGATTAGTGAATTTAAGAAAACTTGAAATACAGACTAGAACTTCTATAGTCTCCATTTTTAAATGGCAACTGTTAGTAAAAAAATGGCTGGTTGCATGTTTCCAGGTCAGTGCATGGCGGGTTCAAAGTTTAATAACTTCTGTTACTGCCCGCTGCAATTCACGTGCCGCATATCTCAGCAGAGCACAACATAACAACGGTTCAATTCAAGTGAAAGCCCAAGGAGAGTGCAAAACATTCTTTCCACGATATAGTGGAATATAGTGGACACTGCATACCTCCCCTCGTGCAGGGTCCTGTATTCGTGTGAATCGCAGGTCGCTGGCCACCCAGCTGGTGTTGACGCTGTAAACCTGCAGCTGAGAGAGCTCGAAGGAAGCATTGAAGGCCTTGGCACTGATCCTGATCACAATGGAGTTCACAGACAGAGAGATCCCCTCTACCACCTTCTCAGCAAAACCATATTCACTGAGAGAGAGCAAGAGTGTCAGAGAGCAAAAGAGAGCGAGAGACAGTGTGTTAATCTCACATGAAAGATGAAGGAGGTAAATAAAATACAGCAAGCAGACGCGATACTGACCTTTGACCTGAGGCTGTTGCTATGGGAGATGGGCCATTGGGTGGGCGTGGCTCGTCACAGGTGCTCATTTCCATCACCACTTTGTCCAATGACTGAAAGACACACAGTTTGACTGACTCAGCTTGACATCAATAAAAACCGGACTGGGCAAGCCTACCTGAGCTGGACCGTGAAATCAGCCTGTAGGGAACACTGTCTGGCAGGAACTGAAACATATCTATAAACAGCACTGGACACTCTTTTAAGGTGAAGGTACTTCCTGCCTGCTGAAGGTCAACAAGATACAGGGCAAGATTTTCAGACTCTTGTGCAATGGCACAGATACAGATCCTACGTCATAAGCTAGCTAGCAAACTAACTATCTACCCAACTAAAGAAAACGGTCATTTTTGGATTTAACCTGTACAATTAGATATTTATGACTTAAACATTAGTGCAAGAACAGTGGGCTCTCTTTATAGCTGCAGATCACATTTTGCTGCATTCAGTGTTTAATGCACCCACAGCATGCCGCCCCTTGTACCCCTGCAAGCCCACTCAGTGGTCTGGCAAAAATACCCAGAGTTACTCAAGTTACCTGAGACATTGTTTTACCAACAAATTTGAGATTTTTCCTTTTTTTTTTTTTTAATATGTGCATGGTGAAGAGGTACATGCAGGGTGTTGTAAAGCAAACCAAAAGAAAGCACTTTTTCAGATTTACCAGTATTACACCATTTTCAACATAACATATAAAAACTCAGGAAACACGTGTAGGTTTAATGGTGGTTTTGGATATCAGATAAAATGGTTAGTCAGTAATTTTCTCTTCATGTAAACATTTCACATAAACCACTCTAAATGACTGTTTACATATCAACCACTGAATCAGGCACATTTTTTTGTAGTTTCATGCATTCCATTACTACCCACATCTAAAAATACCTAAACAAATACCCCAAAGAAGCATATCCTATATGTAAGTACTGGTTACAGTAGGTGTGGAAAATGCTAGGTTTGTGTGTGAACATTTGTCTTTAGCCAACAGGATCTGAATTTGAGGCTTGATGATAACTACATAAAGTTGACACTGTTGTAGGCGACACTTACCAGGGTGATTGGGTGAGTTTTTAGCTTGGTCCATGGAATCTGAGTGGAACAACAGACATAAAAAATGTCACTAGTTATCTTTTTCTTTCTTTCTTTTTTGTTTTTATAATAGTAAAGCAAAAGAAGACAGTGCACAAACTAATGACCTACATTTCAACCTTTATTTAACCCACAACAAGGCAAGGAAAAATAAAGGAGCAAAAGTAGACATGACTGACTAGATCGTATCAAGCACATGTTTAGAAATGCACCAATAACAAACTGGTCCAACAACTTTGCTGTAAAATGTTTCTTCTCTGCTATCCTTCTCAAGTGTCAGCAAGTCATCTCTACATACTAACCAGGAACAGCCCAAGCCACACAGCATGTGTCTGTGCCTAGCACTTCACGTATGTGCTATTTTCAGGCTCTCTTACCGAACACTAAACCCACTTAAAGGCATATGGGAGAGCCTGTATGCATATTTGGTGAAGAGGAAGAAAATGGCACAGAAGGAAGTAAGTCAGGGAAAATAAATACTGACAGAATCAAATAATAATGGCCTTCACTGACCGAACTGAGGGGACAGAGAGGTAGACATTGAGAGAAGAGGAGATTATATGTGTAATTATGGCTACATCCTCACGAAGCTCCTCTGAACGTTATTAAAGTGGCCACCGCACTTCTGGGGCTGCCTTTCCAAGTTGGTGAGTCACTAGAAGCCTGGTGATTTTCTCCAACGTGGGCAGTCAAAACCGTTGATGCAGTTGTGGTTAAGAGGCTTTCATATGAAGGAGAAAGCCTACTGGAAGAGGCCGGTACTATTGAGTAGCTCTAAAAGTAGCGTAGGTGGGAGCACAACTCTTCAGTAGAGCAGCATTACCTGCCTCAAACCTCCACTATCTACCCAGATCTCCTCACTGCTAATATCTAAAATTCCATCAGAAAAAGAGAGAGAGAGAGAGAGAGAGAGAGAGAGAGAGAGAGTTTGTTGAGTGAGTGTATGTGTGTGTTCTGTAGTTGTATCCAGATCAGGGAGGATGCTGAGGTGTGTGGAACATTGCCAAAGAAAGAGAACTGAGTGTTCCTCTCAAGAACAGTTATACATAAACACAGATTTTTACATCTAAACATAAAAACGTTCACACACCAGGTAAAAGTCGCCCAAATCCGATTTGCTCATCAAATCCGTTTTTTTTTTGTTTGCCTCCACACAATGTCTGAATGTGAACTATACGCGACATTAGTCTGAACAGATCTCGCTCGTAAACTGACCCGCATGCGCAAATGAATAATATGCTTCACGTGGCTCACTCATTCAGAGGTAAACAATCACAACTGCCAATGAATGCGGGTCCAGTCCCAGAGGGTTCATTTTCTAGGATCACAGCAGCGACCGTGAAGCTTCATTGACTGACAGCTGGGCTCATCTCCCAGAATGTTTTCGATCTCGCTGTTAAAAAGGTCATGGTCACTTCTTTGGTTTGTGTCCTGGGATTCTTTAAGCTTTGCTTTTAGACTTTTAACTGTTCTCTGACCTTGCTGCAGAGGGGTTTGGATAAGTCTCTTCTGTTTTTTTTTTGTATAGAAACACTACCCAAGATGTTTGAGATCTCAGCAGCGCATAATTATGACGAATGTCGAGTTGGATTGCCGTAAAAGTAACATGTCGTTTCCAAAAAAGTTGGGGCGCTGTGCAGAATGTAAATGAAAATAGAATGTAATGATGTGCAAATCATGTAAACCATATTTTTTTAAAGGAAAATACTACAAAGACAAAGAAATATTATTGTTTTCGGAAAAATACATGCTCATTTTGAATTGCCAACAACACATTCCAAAAATGTTGGGACAGGGGCATGTTTACCACTGTGTTTCGTCACCTCTTCTTTTAACAACACTCTGTGAACATTTGGGAACTGAGGAGACACTGCTGTAGTTTTGAAAGTGAAATGTTTTCCTGTTCTTGTTTGATATAGGATTTCAGCTGCTCATCAGCTCAAGGTGCCCTTTGTTATATTTTTCATTTCATAACATGCCAAAAGTTATCAGTAGTGACAGGTCTGGACTGCAGGCAGGTCAGTTTAGCACCTGGACTCTTAATACAGAGCCATGCTGCTGTAATACATGCAGAATGTGGTTTGACATTGTCTTGCTGAAATAAGCAAGGTCTTCCCTGAAAAAGACGTTGTCTGGATGGCAGCATATGTTGCCAAAACATGTATATATCGTTCATCATAAATGGTGCCTTCACAGATGTGCACGTCACCCATACCATGTGCACTAATGCACCTCCATACCATCATGAATACTGGCTTTGAACTGTGCACTGATAACACACTGAGTGGTCTTTAGCCCAGTGGACACAGTGTCCATGATTTCCAAAATGAATTTCACATGCTGATTCACTGGACCACAGGACACTTTTTTTTTTTCACTTCACCTCAGTCCATTTTAAATGAGCTCAGGCTCAGAGAAGGTGGCAGTGTTTCCAAAACCAAAACCGAAGTTATAAAATCAGTGAAGAAAACGGGTAGAACAGCTGTAACGTGATGTGTGGACACTCACTGGCACAGAATTTTATTTCACCGTAACTGTGCATTTTATCACAGATGAGTGGCAGCCTGCATCTCATGTGCTCCAAACAAGAGCAGTGAATGAGAGCCTTCCAGTTCACTTGCCACATCACTTCCATTTGATTTATTAATAAAAGATATTGTAAGTAAATTCATTATGGATCATTACAAATACTTTGCTTTAAAAGTACCAGGTCATCACAGAGTGAGAAAAAAAGAAATCCTGTATAGAAAGATAAAAAGATGCATGGATAATCGTTTTATAAATCGCATCGCAGCCCTCTGAATTGTAATCGAATCGAATTGTGAGGTGCCTAAAGATTCCCACCCCTATTCTGGATCCTTTTCATACACGGTTTCTTCTTTGCGTTTTAGAGCTTGGATTTGTGGATACAGTGATGAACTGTTTTCACATACAGTGGTTTTCAGAAGTGTTTCTGAGCCCATGCAGTGATTTCCACTAGAGAATCATGTCTGTTTTTAATGCAGTACCGCCTGAGGGGCCAAAGATCACGGCCAGCAAATACTGGTTTTTGGCCTCGTCCCTTGCATACAGAGATTTCTCCAGATTCTCTGAATCTTTTAATGTTATTATGTACTGTAAATGACGAAAAGCAAAAGTTCTTTGCTATTTTACGTTGAAAAACATTATTCTTGAATCGTTTCAAGAATTTGATGGTGCAGTCTTTCACAGAGTGGTGAACCCCTCCTCATCTTTACTTCTGAAAGACTCAGCCTCTCTGGGATGCATTTTTATACCCAATCATGTTACTGACCTGTTGTCAATCAACCACCAGGTGTTTTTTTTTTTAAAGCAGTACACAACTTTACCAGCCTTTTGTTGTTTCAGCATCCCAACCTTTTTGGAAATTGTGTATATATATATATATATATATATTCTGATCCTAATCAAAAAAAAAGTTTCATTTTAGTTTTTACATTTCATTTACAAAATGAAACATGCAGCTTTGGTTACTTCTGACAGTGTATAATACCTGTGTTTTTCCTATCAAGTTGGTAGTTTTTGTCTTGAAAACAGAATGCCAAATGGCACTAGAGCAAATTATGGAGACGAGAGGAGAGGAAGTGAACAATGAGGGTGAATGAAGAGAGAAATTAGCACAGAGAGAAGGGAAAAAAGGAGAGAAAAGAGAATGCCACTGCACAATAAATCAAACATTTCTCTCTTTCAAACCTAAAACACAAACCATACCAAAGCCAGAGACAGAGGTGGCTAATAAACCACTCCATTGCTGTCCTGTCCCACTGCCGCTAGCCTTGGCCTGCAGGCATCTCAACCGCACAGCTCATTCCACTGCATACACACACACACACACACACACACACACACACAGACACACACTCTTAAAGAAGGACTTCCATTACAGGCTCATTATACAAATTAATGGCTGAGCATTTCTGGACAGAGTTGCAATCAGAGCCAAACCAGTCTGTGACAAACTCCACTGGAATGAAGAGCGAGATTGATTAAGACTGTCTGAGTAATGAGGATGGACGACATTCACAGAGAGAGGGAAAGAGAGAAGAGAAACCTCACAGTATAGACTCCAAGCTTCTCCACAAGAGACAGAGAAAGAGACCACAAGGAAAGGAGCATATACTGTGGTTTTAACAAAGCTCAGGAATTCCCACACTTACTATGAGCTGTTCACAAAGCCAGAATAACCAGAACCAGCTAAAGCTAAATGCCTGAGGAGTAACAGAGCACTGATGTCATGACTGAGGGACAGGCAGAGGTGAATGAGCTCTCACCCGAATTTCGGCCTTGTTACAGCAGACTTTGTTGATAGCCAGCCAGGTGGGCAGATCCAGCATGTTCTGCAGCACCTCCTCATCCAGCTCCAGATTGGTCAGCTGACCCTCACCCTTCAGAGTGCTCAGATTGATCTTATCTGGAGACAGGTTTTTAGCAAACCTACAGAGAGAGAAAGAGAGAGGTTAGCATGAGAAAAGAGTTAAAAGTTCCGGGATGCTCTCTCTCTCTGTAACATCGCTGCTTATTTGAGTTTAGTGAATGTGACAATTGATAACTGACAGACATGTCTGACACATAATCACACTTTACTAACAGTCTGACAGGCGTAGCAGTAGGTAAAACATGGTTTAAATTAAACTATTCTAGTCTTAGATATAGAATTTTTTTGCTCTTTAAAAATCAGTATCGGTCACAAAATTTGAATAAATAAATAAATAAATGAATAGTGGTGCAGAACTCAAGGTCAATCTCGATCTTGTCTCAGTCTCAATATCATTTGGATATGTTCTCGTCCCAGTCTCAGAGTAAGATGGACTTTTTTTTCCTATCAACACTGAACATCATTGAATATCAACAAAACATTTAAACAAAACATTAAACAGTCCTTTCTCTACATGTGCCCACTCATGTATTTAGGACACATTCTTAAAAATGACGTTTACTATAAACATTAAAATTAGAATTCAAAAAAGTAATAGTAAAATTCAACTTTACTCAAATATTTTAGTATTTGACAAATAATATTGTATTTAATTTCTGAGTCCATTTGACAGCTCTAAATCAAAGGCTATGTGGGATTTACAAAGATAAAGGTCAATACAAATATTTTAGGCACCTGAGAAAATTTGAATTAAAAGCAAGTTATCTGAGCAGTAAGCCTGTACTTTACTGTATAATACAAGAAATACGAATAATATTAATAAAATAAGTAGTGATTTTATGTGTCAATGTGTTAGTTTAACCCTTTCCACAGCACTCCTCATGTCAGCCTAGTATTATATGTATTTATCGTCTAGTACCTGGTTTGGCTAATCAATACTTCATTATGTTAAATCAAGTGTGCAAATTCATCTGACAGCTGGGTGTGTCAAGGAGAAAGAACCAAACTTTGCTCTTCGAACTAGTCCTGAAGATATCTACTACTACAATAAGAAAATAAATTCTTGTGACCTTTTACTTTATCAATCAATCAATCAACCTTCATTTAAACTCTGAGTACATTGAGACAGACCCTCATTTACAATGTAGTCAAGCCAATACAGAGATCAGGGATTGAGAAGTTAAATAGTAAAAACATAACAAATGCTAAAAAGTAATTTATTTATATATATATATATATATATATATATATATATATACATATATATATACATATATATATATATATATACACACACACATATATATATATACACATATATATATATATATATATATATATATATATATATATATATATATATATATATATATATATATACACACATACATATATAATCTCATTCATTTATGTTCATCTGCATTTATTCTAATGCTATATTATTTTTACAAACTCACTTAGAGATAAACAGTTTTATATAATGTGCTGCAGATTTAACAATTTCAGTACAGACCTATTCTTACTGAACAAGTAGAAGAAGGAACCGTATCATTTAATTTCTAGATATTTAAGATACATACACCACTTTAAGACATGCAATGCCACCTCTGAACAAAGGCACCAGCAGGAGGTGAGGGATAAAACATGGAGGAGGTGTATACAATACAGATTACAGGCCTTTCCTGTCAGGCAGTAATTACAGTGTGCAACATTAGTCAGATAGTACTCCAAGCAGAGATGAGCCGTTAAGTCCACTTCCCTGCCACGTGTCTGAGTGTGTGTAATCTCTGATGGGTTTAGATAGGGCTGTAAATTTTGAAAGTTGTAGCTACTGCAGCCTTTGGTGGTTAAAACCTACCCAGAAAGGAGTGACAGCCCCCCACTCTTTTTTGGGCTAATCTAGCCCATTTCCAATATCCACCAGAGACTGACTGAACTTCTTAACCATCACTGCAAACCTGCACTTTCAATTTTTTTAAATATTTCATCTTGAATGCTGCTGTGGGACCCCAGTTTGTGCATATTTAGCCCTGTCTAGTTAGTGCTGTGTATTTGTCATGTGCATTTATTGTATGTATATTTCCTGTTTGGTGTATTTATTGTACATTCCGCACTCATTTCACTCTGTTGTGTATCCGCACTCTATGTAGTCCTGTGTAATGTGCTGCTGTGTAGTGTGGAGTCATGTGTAGTGTGTTGAACTACAGGGCCTGAGATTCAACATATCATTCCAATGTACGCAAGTTACATTGAGGAATATATATATCCGCAATAGCCTTGGCAAGCTGGTGTGAGAAAAATAACCTCACATTCTTGGTGTTACACAAGCTGCTGATATCAGACATGTATCTTTCATACTCAGATGTGTGCGTGTACTCGAGTACTCTGTTAACTGTTCAAGTATTTGAATAGTGAAATCACTTTTTGGGCGTTCGTTATGTTTCATCATTGGGAAATGGAGTAAATATACAGACTACCAATTCAGGGAAACACCCACCCACTTTATGTTTTTAACAGAACTGTAAAACGTGACATTGTATCAGTTTAATGGTGCAGCTATTTCACCAACTAGGCTAAATACTCAGCTAGGTCCAGAAACTGAAAATATATTTCTCTGACAAACTAACGTGTTAGTACAACCTCCAATGAGAAGAAAAGACCTAACGCAGATGATGTCGAGTCCTCATTATGTAGCTAGCTCTATTAGCTCATTGGCTTATATGAAGAGGCAGCTTCTGTTACTCATCCAATATGAAATCCTACCGATTTCCAATGGCTATTTTTAAATTAGAAAACATTTTCAAATTTTAACCTTTTACAGGTACCATCTTCTAAAAAGTAAGCCTACAGCCCTGACCTAATCTGGGGAAAAGTCATAATTTCCTTTTTGTTTTTGCTTTTTCCTTCCTTGTGGTTTGCCAGATACCCATTCAGTAACGAATACAGATACTCTATCATATCAAAAAACAGTTAGGACAATTAGGACACCTCATTAAATATTTAGATCTTTATTAAGAAATATAAATCAATATTTGTTCTTCTTTCAAACAATATCTATAGATAAAGTTGCAATGAAAAATCATTTATATAACAAAAAACAATGGCAATTCCCACTGAGAAAAAAAAATTAGGACACTCGATGCCCTGATAGCTTGTATTTCCCCTTTTGGCTGAAATAACCTCATTTAGACGTTTTCTATAACCATCTACCAGTCTAGCATCAACTGGGAGAAAGTTTTTTCACACTCCTTCACGCAGAATTCTTTCAGCTGTGTAATGTCAGAGGGTTTCTTTGCATGCACAGCAACTCACCCCACAGCATCTCAATAGGAATATGATCCAGAGCTCTCCCTTTCGTTCCTTTGAGCCATTCCTTGGTGGATTTACTGGAATATTTTAGGTCTTTATCATGTTGCTTTGTCCACCTCCAATTCAGCTTCATGATACAAGTATTCATAGTAGATTCTATGATGAAGAGCTTGCCAGGCCCCGCTGCAGCAAAGCAGCCCCAAACCATGACATTTCGACCTCCATGCTTCACAGCTGGAATGAGGTTCTTGTGTTCAAATACTGTGTTTGGTTTGTACCCAACATGTCTTTTGTTACTGAGCCCAAATAATTCAACTTTGGATTCATCTATCCAAAGCACATTGTTCCAGAGGTCCTGGTCTTTGTCTAGGTGTTCACTGGCAAACTTTATTCTTGCTCTGGTGTGTTTTTTATTTTTTGACAGCAAGGGTTTCCTCCCTGCACAGCTCCCATAAAAATCAAACTTGTGCAGTCTCCTTCTGATAGTAGATGCAAGTACTTTAACATCAACCATGGCAAGAGCTACATGTAGGTCCTGTGATGACATTTCATGACTGTTTGAGACTTTTTTTATGCATCTTACGGTCTGCTCTTGGGCTGAACCTGCTAGGACGGCCTGACCTGGGCATGCTGGCAGTTGTTTTAAATGTTCTCCACTTGCAAATTATTTTCTGGACAGCGAAATGGCTGATTTCTAATTGTTTTCAGATCTTTTTTTAAAACCCTTTCCAGACTCATATGCATTTACAGCCTTCTTTCTGAAAGGCCTCTGAGAGCTCTTTGGATCTCACCATGGTGATACCACCCACTTTAACAATTAAGAGCAAACAAAACTAAACATCTGAAGATTAAACAAGACAGTCTCCTCCAAAATCCTCACTAACGATGTTCTAATCATTTGCAGCTGATGTTGTGCACCTGATTCTAATTTTAGGCATTTTAAATAGTAAGAAATGTGTGGATGTCCGAACTTTTTCCTTGCAAGAAAACTGCATTTCTATTAATTACATTTTCCAAAGATATTTATTTGTTTAGCTGTATTGCCTCCGTCTCTCAATATCGTTAAAATTAAGATTAAATGTCGATATGTTAAAAAAGACAAAGGTTTTTTATGGGGTGTCCTAATTTTCAGTCTGAAAACACATTCTTACCTACAACCACTGATAAACATACAACATGGAATATATGATTGTCTCCTTTTGACTCAATTTTGCCAAAAACTGCAACTAATTTTCATGTTGCCATTTTTCACCACTGAAAATACAGGAAGCTGCTCCTTGGTGTCAAACCTCATTTACAGCAGAGCAGTTTGTAGGCCACACCTCCTCAGACTTTGGAATAAGGCAGTTAAGGGCAGGGCTGATGCTACAACTTGGGGTCACATGTGAAATTCACTGACTGAACTATGTCCATTAAATACACATTTGGTGCTTGTGTCATCAGAGGGTCGATACATGATATTCAGTGCAAAGCTCCCGAACAGCGTGACCCTGAGCGCTCTCGAAGGACGATTTAGTGAATGTTTAAAGTGTAAATTCCACAGAGGCCTCTGGTCCTACGCTCTCTGCTCAGAGCCCACTGTACAGCGGATGAGATAAGAGTCTCGCTCCACTGCTGCTGTTTCCTTTTACACACACAACGCAAACAAGTCAATGTGAAGGCAGACTCCACCGCCCTTTATTTGTGGCCAAATTGTTAGGTTTACAAAGCTACTGAAAGTTGCATTCAGTGGGTAACCATTTATTTTACATGTGCAAAGATACTAAATAATTTAAGACAGAAAGTCTCAATATGATCATGTAAACATCATTTCCTGAATGTCATAAGATCTTAGTCAGACTAAGCACATTCTGTTTAGAACAGGCTGCTATTAGCTGATTTTATTCAAGATAAGCCCAGATATGAAACCCTTAATCGCACTATAACTCTTATACTTTGAGTTGTCATGAAACTTAACATAAGACACACAAAAACAGCTTCCTGACAGATGTTTCTCAGCCAAAACATCAGCTGAAAGCAAAAAGAGTTCACTTTGGTGTATATCTAGAAAAGAAATCTTTCTGCAGCATCTGGATTTGCACAGGTACTTGTGTGTTCAGTTAACAGTTCCACGTGCCAGTATCTGAATTCTGAATCCACTATTCAGATATTCATTATGTTCCATCAGAATATTACATTACTACAAAACATGTCATTGCATGAACATGTTGCCAAGGGCACACTGTGTTGGCTGTGAAAGGTGGAGGTAGTAAACAGTTTTTGCCTGCTCATTTAGAAGCGCCTTTTCTGTTCAGCCCGAACTGCTTTATGAATGGGGAATACAGGGAAGCCAATTAGAACAGAGGTCATTTACATATACCAGTCCTAAAGGCCCAGTAACAAAAAAAAATACATAAATAAAAAAAAACGCAGTTTAATTCTAAAGAATAAACAAAAGTTCAAAAAGGTCATGTTAAAATGTGTGGGTTTGTGTACAAAAAACAAACACCATAAGTGGGAAAAAAAAAAATAACCTAAAGGAAAAATGTAGGATATGGGCCATTTAACAGGACCATTGTGCAGAGTGTGCAGTCAATGATTTATTCTTTATTTGTTAACAATGATTCAAACCAGACACTTAATCACAGTTTGTCAAACCCTTTTTCAGTCTTTCAGTGGTCAGTAGGGCTGTGTTCAAAATATCAATACAGCAGGGTTTTACTCTTCTTTTTAATCATAATTTCCAGAAAAGGCTGTGTTGGAGAAGGCATCTTACTCCAGTACATTCTGCACATTGCACATTAGAGAAACTGAGCGCAGAGTGATGTTAGCTCAGTTAGTTTTACCTGTGCTGTTACGTGCATGAGTCCTTTTTATGTTCTATGATAGTTGAGTTTGTACAGTGTTGCTTGGGGAATTTCATTTTTACAGCTGGAATTGAAAACAGCAGTTTGTAGCCTGCTGCGCTTAGCGCTAAACCGTTAGCATTTTGGTTACGTCTTCAGAGAGCTGTTTTGTTTTAGAAAAGCAAAATGGATGATGTTGATCATCCATCTGTGATTTGTGTGTTCTGTGGCACTTTAGTGAACATTCTGTTCTTCCCTGTTAATATTATGACCCACTCTCACACACACAGGCTATGTGCCCGCTTACTAACAGACCTGTGCGTTTACAGATGAATTTCGCTCTTCTAGTGTTGTTTGTTACTGTCTGTTTGAATATTATGTTTGTTTGTACTTATTGTTAACTGTTTTGTAGATTTATTAGGTGGTTCAACTACTTTGTGCAATAAGTTATTGCACATCTTGAAAACCAAGCCAAGGCTTTCACAGCAAGGAACTGTGTGCAGGTTCTAGAATGTGACAAATGAACTTTAACTTGAAATCTGCCTCAGTGAACCACACCTATAATAATACAGCACTCAGAACCATCCCCAACAATATTTTATTTATTATTACTGTATGTATTGTTTGTATTTTGCAAACAAATTTTAACTTAACGTTTAGAAAAAACAGCTGTTGTACATCTGGTATGTTGCATCACTGTATCAAATTGTGACAATTACAGTGATACGCATCATGAAGTTACTGCAAGTACCTAGCCCGAGTGGTCAGCAAGCACTCACCATACTGACCCACACACTCACTACTAGCAGACCCTAGGTGACCAGCTAATCTTGTTTCCACGCTAATCTCAGCTATGGTGAGCTATGGTGAACAGATCAAAGACCAAACATGGCATAATCACCATGCCTTCACTCAGGCAAACACCAGCAACTGCTGGGCTCCCAAATGGCATAAGAACTTTGCACAATCGGTCCTTAGTTCCTGTCTGTTGTCTATCATATGGGCTTCTGCTGGCTCATGTCACTGAATTGAGCAGTCAGCGCTCTCTTCCAAGTGCTTTCAGTTACCCCATGACATTGTGCAAGCATCAGATCAGAAAGATGACATGGCTACTACAACCTCGTTTTTCCAAAAACGTTGGGATGCTGTCCAAAATGTAAATAAAAACAGAATGCAGTGATGAGCAAATCCTTTAAACCCTACATCTATTTATTGAAAACAGTACAAAGACAACATCAAATGTTGAATTTTTTGGGTTTTTTTGGAAAACTGTCCAATTTTGAATTAATGCCTGCAACATGTTTCAAAAAAGTTGGGAAAGGGTTAACAAAAGTTTTGTAAAGTTGTGCAATGTTAAAAAACAGCTGGTGGAATTTCTTACAACTACTTAGGTTAATTGGTAACAGGTCAGTAACATGATTGGGTATAAATAGAGCATCCCAGAGAGGCTTTCAGAAGTAAGCTGGGGTTCACCACTCTGTGCAGGCAAATAGTGCAACAATTCAAGAACATTTTCTCAACATAAACATAGCAAGTACGTAATATCATTAAAATCCGGATAAATCTCTGTATGCAAGGGACAAGGCCGAAAACCAATACAGCCTGCCTGTGATTTTCAGGTTTTAAAAACAGACAAGATTCTGTAGTGGAAATCACTTCTGAAAAACCATTGTCTGTGAACACAGTTTGTCATTGCATCCACAAGGGGCAAGTTAGTACTCTACCATGCAAAGAAAAAAAACATATATAAACAGGATCAAGGTGAAGGTGAAGCTGGAAAGTGTCCTGTGGTCCGACATATCAAAATCTGAAATTCTTTTTGGGAATCATGGACTCTGCATCCTCTGGGCTAAAGTGAAGACGGACCATCCAGCTTGTTATCAGTGTGCAATTCAAAAGCCAGCATCTATGATGTTATGGGGGTGCATTAGTGCACATGGCATGGGTGACTTCTGTGAAGGCACCATCAATGCTGAACAATCTATACAAGTTTTGGAGCAACATATGCTGCCATCCAGATGACGTCTTTTTCAGAGAAGGCCTTTCTTATTTCTGTAAGATAATGCCAAACTACATTCTGCATGAATTACAATAGCATAGCTCCGTAGTAAGAGTCCAGGTGCTAGACCTGTCACCCATTGAAAACATTTGGCGCATTACAAAATGGAAAATACAACAAAAGTTATGTCAACTGTTAAGCAGCTGAGTTCCCTGACACATATAGTGTTGTTCAAAGATGGGGATGCAATACAGAGGTAAACATGCCCCTATTCCAACTTTTTTCAAAATGCGTTGCTGCCATCAAATTCAAAATAGGCATATATTTTTCAGAAAATTACAAAGTTTACACATTGGATACATTGCCTTTGTACTATTTTCCGTTACATACAGGTTTAAAATTATTTGCACATTATTGCATTGTTTTCATTTACGTTTTGCACAGCGTCCCATTTTTTTTTTGGAAATGGGGTTGTAAGAAAGCATTTATTAGTTCTCACCTTCCTAGACTAGCTGTTGTTCATATGGTATGGGAGATTCAGACCCTGGGTGGGACCTGGTGAAAACTGGCAAATAACAGGGAAATTATCCATATTTAATTATGTAAACATTTAAATGTAACACAGTTTGTTAACTGTTTTGTTAACATACAACGTAAAAACTGACTGCCTACTTTTCCAATTCTGCTCCATCAATCAATTCCTTTATCAGCTTTAACAATTACTTCCTAGCTAGGGATCCCCCATCTACTAAAAATAACACAATGTGTAAATGAATTATACAGGAAGCAAGGGCACATCAGAGCGGTCAGCCATGGACAAAGCAGTTTTGAGATCTACATAAGTAAAAATGTTTATGACAATCCCTGGTTTGAGAAGCACTGCTTCGCACAAGGCACTTGCTGCTTCCAGTAAAGGCCTAAATCTCAGCTTTAAAAATTTAGTGTGTAAGTACAAATTTAAATTTCAACTCCTCCCTCTCTTTCTTACTTGACAGACAGGGAAGAGGCCAGCCAGGTCTCCGATGTGAATTATTGAACAGGCGCTGTTCAGAGTCAGCCTGGCTGTAACAGTGTAACACAGTGTAGCTGGAAATGCACAAAAAAGGACAGGCCAAACCACCCACCAACAGACACTCACACATCTGGCTGAGTCCAGATGAAGAGAGAATCCAGACTCATTTAGGGTCCACAGTCTGTCCTTGTACCACTTGGCCAGTTAAATATTCATTCTGATAAAGCCTCCAGCTAATGCGATCAGGTGGCAGGTCAGTCAGCTGGGGAAGCTAACAGCCTGGCCAGAGGCCAGCCAAGGTAGGCTTGACACAGTGCATTCAATTCATATCGAAGTCTCCTCTCTCTGACAGTCTCATGCATTTTTCAAAAACTCTGCTGAAGGAGAGAGAAGCCATTTTGTAGCCAATGAGTGTATGAGCAATGTCTGGGTTACGGCAAACAAGGGTTTGCTGAGATAAATTATTGTTGCACTTGTTGTGTTACTATATTTATAAGAACTGATGACATGATGATACTTATGACAATACACTTAATGATCCCCCTTGTTACAGTGCATGTGGAATCCAGTTGGCTAAAATCAGAGCTTGGGAGCTCCAGTCCTGGAGGCACAGGAGCAATTTTTGGTCTAACACATCAAGTATACCTGATAATTTACTAAGGGCTTGAATCAGGTGTGTTTGGGCAGGGAAATGACCAAACAGTGCTGGACTTTGGTCCTCTAAGACCAGAGATCCCCAACCCTGGCTAAACCATCGTAAAACAGTCTGCATGGTTAAGAACTAGAATTTATAAGATTTTGAGCAAGTGCATATTTAAAAGAACAGCTAGCTCTGTGCATTTTTTTGTTTCGTCTAAAACACCTACTTGAACTTATATGTTGGTTATGAAGAATCTCTGGAGCTGTGCAGAATCGAGAAACATTGAGTTTGAGTTTTTGAGCATGCATGCAAAAAAAGATAGCAAAATGTTCTTTAGACCATTAACATGGAAGTTTCAATGGTTATTTAAGTAACTGTTTCTATAAATGAGATGTATGAAAGAAAAAAAAAAACCTTTTGTTGAGTAAAAAAAACCTCAACAAAACATGAAGAGTCTATACCAGAGATGGGTTTTACTGCAAAAGCAATAAGCATTACAATAACAATAAATCTTGTCAAACTGCCCAGCTCTATTCTACACCAATTACAGATTTTACACAGAACTGTACATTCAAGCCAACATCCATTTAGGAGCTTTTATTTTTGGGAGAGTAGCTCATCTAAGATGCCGAGCAACAACGGAAATAATCTGTCATTATTTGGCATACACTTGGAGAAACCACCCATGAGTCTAGACTTTCCTAAGGAGAAATTCTACTTATAGTTCCTTTAAAGCAAAGTCAGCACTGGAAGAGTAGCTAGCAATGAAAGTTAGCAATGAAAGGACTCCACACCTTCAACTTCATTCAGAGCCATACCCCTTCATTTCAAACAAGCAAAAATAGGGAAACCTTGATCTTAAAACCAATGGGAAGTTATGACACAACATGAATTTCTACTCTTGCTGCCACAATATGTTCATTTGTGAAACAACAGCAGGCCTCTGAATCAAACTGAATAAGGCCACTTTGGTCTCCACACAAGTAGCAAATAGAGGAGACAAGAACAATAAAAGGTCATAGATGGGAATGGCACAATAAAAGAGAAGCACTGTATGCCTAACTGCCCCTTGTGAACAGATCTTACTGCTGCAGTGGAGTCCTAATAGACAGAGAACAACCCAATATCATCAACCAACATGAAGACTACATGAAGAGTACTCTCTCACTCTCTCTCAAGAATCTCAAGTGTTCTCCTGTTCCTTCACAGTCAAAATTATACACAATCAACATACACCTACATACATTAGTTACCAACTTACCAGCTTCCTCCATGGAGCAGTATTAGTGAATACATTAGTATCAGTTTGAGAATATGATTGGAACTGTCTTTAGTGCTATGATGACCCTTTAATTAAAACGTCTTTTATTACTAGGTCAATACTATTAGTAGAAAATTGGTCAGTAACAGTGAAAATTGCCAGATATCCAATCATCTGAAGCTTAAATGAACATTTTACATCCCTATTACCCAAACAAAAAATGAATACCGAATCGAAGTTGAATAGGCAGATATGCTTTGGAGCAAAGCATGCACACTTCCTTATTACAAACACAAATACCGGTTCTAATTCTCTCTCTATCAACATCACCAATTCTACTAGCAAAACCTGAACCAGGTAATCAAGGGCTGTAGAACGCTGATACCCTCTAAAGCAAACCTGAGTTATAAAATAACAGTAAGCCCAGCCAAGTAGAGGGCCATTACAAACTTCATTAACATGAATGACAGATGTACTATCAACTCACTGTGGGAATGCACATAGATGATCGTTATCACAACTATAGTGAACCTGAAATCAAAACTGACCTTTATCTTGTAAGTTCATGTCTCTGGTCATATGAAGTATTGTTTCTCATATCACTTAAAAGAAAGAAGAAAACTGTTTTCCAGCCACCTTTGCTTGAAGTGTAGTGTCTGCCTCTTAGTTTTCTGTTTTTCACTACGTCGCCATGCACCAGCAGGCAAAGAAAAATATATTATCCCCTAAAAATAAAAGCCTTGTTACATCTTAAGGCTTATTATTCATTAACTACATAGACCGCAATGCAAACTAGTTACTCTTAAAGGGACATTCCAGCCTAAAATTAGCATTTAATGTGCTACTGTTACTGCACTATTGTGCAGCACTGCATTCCTCAGCCTCATCAGTTCGACAGTACCCTGATGACAGATCCAGATCACTGAACATCACCTGACTTCACTAATGCTCTTGAGGCTGAATGCAAAGCGTCTACAAACTTTTGGACATGTAGTGTAACTATTCAGCCCACAGAGACAGCATATAGGTAACCAAATAGGCTTTCAGATCAAAATTCAGCCTCTTATAATCCTATTTCTGGATGAACACGGGAACATGCTGTGAGATTAGAAGCTGCTGGTAAAACGCTGACACTGACAAGGACAATTCTGATTTCTTACACGTGCAGTTTTTCACTAGAGGTGGGGAGCATCCTTCAGAAACACTCTGCAAATGCCTCTGCCTCTGCGTCTCTCTCTCTCTCTCCAAACTTAATGCAGCTCTCTGGCAGCCGCACAGAGGATGGAGCCTCATTATGGAGTTTAATAAACACACAGCACTTAATGGCAGCAGAGCTAACTTCATTATCGCGTTAATGGTTTTACAAGACAATTCTGACCAACAGCTGATTAGCATAACAATTAAGACATAGACAAGACCAACAGAATGCAGAGAGAGAGAGAGGACAGACCTCAAATAATGAACATGGGCAAAAATAATGTACAAAGAGTAATCTTAAAGAAGATCTTTATTAGTGAGAGAGCGGAAAAGAAGGTCATGCAGCTGAACTAGACTAGCTGACGTCTTCTGGCTGCAAATACTTTGAAAAACAATGAGTTGAAACAACCTGCATTCTGCTACTTCCTTCTCCATGACATGGCTTTCTAGCCCTGCAAAGTGAAAATACAGCAACCCAAATGCAATGAAGGTCAGGCAAAGGGGAAAGTCCTAACCGTTATCTTCAGCCATTCAGAGCTTGTGCATTTGGCTGTAGTTGAGAGAGAAAGAAAGTGAGAGAAAGAGAGAGGTAGCTCCCAAGATTCTCAAGTAAAACAAGTCAACGAGGCAGTTCTGGCTATATGCGTTTGGTCATGTTACTGTGTTTGCAAACTTAGGACTCAACATCCAGCCAATATCAAAACTTATGTTGATATCAGACATGGTTCATAATGGGAAAAGACACTGAGTTATCCATGCATCAACTGAATGCCACCTGAGGAACTGCTTGAAGAGAATGCACATTTGTTTAAGGGCGCATTGTGCTTAGACCCCAATGATTGCTACTTGGGAATAAATAGACAGTTGGTAAGCTCTCATACATGCATAAAAATGGTTCTTCAATGGTTCCTTAGTAAAGACAATGGTCATATTTAGAACCATGAGTTTAGAACCATTTGTAGGCTTCAACAGTTCTTTGCAGGGTTCGTCAGATTGATGGAGAATGTGTAGTATGCGATTCTATGAAGAACCTTATTGAAAACAGTTCTTAATACCACCAAAAAGGGTTCTTCTATTGTCACAATGTCAAGCTTGCAACAATAAAAGAGCCCATTTTGGTGCTATAAAGAACCATTTTCAAGCAGGTTCTTCATAGAACCATACACAACACATTCTCCATCAATCTGAAGACCCATTTCACTAGGCAAACCATTTAAGCATGCACATGGTCCTACATAGTAGAACTCAGGCTTCTAAATAGAACTATTACCTTTTCTAAAGAACCCTTGAAGAATCATCATTAAGTGTGAAGCATTTAATACAGACTGAACAGAAAAGCACAGAAGAAAACTTTCCAAATCTGCCATGAAAAAATCTGAATATGCAAAAATGAAACCAACTTTACAGCTCAGGATATGTGGTACTCTTTTCACATGCCGGTAATGTTATCAAAGTTCTCAGTGGCCTTTAAAGGTTAAAACCATATCTGTGGCTCAGCTGAATGATTACCATGAACTACTGCGGTGCTTAAGAAGTGGAGGGATTCTCTCTCAGAATTCTCTGCTTACAGCAGACCCCCACACCTCCCTAAAGCAAAAAATGATCAGATCTACAAGATTCACATGAATTACACGTTCAACCCAAATGGCAAAAGGCGATGAGTTTGCATGTATGCATATAGCCCATGTGCATCATTTTATCCCAATTTAAGTGTGTTTTTCACTTACATAGCCCTCAAACCAGAGAGAGCTAGTCATCATAAAAGAACCACTCTTATACTGCTACTCACTGATGACTCAGCCACAAAGAAACAAGACAACATGTTTATCTGTCTTTTCCTCTTCTAAGAAAATAACTGTCAACATCTCAAAGTTCTTTTAAAATATCAGAATCAGCTGTGAGAATTGGGAAAGGGTAATGAACAGGGCTGGACATACAGGCCAACTGTTTTAACACTGCGCAGCTGTAAGAGAGTCTTGTCAGACAGGACACACTAAGGCCTCTCCCTCTCTCAACCCCATGGGCAAGGTCACATCATCAGTAGGCTGCACTGTTACCCCTTGGAGCAATAGAGCGGAGGAGCGGCTGATCATGAATGCAAATTAAAGAGAGAACAGAGGTCAATCGAGCGGCTGCATAATTAACACTGGCAGACGGTCATAAACACAAACACTCATCATAGGCTAAAGTACATTCCTTGGCACTGACTGGTACCTGTGGTTTTGCAAGCAGATACGTCAGAACACCAAGCCCAGTAACTTCTAAGGGTTGTTAGAAAATGACCTAGTGTCTATTACAGCCTTATGATAATCTTACATACTACAGTGTGCTCAAAGTGGTACACATTATCTTACACAGCCATTTATAGTACAATGCTCCACAGGCCTACTTAAAGTGCGTATATGGGTGGTATAGTACGGGGGGGCAACACTGGTCCCATCAACATAGCAGACTGGGGTTCAATTCCCCATCCAGGCAAGCCCACACCACGCTATACCAACAGATACATTTCTGTGCAGTGTCATCACAAAGATGCATGTGCAACCGGGGGGCAAAAAGCAACAGAAAGCGGCACTCTTCGCAGCAGAATTAGCACTCTTCACAGCAGAATTAGCACTCTTCACAGCAGAATTAGCACTCTTCACAGCATAAAGCACCAATGACAATGAGTTGTCGTGCAATAGACTGCATCAATCACTGAGAACATGGTTGGAGAATGTTTATTATCCTGAGGGGATCACATCCTTTTGGCAAAGACTGCAGAGGTTTATGGATCCAGGCCATTAAAAGGGCGGACCGGGGTCCTTTTGGATGTAAATCCTGGCAACATAAGGTTTAGTCCTTGACCTTGTCTTTGGCTAGGTAGGACACCTGCCCTCAAAATGCAAAACTCTGATCCAGCTATCATCCTTTCATAAAAATTGACCTCTTGCATGTGACCACAAAGTACACAATTATATGCATCTAATGATTTGTAAGCATGCAGATTGTCCTTTGTATAAACACTGGGCATCTGTATGAGATAACTGTAAATACTGGGCCATAAAATTTCTGGCCACACTGTAATCTGTGCCAGCCATTTCCTCACTGCCCCAGATCTAACAGGTGGTCATGAGCCTCATGTCTTGAAAAGTAATGTTTACAGTAGCTGTCAAATTCAATTGTGGCAGGTTGCAAAGTTACCTTGTCGCAAACATTTTTACTTTGACTTAGCTTAGCGACATGGTACCATCATGCTCTGGATTACTGTCAAATAAGGAGAGGACAGACAGGCTTAACAAACAACAAAACCAGGTAAGTTGAGTGAAATCCATAGGACATGTCAGCAAGCAATAATGTTTTTGTGATTTATATAGCTCCTATTAGCTAAACATTTAGTGAACAGCAAACAGTGGGCCTGATGACTAGCAGTTACTGATAGTCAACTATTGCTAGCAGATTCAAATCAACTATTGTTAACAGATTCAGATCTCCCCCCGAAATCTACGTTGATTACAACAGCTGACTAATGTTGCTATCTTGTGCCCGACTACATTACCAAAGTTTTGTCCCCTCGCTGCGCGCGCACCCAGTAATGTTTGTAAACAGAAAACCTGTCTATACAAGCCAAAAATCCTAACACTATGTTAGCCTACTTATGTAAAATGATTTTGCCTAATTGTTAATAAGAGTGTCTGCCAAATGGCATAAATATAAATGCACTTATGAAACGGCTAGATAATTCCACCAGTCACATCCACCATCAGCAGGACACTACAAGCAAGCTGGGTGCAACACACTCTGGGTAAGCCACCAATCACCTATGGTAGGCATACCTGTCAGTAGGCAGGGTAGATGAGTCGCAGGTACATTAAGGTTGTGTGATGTAACAGAAATTCTAACATCCCATTTTAAAACATGCCCTTGCCCACTTTGTCTCACCCCTATGTTACACAAGAGGAGGTGGAAGAAGCAAGGAGCGGATTTTTTGATCTGAAAGCACTCGCCTTCAGCTAGGTTAGCTTCAGTGTGCTAATCAACTAACTATTCAAACCATTCCATGCAGAACTGTTGTTGAAAACAGAATATAATGTGAATAACTGCTTTGTCTGGCTGTAAGCTTTACTTTAAACCATGATGTAGTATCTTTCTTATTGTTGTTGCTAGCTGTGCAGACTTTGGCTTGCAAACTAGCAAGCTAGCAGAGTAAAAGTGATAAAATTGCAGCACTTATTTATAATAGATGGAGAACTTTTCTCATTCTGAATATAGCACATCAAATGTTTTGGGTTTGAAATGTTAAGCATATATACAGATTTGCCCACTCTTTTGGTGGGAGGGTTAGAGGTTGAACATGGACTTACGTCAGATCATCATTACAGGGCAAGCTCTACTGCTGAAGTCAAAACTTGTGTCCACTCGGTCCTTCACCCCTCCGAGGGCTCATCTAACACACTTACTATTGTGTATTGTGAGACTGAAATTGGTGGCAAGTTGCTGAGCTATCCTTAAAAACCACTCTAGACTGCTAGAGGTTTAACAATAATGGCAGAAACTTTAGGAGAACTATGCTCCAGAAAGCAGGCAAGAGCATGTACTCCATGACACAGGTCAGTCTGGTTACACCACTTATTACTCAGCTTCAACACTGTAAAGCTGTGGTCAGACCTAAGGCTAGAAAAATGGGCCTAGTGAAAAAGTCAATTCACTTGAATGGAAGAGGATAAAGGAATCTGCTTCCAATATGGGGTTAATGGAGTACATGAACTTTACCTACATGTACTCATGAACTTAGTAAGCATGAGCCAATAGAAAATAAGGGGATGGGCTATAGTCTTAATTTATCAAGAGAAAAAAAATGCCTCTTTGCTTCTCAATCAATTACTGGCTAACATCAGCTACACGCTCCCTCCGAAATCATATCACATCAGGAATCCAATCATCATCATATTTTTGCTCCACCTTGTTAAGGCAAAAGTCCAGTATGACTATGGCTTAACTGATGGCAACTTCTTGCTGTGTTCAGGATGACAAAAATACTACAGTTCAACCTACATTTCAGGCTTAATTCTTATCTTATCTACATGATTAGCAATTTAGACTTATGGCACTACAAACTAATGTGTCAGAATGGCGTTGGATTAAGCGTCTAAAGTTCATAGCCTCACATTGTTGTTTAGAATGAAGACGTATTGAATTACAGCTCTACTCGCTCCCTGGAGACAATCAATAATGCAGGTGGGTTGGCCTTAGATCGATCATAAACAATGGCAACAACAGTAATGACGGTTGATAAAACAGATAGCCCCATTGTCTCCAAGAGGAAAAACTATGTGGACGTATGTGCAGCTCTGTTGTATAGCCTGAAACACATCTTTGTCATAGTCTTTCACACATGTAGCAAAAAGCCAAGGTCAGCAAACACTGCAGTCCCGTAAGTAATAAACCAGAGACTGAACCCAACCCTTCAATCAGACCATACATTAACAGGTTACAACAGGACAAATGGGTCATACTTTTCCAGCTTTCACTAATATGTCTTGCCACTGCTGGCCATGTTCTAGTCACATAGTAACATGATGGTTTATGAAATGTAAACATACAGTAAATAAAGTTTATTCCAAAGCAATTTAGAAAAAAAAAAATGAGCTTCAGTAGATGGCCATTCATCATCACATCACACACAACGGACAACAACTTATACTAGAACCACATATTGAATAGACAACAGCTTGCCTGCTGGACTTCATCACTTTAACAGACTAGCTTAATAAACGAATTAGCTTATTTATGTCATTTACCTTATGACACATTTCAGCCTGGTTTATTGTATATACTTTCCAAACGCTAGCAGAACTCGGCCCCATTCAGGTGCGCCTATATCCCTCATATGAGAAAATGGCATGATTAAAATACTCATTTCTGAATCAAGCCTTTCGTTCAAAGGGAATAAGACCTGGTTTGACAGCATTCACCGAAACCGCAGCTGATTCACCTGCCCCAGCCAAGGGAAGCAGAGCTAGCCAGCTACAGACATTCCGTACAAAAGGTTAGAAAAGTTGGCCAATATCATCATTATCAGCGTCCAGTGTGTCCACTGAGAAAGCGAAATAATGTCTGAGGTAATACAGGTATCCACAAAGAGGAAGAAAGGGTCTGAGCTCCTCGTCTACGGGCCACAAACAAGACAAATCATGACATTTAACTGAGCAGCGACAGTTAGCTAGCTAACGTTACCGTAGCTAGCTAGGTTAATCTAGTGGTCACCTCGCTCTGCATCGACACGACAGCGGACAGCGAGCCGTTAATCACCGTTAACCGACGAGCCTGTTAAAAACAGCCATACCGGGAGCAATAAACTAATTCAGTAGCTACTCGAGTCTGTAAAATGCCCGTTCGGCTATTTAATGATAACCAGTTAGCTAGCCGGCTAATGTTACACGGTGACAGTGGGTTAACCAGTTAGCTGACGTTAGCTATCTGCCCGGTTACCGTTCGACAAACCTGAGACATTTTTTTAACGACGACATAGCTCGTTAGTTAACTAACTTAACCTCCTGCCGTTACCGAAACAGATACACCTTCACGCTAATGGAATGAAGAATCGATGAGCTGAACACTGACCTGGAAAGATGCTTGAGGATCTGTTTCTTGATCAGTCCAGCCATGACCGTATCGTATGAATGATTTATCCACAGACCGGGATCAGATCTTCACTTCTTTTCATTGTAGTTATCTGTCAACGGCATGTTTCCTCCTCCGGCGGTACGCACATAGTTATCTACATAAAACTTGAATGACATCAGCTCTACAGAGAGTAATCTAACCTTTCCCACTTTCCAGCGGGCTCCATACTGAATGCGGTACGGCTGGGGCCTGTGTTGTCAGCACTGGGCGTGTTTACATGAACCTGCCCTACATCATTGAGCCAATGGAGGACAGGGAGAGCGTACACGTCACACAGGTCAACCGTGTGTGTGTGTGTGTGTGTGTGTGTGTGTGTGTGTGTGTGTGTGTGTGTGTATGGAGGGGGAGTTTGGTGGGGGGGGGTTATGTCTACGTCATACGCCAGCGTGTGTCGTGTGTTGTACGGACCAAATGTCCTCAAGATGAAACGTCTACTGATAGGGCATGTGAGGAAAAATTAAGAAAAATGCACCCCATGAAGATTTTAAAATATTTATTTACTTATTTCCAACATTTATTTACATCTAGTTTATCAGAAAAAAGTCAGGCAATTTTTGTTTTAGTCACGTTTTTAGTCAAGTTTTTTTGACAAATTTTGTTATATATCAGCTATTATTCTTTTCAAACCTTTTAGTTACCAATGTATATACAGCATATACAAAAAAAAAATCTTTATTACATATTTATACACTCACTGAGCTCTTTATGAGAAACACTATGCTGTAGTGTCAGCGTAGAAGAAGAAAGCAAACGCTTTTTATTTTGAACAGAGACTTTAACAGACAGTAAGCAATGCCCAGCCTGGTGCTAACTCAACAGGAAACGCAGGGATAGGTAACACGGGAGAATATGACATCTGCATAGGGTGAAAGCTTCAACACATTGTAAACCCACCCTCCTCAGTCACAATTACTGCAAACAACACAACTACACTAATAACATCAATAACAACAACTAAGACAGCAGCAGCAGTACCTTTTTAACCTGGGAGTGTGGCGCCTCCCGAGTGCCACTTTGCATGGCCACACCTTCTAAGCTCCTCATGGCAGTGCAGCCCGTGGCGGTCGTCACAACACTAATACTGCGTAGAGCCTCCCTTTGCTCTCAGAACAACCTCGGTTCTTCATGGCATGGATTCCATAAAATGTTGGAAACATCTTTTTGCTTTCTGACATGGTGTATTATTATGCTGGAAGTAACCATTAGAAGAAGGGATGCACATGGTCAGCAACAATACTCAAACAGGCCGTAGCAGCCAAGCAATGATTGATTGATTAATGGGCCCAAAGAAAACATTCCCCACACTGTTACACCACCTCCACCAGCCTGGACTGTTGACACAAGGCAGGTTGGGTTCATGGATTCATGTTGTTGGTGCCAAATTGTGACCCTACTAGCCTCAGTTCTCTGTTCTTGGCTAACAGAAGTGGGGCCCATTTACCTCAAAGTTCGATGCGTTGTGCATTCTATGATGCTTTTCTGCTCACCACAATAGTACAGAGTGGTTATCTGAGTTACCGTAGACTTTCTGTCAGCTCAAACCATTCTGGCCTCTCTCATCAACAAGGCGTTTCTGTTTGCAGAACTGATGCTCACTGGACGTTTCTTCTTTACTGCACCAGTCTGAGTAAACTCTAGAGACAGTTGTGTTTGAAAATTCCAGAAGATCAGCAGTTGTAGAAATACTCAAACCAGCATGCGTGGCATGAAATGGAGAATCATCAGACCAGGCTACGTTTTTCACATTTTTTCCCCATTCTGATGGTTGATGTAAATATTATCTGAAGCTGCTGGCCTGTATTTGCATGATTTTTTGCACTGCACTGCTGCCACACGATTGGCTAATTAGATAATTGCATGAATGAGTAGGTGAAGTTGTTCCTAATAAAGTCCTTGGTGAGTGTATATAGAATATACAAAGTATTTATTTTAATACAGTAATGACTTGACTTCATGTAAGGCAGTAGTTCCCAACCTTAGTCTTTGAGCAGTCTTGTCCTGTATATTTTGGGGTTTTCCTGCCCAAGTATACACAATCTAACTCATAGGCCAGCAAACCCTTTCTGCTTCAGAACAAAGGAGCCACCAAAACATTCAGGACAGGGGTGCTCCAGGACCAGGACTGGGAACCACTGAGCAAAGGACACACAGGCACTGAAGTAATCAACATCATGGACTGCCACTGCAATATTTCCTGCATGTGCCTAGCGTGCTTGCACTGATTTGACCAGCAGAGGGCAGCATTGCGGCGCGGCTAAAAGGTTCTTCAGCTGAGGAACGTCAACATTTATTTCTTTCATTTTTCCTTTTTTTAATTAATATTTGCTCCTGAGAACAACAGAAACTGCAGTAAAATAGCCCTAACATGTAACACAAACACTCTATAGAGAAAAATAAACAAAATAACAAATCAAAGGAGCAAAATCTTAAGAATTTTACAAAGTACAACATGAACCAACTACTTATCCATTGTGAATCTACAATTTCCTCAGAAGTTGGGTTCACTCACTACGTGAAAACTTTTCATGGAGGTTCATTAACTGATGCACTGTTTGAGATCATACGATTATCACACTGTATCTTTAAGGAACTTCCTGTAGCGCTGTTGACAGCTGGCATCCGCTTTGAGGGTTGTCACAAGGTCTGTTTCTGCTTTGTCAAGAGCCTTGACTTCAAAAGCAGTTTATTAGCATTACGTTAGCCCTCTGCGGTTCCAAAAAGCTACAGATTAACAGTCTGTCCAGGTTCAACCCATGAAAAAGCACATAAAAAGCATGGCATAACACAATCTGAAGCAGTAGTGTGTTAGAGGCAGGCAGTACATAGCTTACACTGTACATTATCTTAAAGCCACAGCTTTACAGCACTGTGTGGCTAAAGATATTGCATATGATTGTATTATTGTTCAGTTATGTTTCGGTTTGTGAAAATGTCATTAAAGGAACATTAAAGAAAAGGGTCAACAGAGTGGCATGATAGCTTATGTTAGTATAATGCATTGTTATAATGTTAACATTTGTCTATAATGATCTTGAACCAGCCTAAGTGTGCAACACTGGAAGATGGTCCAACGTTAGCGTAAGATCTTCATGTGATCTTTTTGGAGCTTTACACTGTCTGCAGGTTCTGTGTTCTAATATGTGATCAGTGTACATTTAGCACCCACCCAAGTCTCTTTGTCTCTCATCACACTCGTGACGCCAGCCAGATAGAAGAACATGTCATGCAAAGAGTCCCCTCAAGTGATGGGAGAGCTGCTCAAAAAGCTAGGGAGAGGTAAGAATTAAGGCAGTGGAGTCATATTTTGTCTTTGGAGACAGCCAGAGGGACACTCAGGTCCATGCACTTCTCTTCATGTCCTCAAAAAGGTCCTTCACGCGATGCATTTCCTCTTTCAGTTTAGATGAGGCACCCATCTCTTCCAGTTTCTGGATGATCTGCACCAAAAGGAAACCACCAAGATAAAAAGATTAGAATAAATGGGTTGCATACAGTATGTCACTAAGGTAGAATGCAGATGAACACATTATTACAGCAGATCCAACCTCATAATTTCCTGCAAAAAAGAAAAACAACAAAACAGAACAGCTAGCTCTATTTTTAGACTTTACCCTCATAAACGCCTAGGAGCTGGGGTCCAGGCTCCAAGACAGTTTGCATTGTTTCCCATGAATAATAACCCTTAGGATGTAATAAACCTGGAATGTTAAGAGGTTAAGTTTTTTGTTTTATTTTTAAGTGATTAAGTGATCTGCAAATCTCCACAGGTCACCACCACATTACCACCAATCTGTGACAGTGAGAGCTGCACTATCAACATAATCCTGTCCTTCATCTCAGTAACCAAAAAGAAATGAACAAGACATACAATAGTCAGAGCACCGGGCTACTGGCCTAAAGTTTTAAAGATCTGAATCCCAGCACAGGAAGTAAGCACACAGAGCTCCAGACCAACATAAAAGAAAGCACATGAGAGCGCACCCCGCCTATCAACCACCACTCTTTTACAATTCACAAACCACAGAGCAGTTGCTCCCCACCATAAGAAATGCTGATGGATTTCTAAAGTTTGACACCCTCATTATATCACTAGACTAAGCCAAACTGATTTAAATGCTACTATATCTTAAAAGTTAATAAATCTCAAATAAAAAAAAGATTTGGTGATGTATGTGTTGAATCTTGCGACAAACAAAAATGGAACAACAAAACCTCATGACAAACCTCAAAACTGTACCATGTAAAGAGAGAAAAGGAAGTGAGAGACGTGTGTTCTAGCGCTGCCAATGGCATTTTCAGTTTAGCACTGCTAACATCATTTGGACCTCAGTGACTTTTAGGGCACAAAATGTGCATTACTGTGTGTATGCTACTGTACATGAGTCAAACTAATGTCAGTAGTGCTCACAGCTAGTGTAGGGTGTAGGTGCAAGAAAAGTGAAATAAAGCTTCCACAATGCCATACTCTAGCAAAAAATATTTTCCAAAAAATAAAATCCCATCCTTTAAGGTATGTAAAGGTACAATTTAAGTCAGTTACTTGGAGGACTCACTAAATGTGTCCTTTTTTATCAAATATATAGTTGTGGCATAAAACTATGTTGCTCACAAGCAAACTGTAAACTATTGTAATCACTCAAAGATGTAAAGTTGTTCAGTTTGAGAATATCTGAAGCTTCTGGAAACCACCTGTAGACACATAAGCTCCGCTGCTGAGATGTTTTTGGCTATATAATACTCGTTACATCAGCGCTCACCAACTGTGACCCTAGAGATCTTCATAAAGATTACAAGAAAGCACGCACTAAAAGATAAGACTTGTGTGTAGTTGTGTCACTGTGGTGGTTCACGTTGCTACCCTCATACCTCAGAAAAATAGCGGTGCATGTACTTGTAGAGTTCGCGAAGGGCAGCAGATTCATTGAATTCATTTTCATGTTTCTGTGGAAGAAGAAACCAGTTGATCAGTACTACAGACTTCCATTTCATTTCATGAGAAAGACTAAACAGGTTGGAGGCTGTGCTAGCCTTTGACCACACAGTATAGCACAGAAAAACAAAAGCACTCCACAGCACCTTTGATTCGTCTTTCAGAAACATCTTGAACTCTTGGCTGCTCACAGATGGCTGATCCCTCACCAGCTTGTAGTACGCCTTTACTTCCTGTTTATACAGAGGAATGTCTTTTGCATACAGCAACTTATTTGTCGGTGCGTGCTGTGATGACAAAAAACAGAAGAGAAAAGAAAGATAAGATCATTCAAAGAATAAAGCTTTCTGTTTGGCTCAAAGGGCCCATTTCCATGGTTACCTTGCCCAGTTGTTGGTCAGTGAGGGAGAAGGAGTCCATGAAGGCTTGGGCGATGACAGACAGGCAGCCATCTAGGTGAGGCGTCTTCTCTAGGTCGCTGAACACAAAGTTGGGGTTCTTCAGAATGTTCACCCAGAAACGTAGCGGCAGACTGGAAGGCAAGGGCATTGTGGTCACACCAAACCTTTCAGTTCAAGATCACCAGTTTCCATATCTAAATGAATACAGCCGTGTTTCCCTTCTCTTGACACCCCATGCAATAGCCTACACATGGTCCAGATTATGAGAAGACAGAGCACTCAACATGTTTGCTTTCCAAAGAAAGGTTTGCTTTCCTCTGGAAGAGCTCAGGAGTTTACAAGCTTCACAAGAGAACATGTGAACTACACTTTAGTAAAAAAGTGTACTGTCATATTTGATATACAGTGTAAGATACCATGTATTTCACAAAGTGAATATCCCATTCAGAGGGCTAAACAAGGAGTGAGCAAAACACCTAAATTCACATGCTGTAGAGCAGTTGTGCTGTAACCACAAGACATGTTGATGGGTTTAAGTTTGATATTTTCAGATTCATCTGGTGCTACAACCACAATAAAAAGCTATTTTTTCGAATCTCTTAGCACATTTTTTGAAAGTCACAAGACAACAACTCTGCTTTTGCGGAATATCCAGTCTTGTGTCCGCATGCCCCAAGGCGACTGACCCTAAGTTGCTGTGCGGAAGACATACAATACATCTCTCTGTCTCACTGTAATTCACAATTTTTCCCTTTTGTGGGTGCTTTATTGAACTCTGCATAATGAACAACTATGCATTCAGAACCCATTTAGTACCTGTTTGTTTTCCAGATGTGGAGAACATCTGGGTCTGTGATCTTTTTCTTCTCAGCCTGGCCATCCAGGAAATCAAAGAAGTACTTTACTGCTGAGGGAGCTCTGTTGTTGGGCATTCCCCAGATACTCCTGAAGAGGTTCTCCACGAAGGAGTGCACTGCCACCTGAGACGAGCAAAATGATTTGTCTTAAAAAATCATCTTTTACTAAAACTACACAATACATGTATCAGCACACTGTGGCACAATGTCTGCATATAAATATCATGTCAATGTAATTGGAGTAAAACATGTTTAAATGGCTAATAATGTCATCTAAAGCTAGTATTAGTTTGTTAATAGTCAAATGTGTTATCATGTTGATAATTATGTAATCGTTATATTGTTTTTTACACTTGATTGCAAAAATCTGAACACCCCGGTCAAATAATATATCTTCCTATTTTATCCTAAGTGAAAGTAGCATTCTATTCTGTTCTATTCTGTTCTTATACAGCAACTAGGACTGGGAATATTTATTGTTATTATGATAAATGATAAAAATGAAATAAATGAAAAAAAAAGTATAATAAATATGTCACTATATGCTGAGCATATTGTCCAATATGCAAATGGCCCCTGGTATTTGGGGGGGTCCCGTGTTGGCTGGAGTGGTATAATCCGCTCACAATGCATCTTGGGAATGGTTTACACTTGGCTGTTTGTGCGGTCAAGTGAAATCCAATTCAATTCGATCACCAAAAACGCATGTTAAAGCAAGGTGTAAACAGGTGCTGAGAAAAGTGTAAATTACTGACAGTCTACAGACACTTTGCGCCTGTGACCAGTTTAGTGGGTTTTCAACTAAGACCTTCCACACAAATGAACACATGCGCAGCTTCGTAATTAATGTACGATAAACACAATATAACCACTTTGGCTCCCAAGTCTGTTTCCACCAGATAGGAGAAAAAAACTTTTTATCCTTCTTTCTTTCAACTTGAAAAAGATATATTATTACTCACAGAGAAAATACATGATTATTATTTATTATTTTTGTACGATTTTGAGCATAACCTCTCACCTACACGCGGTCCATCAAATGGCTGTGACATTTCTGCCACATGCATTTATAAACCACAACGCACAGACACCACAGCACACACAAGTAAAGAGGAGTTTTAATAAAGCAGGCACTGCATAGTGGAAGATAATATCAGACGAGAGATTTTAACAATCAACTGATCAGGAAACTGACAAATCAATATTTAGGCAAAAATCTGCTCTAATCTTGTAAAATATGCAAAATGGCCCCTGGTATTTGGGGGGTGTCCCATGTTGGCTGGCAACTCCAGCGCTGGCTGGCTGCTCACTCACCATAGCAGTACTGATGCTAGCTTCAACAAAATGCTTGGTTTAACCATTCTTCTGGAAATTTCTAGTTTGGCAATGTGCTCTTCCACACATATATTGATACCTTGCACATCTCCTCTTTTGTCTTCTATTTGAGAAATGAATAACAATTCACTCTTTCCACCAATCTCTTGGGAAATTGGGCAAGTTTTCAGATTTAAAAATATGCTAAAGAATACTCTTATCTTTTATCAGAGATATCCCACACATAGTTACAGTTGCTAAGCTATGAAAGACCAACTGGGTGAACCAATTTTAGCACCACAGTGAGGCAAACCAGTGCTGCAGCTCTAGCTAAATAAGAACACCAAGCTTGGCAATTGTGCTTGAAGGGTGCTAAGCAATGACCTTTCCCTGAATTTGTATTTGAGTGTCTATTTTTCCTTAAAGGACAGTATGACATCATAATAACTTTATTTTCAGGGACACCCAGAATTTTTGAGACATTCAGTGGGTCAAAGAGATTAATTAATGTGTCCTGGACCACCCCTCAGGACCCCCTGTATTTCACATCTTGACATTGTGGATATCATCAGTTTTACACTGACCAACTGCATGTTTGGTTACAAAGAGAGCATAATTAGTCCTGTTTGCTTGGATTTAGTGCAGTGGAGGGTGTGAAATGTTTTTTTTCAGTCCCAATTTATCAAACCTAAAATATAAATATTGTCATATATTGTATATAAAGAAAACTTCTTCCAAGTGTTGTGATATTATATTTTTGCCATACCGCTCCCACCCCTATCAGCAACTACCAACTACTCTTTATCCTTACATTATACAAACAATACAATGGTGTTAATCCAGACTTACAACATGACATGACATTGCCTTATTTCATACATACTGATCTGTCATTAAATTCTGCCAAAGAGAGTTCTCTGATAAAGCACTGGCATCTTTTGATGTTAAAGAACAAGCAACTATACCTGCCTTATATGTCTGCATAACTAGCTGGACACATTCAGGCATGCAGTATATTTATATTATCATGACAACTGGAGAGTCAACTCTAGAACTAGAGGACCAGAGAGAGCAGAGAGTGAAGGACACCATTACTGGATCCAACTGAAAGCGTGCAAACTTAGTTTGTGCAGACAAGCTGTTAATAAGTTGAGTAAATAAATAAAGATACAATTGACTACTTATTTAGTCAAGATGATAGCAATGCTAATAGGGTGTAACAATTCATACTGGGTTCTTGAGGCATTTGTGCTTGGGAGGGAGTGTGTACATTAACTTGTGTTTTGTATTTACACTTTTCATTTTCATTAAATTGTGTCCCCAGTGGGACCAGATGTGTAAAAAGCACATCAACGAATAAGTTGATTTTACTTTACTTTTTCCCCATAGCTATACTAGTGGATAACCTTGGCCTGGACACTTTCATCAGCCTGGTGTGCTTGAAGGCTCTTGGTTTTGGGCTAGCCAGCCTCGCATACCCTCTTTTGTTTCCTTGTTTAAAATCTGACCTGCTAGTCAGCGCTTTGCAGCTGCATTTCTGCTTACGTTATTGTATACGGATAATGAAAACACATTCCATTTACGCTTACATTAAATGTCGTGAAGTATCCCTGACCACTTCCGACTGTGGTTTTAGTGATCTGACTGTAATCCGCTCACAATGCACCTTGGGAATGGTTTACACTTGGCTGTTTGTGCGGTCAAGTGAAATCCGAATGTGATCCGATTACCAAAAACGCATGTTAACACAAGGTGTGAACAGGCGCTGAGAAAAGTGTAAATTACTGACAGTCTACAGACACTTTGTGGGAGGGTTTTCAACTAAGAACTTCCATGCAAAGAAACACAGGAGCAACTATGTAATTGCCGTATGATCAGCACAATATAACCACTTTGGCTCACATGCATTTTGTATGAGAGTCTGTTTCCACCAGATAGGAGAAAAACACTTTTTATCCTTCTTAGTTTCAACTTGAAAAAGATGAATTTCTGATCACAGAGAAAGTATGTGATTATTTTGTTTTTGGAGAAAAATGACATTAAGTCATCAGACATTTGTTGAAATTAAGTCATTATTTTTGACTTTTCTTTGGCTGGTGGGAAGAACTGAACTTCAGCATCGAGTGCATTTGAAGGCTGTGCAAAATTGTAAAAACCCAGCTTGTTTTCATTGAGCGCACTCAGGTCATTTGAAAACTATATGATGTTGAGCATAACCTCTCACCTATATGCGGCCCATCAAAAAATGGCTGTGACATTTCTGCCACATGCATTTATAAACCACAACGCACGGACACCACAGCACAAAAAGTAAAGAGGATCTTTAATAAAGCAGGCACTGCATAGCGGAAGATTTCCAGTATCAGCTGAGAGATTTTAACAATCGCTTGACAAGGAAACTGACAAATCAATATTTAGGCAAAAACCTGCTTTAACATTGTAAAATATTTGCAAAATATTAGGAAAAGGCAGTTTAGAACATAGTTATTTTTCTAAAACTATTTTGTTTGTTTTTTACTTCCTTCTTCAAATTAGAATAATGTTCCATGCATGGCAGCCCTTTACAAGTGTTTTTTTTTTTTTCATCAAAAATTATAACAAATAAATCTGTCTGAGCAGCACAAACAATGGTAGCCATGTTAGCAACAAAAATAAGAGCTTTTAACAGGCGTTGAATAATGCAGTCATTATTAACCATCAGTATTAACCAGGTAAATCATTTTTATGCATTATAATAATCTCCTCCCAGCATTTTGCACTTTGAGAGGGAAAATCCTATGAATTCATATGCAATGAGGCAGAAGCGCAGAAGAGCAGTGACAATCCCTTTATTTTCAGTGGCGCTGAAGTTAAGGAAATCTCGCAAAACATAAGTAAATCTGTCCTGTTGTGTTTTCAATGCTCCTATACACCTCTTTGACTCTTCAGGTAATTATCAATGCTTTCATGAGCTCATCAGGTCTCAGTCAGAGACTGAGTCTCTAGGACCTCACCTGAGACCCACTGCATTAACTATTATTACACATTTTTACATGTGATTACATGTTTTTATGTGTGGTTCCACATTTTTTCACACATGACAACACATTTTTAACATTGGATGTGTGCAAAAGCTACAAATATTTATTCACATGTGATAATCATGTGACTTTTCTGTAAGGGATCTGTCCATTCATTCATCAGTCTTACCTTGGTTGAGAGTAGCTTAGTGAGGTAAATCTCTTTGAGCTTCAATTTCTTCCTCTCTGGGTGGTTGCTCTCGTCTCTATCGATGTCTGGGTCAATCTGACGAATCACAGAATTGCAACAACTCATTAAACTACTGGTCATTAATTTTCACAAATCGTAATGAACAGCAGTAGATAAAATGTCATCTCCACAACAATGGAAGGAGGCCAATTAGTGAAGCCTAGGGCCTAATGTGAAGGGTTCAAACTGATAGAATCCAAACCCGAGAGACTCAATCTGTTGTCTGGACAGGTGAAGTTTATTTGTTGCACGCGCAGGTTCCAGACATCCAGCCAGCCCCCTTATACAATGGGCTGTCACACTTTTATAGCTGGACTGATGCCAAGATTAGACCCGGCGTATACAGGACAAGTAACAGGTGTGACAACATGACCATATAAGGAGAAAGACAACAATAGGCAGCCTAAAATACAACTTCAAAACACACACACACACAACACAGCACATTAACTTCCTTCAAAACTAACGTCTAAACACATTGTGGCTGTCACAGGACATGAGCTGTGTACCTCTGTTCTGGATCATCTTCGTGATTCATTAATTTCATTAATGAATTAACTAATAAATTAATTATATTACTGACTTGGCCTTTTGGTTAAACATATCTTAAGTTACAAAAAAACTAATCTCATAAGTTTTCTCTACAAATAAGAAAGATTTTTCCCACCCACTTTGGTTTGCAGTTTGTGTATCATGGAATGACTGTCCACTCACTCTAAAGTGCTAGCTAGCATTCGTTTGCAGAATGATCTCCAACTGTGTCAGCAGTCAATGCAGCATTCACTTCTTCAAAATGTCAAAGACATGATATGGTGTTGTGGCTTCCCAGCACATGATCTCAAATTAGTTTTAGTAACATCCTTCATAATTCTAGGAAACTCAAATGTAGTTTGCTTACCAAGAAACATCACCTGAGATGCTAATGGTGCTAATAATAAACAGACTATTCTGCCAACTTAGTAAATGTAAGTGAGAGCATGCTAACTTTCTTTTCTTTTTCTTTTATTGTTATCTACATTAGCATTTCTTTTGGCATTGCATTACTTTAAATGCCCCTTTGAAGGCACTATGTCACAATTTGTTTGCTGGAATCTAAGTGTCACTGGAGTTAAACACTGTGTCCACTTCTATTAGACACTTCTACCTTGTTGATTGACCTTCTAGATGTAAAGCTAGAGACGATAGCTCGTCTGTTGCTGCACAGGTTGTGTTAGTCATTTTCTAGCCTATCATTAGTGGTTAGCTTTTGGCCACAAGACCATTGTTCGCTGGATATTTTTGGTTGGTGGGCTATTCTCAGCCTAGCAGCGACAGTGAACTGTTTAAAGACACCAGCAACACTGCTGTGTCTGATCCACACTATGACACTACACATGTCACGTCAGTGTCTCTGCAGTGCTGAAAAAGATTCACCACCCAAATAATACCGGCAGTCTTTATGACAACTGCCACTCAGTAGAATGAGCCTTTATAAATGTTTATGTAAGTTTATGACAGATGTCATGAAAGGCTTTTGTAATTGTCATTTTATGAACCTGAACTACGGTAGAGCATTACTTAATTTTAATTATGAAGCATCTATTTGTTTGCACAATATGAACAACACAGAAAACAAAAGTAGAAAACACAAACTGTGATGAAAAATTGACTTTCCACAAAAGTCTTGCACAAATGAACTGATTAATTAATTAATTACATTACATAGTATTGAAAAAAATGAGCCATGTACCTTGTTCTTATTTTGAAGCCATAGTCTTTTACAAAACTGCTAATTGACTACTTGCTGAATCGCTGCCAGTATCACAGAGCTGGCACTAGCGAACCTTACTGTATAGACGGGTCTCTGACTGACTCAATTGAATTGTTTATTAATAACAGAACTGACACATTGTGCTCCATTAAGCTTATCTGTGACTTGTGAGCTGTCCTATTAAAAAGTCAGTATATAACATATACATATGTATACGCCTGACTACACCACTGGTCAGGACCATGTTGCTAGTCCTGACATTAAAGGTTACTCTATCAAGTCAGGGTATAAAGTCAGAACATTTCTGTCCTGTACAAACACACCCACCCACACAAACACACACACACACACACACACACGCAGTATATGCAAAACGCATTGCAGAAACAGTGCATTATGACTCACCAGGTGGAAGTACTTTGTAGAGAAGTCCTGATCATCTGTAACACCAACAAAAGAAGAATGCACTTACAGATTTACAGTAAATCAATCTCCAAAAGTTTGGGTGCCCCTGGTCAAAGGACAGATTTTGTTGGTGGAATACACTTAAATATAACATGTATCATACCCTTTGCACAGGCCACATTACATGTCTTAATCCTTTCCCTGGTATGTTAAATACAATAAAGCAGCAAATAAAAAATAACTGTACATTAAAATGTTCAGATGTAACTACTGTAAAGCATCCTTTAGAAAGGCACTATATAAATTAGATTTATATCTCTTATTCATTTATTATTATTATTATTATTATTATTATTATTATTATTATCATCAGTATTATTATTTAATTGTGTTCTCTGTAGAGCAGGTGTTAACTTATTTTCACTTATAAAATAATAATAAAAAAAATGTTTTGTATATGGAATGACAGACAGCTAAATTTGTTGTAGTTAAATGGTCTGATAGTTTGTGTTTCCCCCTCAGAGCTTTTCAAGCAAGACTACAGCAAGGGACTTGAAGCACATAGTGCCTTCTTAGTTGTAACTGCCAAAGAAAAGTATGTTATATGAACACATCATCTAACACACTGCTCAGTTTTATCATTGGGTGGGATTTGTCTGTCCACATGATGCATTTAAAACCTCACTCTGAACATACTGTCACACCCTGGCAAACCTGAAACCACAGCACTTTGCATTCCTGCTCTTTTGGGCAGTATTAATGTGATGTTAACCTGCATTACTTAACATGGGGAAATAACATGCAGAAGTAAGCAAACGGTAAATGTTACTGCTTCTTTCCCCAGCAGACAGACAACATGCAGATACAGAGTGCGGTTTTTTGGCCCTGTTACGATTCATACTTCCTTATTCTGTACAGCTGGAAATGTAGAGTCAAACCAAACAACAAAATCTGCACAAGCATGGCTGTCAATTGCTAGTAGATTAAAGTCACTTGAAACTACAATTAACGATGATTTACATTCTGCATCAGTGCAAATAATCAAAAAATTACTAGGGAGTTGTTTGAAGGGCCTAGCTTTACTAAGCTTAGTCTAGTCTTAATTGAACAGTCATATAAAAAACAGTACAACACAGTATAAACATATCCTAAATCCTAAATATAGGCATAGATCCACAGAGCTCCCAGCGGCACTTAACAGGAAGACTTTTCATGATAATGTGTCTGTGAAATACACAGAAACTATGCCTCAATCATTCCACAGTATAGCAGACTATGTATAATGGCTAAGAAGTCTATCATGTGCCTTTTGAGTCACCAGAAAAAAAACTACACACAGCCTGTATGCAGGTTACAAAAAAAGGAAGGAACCGCCGTTCTTAAAAAAGAAACACATGTGTGAAATTTGATGGCGCCATGATCAACACTTGAACAGAAATACCCCTTTCAAACTGTAATGCATGGTACAAAAAGCACTGTGGTAGTGAAGCTGCTACTTACTCACAGTTCATTATTCACCACATACAAGACCAAAGCACTGTTTAGGGTGGGGTAAACAAAAGGGGCATATTACTCAGAACACTTCATAGCAAATAATGTGACAGTGTGACACCACTGCTAATACCAGGCTCACTTTGACTCACCTATATTCTCATCTACATGCCATGCTATAATAAATAATTTGTAATGAATCTGAATGTGGCTTTCAGCAACAGCCGAGAAACAGAAAAAAACAGGCCAATACAGCGCAACGTCAACATGACTTCAAGAACAAAATTCTGCCGCAAGATGAGTCTGCTCACAGCTTAACATTTACTGAAAGCTACCATGGTGCCCTGGCCGATAAGAGATCAAATAAGTGTCTAGACGACACCAACCGGTTAAGATGGAAAACACTGAGCCTGCTTGTTGCAAGTGGGAAATAGGATCTCACAATGAGCATAAAACATAGGAGCATTGTGCCAGCAGGCCTTAGTGCTGTGCTAAAAGCATAACCTGAGAAAATGCTATGCAAAGCCAATGCTACATATGTGTTCAAAAAAACCCTAACATTACAAAAAATACAGATAAACAATACATTGTGAGTTTGAGTCAGTGCTTTATCTTTCCAAATCTCTCATTGAGGAAGTCCAGTATTTACAGTTACATTCTGTTTTAGCTAATCCAACCTTCATTCAGTTAAATCAGGTGTGCTGCTGAACTGCTGAATTTAAGACTTCCATGCAATGACTGGAGTGCAGCAAGAGGTTTTCTTCTTTTCTGGTAATTTGAAGTATTTTTGAAATATTTTGAAAGATATTTTTTGTTCCTTGAGGTTTTGGAGCGCCTATAGGCTAGACTATACACAGATTTAAAGTGAGCCAGTTAACACCAGCCAGTGATTTCACACTGCCAGAGTTTTCTATTTACATGACAGAACATTAAAGACAGCATTCCCAATGATCTATACAGAACATTTCTATTGTTATGTCTGACCAATTTGCTTGCGTTCTGTTAATAAAATCTTTTGTGCATCTTGAACCAATATGAAGACTCATAAATAGTAACACATAATGTAATACAAAGTTACAAGGCACTAATTAAACAGAGTACTGTAGAATAACTGCCTAGATTTTGGTGTTTCTGAATGAACAGCTTTCTGTCCCTTGCAACTGCAGTACTTATTACAAAATACTTTTGCAGCTTTAGGCTTCAGGTGTGATGGGAATATGAACAGATTAAAAATGTGGCCTGGCTGGGGGTCCTTGAGAGCTTGATTGAAAAATCTGAACTGGAAATAATGTTATACTCACCCTTTACACTTGTCTGTGGACTGAGAGGGGCATGGACCCTTCTGGTCATGACTTTAATACAGGCTCCATCGGGGACCTGTGGAGAAAAAACAAGCCTTGCTTGTGCATTTACACAAAAACAGCTTTGCAGTGTTGAAAATGCTGCTGATGTGAGGCAGTTTTGAATGTATTAGGTGAGGTCTTTAATGTAATACTGGGTTTACTTGGTCTTGTGACACAACGGCAAAGCCTAAATTTAAAAGGCCTCAAACGAGGTGAATGTTCAGCACTGAGATAAATAGGCTAATCAGTGTGGGCAAAGGTCTTGCGATTTAACAGTGAGCTGCTTAACAAACCCCACACAAATGAGCAGTGGTAGCTAGTGTCACAGCCGTTTGTGGTTTCCATAAGCTGACCTCTTTATAGATTAGCCAGTTTCCTGAGCATAAACGGACACTTACTTGGTAATGCTGGAGTGTGTTTAGCATGGTCACCTCCCCTTGGACCTCTGAGCTTCCATCCACTTCCTCTAAAGGCACATACTTTCCTTCTTTCTCATATTCTTCCACAGTGGACAAGACAAACAGAGATAAACATCAGATATGAGGTGACATAACCACAGTTGACCTTTAGGTCTACACTGTTAATAGCAAGATCAGTCTACTTTATTTACAGTGAGAAGAACTTTGTAAGGATGGACCCACCACTGCTGGATTATTTGTGCTTGACAGATCATCTGCTAGCTTGCACAGAGCAAAGAGTAGAGTCATTTCTGATTTGAAACACACCACAAGTTGGTGTGATGACTCAAACATGAAGGGTCCACGCTTTCTAGAGATTTAGATAATGATTTGCAATAATGTATGAAGCACATGAGTATTATCAGTCTGTATTATCAATGTTGTGTGTGCATCATGCTGCACTATTTTGCACGCTGAAAGCCTGATATTTACAGCACTATAGATTGCATGGAGCAAACATTAGAGTCATTTTTGATCTGAAACATACCACAGTAGTTAGTGTGAACATTCAGTTCACAAACATGAAGTGTCCATGCTTTGTAGAGATTTAGATAATGGTTTGCAATAATGTATAAAGCACTTGAATATTATCAGTCTGTATTATCAATGTTGTGTGTGCATCATGCTGCACGCTTTTGCATGCTGAAAGCCTGATATCGACTGTACTATAATGGTTAACTACATCATTACTACAACTGTCCTATTTTTATTACTGTTGTTATTAAGAAACACAGACTGGTTTTGTAACTGGCTGCCCTGTTTTGCACCTCATTCAAAAAGCAGTCGACTGCATGAATGGGTGGAGCAGAACTGCTGTAGGCTGAATATATGCAACTGTGTTGGTTCTCGTGACATCACAGAAATAATGAATTCAAAACAGGCTGTTTTCCGCAGCTGTTTCCATATATGGACTGTACGGACTGGGTTATAAATGGCAAGTTTTGAAACTTCAACATTGTTTATATACTACATAGAACACCTTAAACTACTTATTTAAAAAAAAAGCAAAGAAAGTTAGGTTTTCTTTGGGCCCCTTAAGTCATTAAAGTGCTTTGTGTGAACTTAAGTAGATGTTTTCTATTTAAGAGGTATGCTGTTTATGTAATACCAGATTGCAAGGTGAGTGGATTGAGAGGCAAGTCTACTCACCAATGTCGATCTCTCTCAGTTGTTGAGTATATGGGAAGCCAAACTTGCGCTGGAAGGTCTGCAAAATCTTTTCCTTCACCTGCTCTATAGTATCGCAGGTCAGTGCATTGACTTCTAGGGGTTCGCTGACCTCTCCTTCTGTCCCCACAGCAAACAGCACCTTCAGCTTCTGAAAGACGCAGCAGAGAAAGTTGTGTGGATTTAATGATCATGTGAGCTTAAAGTTATTCTTCTGACACAAAAACACTAAACAACCTGGGTACCGCACTGATGACACTAAAAGATCATTAATTTCTAAATAGTGTGCAATTAAATTCCACAATATTTAGTGTTTATACAAAATAGAAGAATGTGGATTACATAAACATCCCTAACCTGAAGACATGTGCATGTGTGTACGTATACTGTAACAAACCGCTGAAAGTCCATAGACCTCAAATAAAATCTGGGGCCGGTTGTATCAGATATAGGTACATAGGCTATAGGAACATACAAAGTTCAGGTTTACACAATACTGAATCAAAAAGGGTTCCACCATCTAATTTTTACATTGAGCCTAGTATCTACTAAATATTAACCTTACTAATCAGATGTAAGTGTTGAGAAACCAAAAGAAACCACATAGAGAGCACAACAACATCAAAAATGACCTTTTTGTGGCTACCTAAGCTAAAAACACTGAATGCTATATGCTGTTACTTTTTACTAACTAAGTCACAAGACATGACTTAACAATGTGTGGCGCAACCAAATTTAGTAAAAGGATAGTTTGCAACTATCCTGCTGCAAAAACCTGCATAGACCAGCAGGGGCTGGTTGCACCAGCTGCATGTAAGTTCAAATGAAGGCTGGTGGAAACAGAAGTGTTTTTAAAATTCAGGTGTACACATTACTAAATCAAAATGAGCTTCACCACATAATCTAGTTTTTACACTGAGCTTAGTATCAACTAAATATATATGCCTTTCCCTAAGCAGGTTAGATAAACCAACACAAACCACATAGAAAGCACTACAAATACGTCTGTGTACTAAGCCAAAAACACTGTTTTATTGTTATATCACTGCTGTGATTTACTTTCAGCTCTAATCATTATCCTGGTTTTAACTCCAAACATGAAGCTAACACACACAGCTCCAGTTCAGTGAGACTCAGCAGCTTCAGAAACGTCTAAGCTGATGCTGCTGTTGTGTCAGTTAGCCAGGATCCGAAGTTTAAAAGCTGGATATTTGGTTGTGGCAAGAAAATATTAAGGAATAAACCGACTGTGGCTACAGTATTCAGTTAACTTCAGTTCAACTTCACACATCATTCTCTTCCATATAGGACATTTTTTTCCAATGGAAAAAGTCAGTGCAAGCTGCCGTTTTGTTTTCATGCATGTTTATAGATTCTAGGTTCTGTTTATAGGTTCTGAATGTTATCATCATGATACGGTTTAAGAATGTAGTTCTAATTAGTTAAGACATGATTTATGGTGCAACCAAATTTGGTAAAAGAATAGTCTGAATAACTATTGTTAACTAAGGACTAAGTAAAGACACAAAATGTAAGTATAGACTTATACAAAACCACCATAAGCCAGTCCTGTTAACTGACTCTACCAACAGATTCTAAAACAGATAATGCTGTTCAGTTCTGGAAAATGCTCTAGGGGAACTTCCACATGGAACTTAATATGTGGCAACTTGAAATACTACTCATGGTAGGTCTTGGTCTTTCCTGTTAGAGGAGGCCTGGATGACCGTTGAGAAAGATTTCCTGCACAGGAAACAGAGCAACACATTGCACAAGTGCCGTTTAGAAATAGGCCCCCATGTTCCACATGCTCAGGTGTTTCACTCAGAAAGGCTCTGATAAGGACTATTTTGTTGTAAGCGGGCTAAGATCACGTACAGACAATTGGTCTAAGAAAGACTGGCGTAATAAAAGTCCTAAAAGTTATCCTTCAAGTTGTCTGTTATCTCTTTGTGAGGTGTCAAAAGCCACAGGTCTTTGATATGCACAGTGTAAAAATAAGTATAACAATAATTGAGGACAACAATATTCATTCAGATGTATAGCAGTTAAGTTATGTAGTATTTTAGCTTATGCTGCCTAAACTAAATCCATTGTATGCTGACAGAAAGCTTAAAGATAGATTGAGACCTAATGCAATAAGAGATTGAGGGGATAAAGGATGTGAATAGTCATGACAGTGTAACACTGGAGTTGTTTTATGTACTGCAAATTACATGCAAAATGACTTAACATGTGTTGCAAGTTAGGAGGAAGAACACCCTGGACTCACTGAGACAGCCCTAAAAATGTTCACAGCAGAAAGAGGAAGAAAAAGAAACAGTGCAAACCAGAGGGCTAAAGTTGAAGCCTTGAGCCTGCCACAAGAGCCAGTCTTCATTTAGAGTATACAAAGCTTTCTCGGTCACCGCATCCACCGGCCCTTTCGAAATCTGTTGGGTGAGAGCAGACACCAGCAGGAACAGAGGCTGCCCAACTGACTCCTGTTAGAGGAACATACACATTCACATATATAGATCGACCAAAGATAAACACACTTTGCACTTTGTGCTTACAGATAATATCAAAATATTATAACCATAACTGATGGGTGATGCATGTACTTAAATGGGGTTTTCAAAAAAACAGATCTTTCAAAAAAATTCTGCATAATTAAATGGCTGAGATAGACAAAGTCAGTTAAAGTGGTTTGATGTGAAATGCTCTGTTCTACAGAAACTTAATGAGGCAGAATTGTTCACAGTGGTGGTGATGGGAACCAGATGTCTGAAGAGTTTAAAGCCTCTAAACAGTGTTGCATGAAATGGTTATGAATATGCTGCCTGATTCCTGAAACACTGTTTTATAACATTCCCAAAAAAACTATTTTTTCAGATTTACCACTAATTTACCATTTTCAACATTATATATGAACACCTGAAGACACGTGTATGTTCACTGTTGGTTTTGGATAGTAAATCAAATGGCTATATTTGTGTTGTAGACACTGTGAATTGTACTTATCAGCACCACTGTAAAGGAATCTGAGTCGGCAAGTTTCTCTACAATGGACTATTTTACATCAAAGCATGAATTGACATCTCAACTCCTTTTGATGGAATTCCCAGTTAGTTACATTGATGTAAAGTTTGATCTTTGAATCAAGTAAATTCAATGCATTACTTTTTTCCAGTAAACAATGGATGGGTGGAGGGGCCTCAAAAGGCACTTGTGATAAGGGGCCCCATAATCCGTTCCTCATGGATGGATAGCTGAAAGGATATACTGACCCTGAGAAAGCCATAGAGGCAGATGGACATCCAGTTGGTGAGTAGTTTTTCCACAATGGATTCTGTACGGCGTAGCAGAAGTTTGGGCTGAGCATTGCTGGGCAGATCCATCAGACTTTGGAGCAGGTCTTCCATTAGCTCAGTTAGATATGGGAGGTCACTATGCAGGGCTACAGTCAACAGAGATGCCACTACACACCTGAGAACCAGTGTGAGAAAGAGAGATGCTCAAACAGGCACAGAGCTCTTCACCAACTTTTAGCATAGGAGCATTTCTATAACCTATATTAAGGTGATAATCCTGAAGGATTCCCAGCTTTAACACACCTACTATGCCTCCCAGTTAACTAATAAGTTTAATCAAGTGTGTTAGAGTAGGAAAAATACCAAGCTGTGCTGAACACCAGGCCTCCAGGACCAGAAGTGAATACTCTTGCCCTAGATGAATCTGCATGAAGTGGCATATCTGATCTCAGATGACTTTGGTTTGCAATGCAATTGCCTTTGCTGCCTGGTAAATACCACTTACTTGTCCTTTATGCTGAAGTTTTTCTGTTCTTCCAGAGCATGGATGAAACAGGTGAGGAACATCTGATCTCGGATCATCGCAGAAAGAGCATGGCATTTCTCATCCGCTTCTATTTTCATTGCATCCTAATCAGAACACAATCAGAGAACACAGGTTTACAAAATCCTCTCACATTCAATGAGGTTGAAACAGTGAAACTGTGCAAAATTCTGTTCTTCACAAGACTTCACTTTTTCTGATCCTGAAAAAACGATCCTATTTGTATAATGTCGCCTGCATACAATGCCCTTCAGAATTCCTGAAACTCTTGGTAAAGCTAAGCAAAAAGCTACAAAAAATGTCTTTGTTGTTTATCACCTCGATATTTTAACTTTCAATAGGGTAAACACATAAAAACAGTTTTTATTATCATAAACTCGTTATAACCCAGGCACGCGCAATTTGCCCTGCCCGTCGTGCTATTGCGCATGCGTATATCATTACTCAGTTTTATGAACATTTATTCTATTTTTAATATTAATTCAGCCTTACTTGAACTGTATTTTACAGAGTAAGGTTAATATTACTACTTTTAGGGTGAATAAGACTTATCAGAATACTCTACCTATAGTTTTAATGCTGGCAGCGTTTTGTGATAAGGTGATTTAGCATACCAAAACATCCTAACTATAGTTTTAATGAGGGTAGCTACCTTTAAATGTGTACTACAATAGGGAACCTCGACAAGATAGGACAATTTGTCACCAAAACGCACCTTAACGCCGGAAAAAAACGGCAGTCCAGCTCAGATGGTATATTTCAAAAACAGGCACTTAGTATGCAAAAAAAAAAAAACAAGAAAAACCCAAATTCCTCTAATAAAACCTGTCCACGACCAAAATGTAATTTACATACACTAAATGGCCAAAAGTCAAGTTTTGACAAGAGTTGCTCTCTTTTTGGTTGACATGGTGCTCTGAGAGACAGCCACAGTGTTTTGGTGTCTCATGTGTTTGTTTGTTTTAGTTGTTAAATTTGCGCATGATGCCACAGTTCGACTTACTTTCAACCAGAATGAGAGCCTATACATCAGGGACTTAAAACCACAAAATAACTTTCAGGACTTTGCATGTATACCCTTCAAAGTAACTCATTTTAATGTTGACAAGTTAAGAGTCGCTTGTGACTGAAATGGTGCTCTGAGAGAGCTACGGTGTTTTGATGTCTCATGTGTTTGTTTGTCTTAGTTGTTGAACTTGTGCATGATGTCACAGTTCGACTAACTTCGACCAGAATGAGCACCTATACTTCAGGGGCTGAACACCACAAAATAATTTTCCAGATATTGCATGTATACCCTTCGAACTAACCCATTAGGAGATCACCAGCTGTCCTCCTGTGACTTCAGAGACCTGGCTTTCGACAGGAATATTTCTTTCCAAGACGCACTCACTCAACACTGTACAGAGCGGACCACAACCCCACTCTCAGTCAGAAACCCAAGTGTGTTTTTTTACATTAACCACAGTTGGTGCACAGATATAACTGTAACTGGAAGCTCTTACCATTTGCAGGTCACTCTACTCTTCCCACCAATTTAACTGTATAATTCTGGTCTGGATCTATGTTCCCCCAATGGCACAAGCCAATCTAGCTCAACAACAGCTGGCTGGCCAGAACACTGAAGTCGAACAGGGACACCCAGACTTTCCTATCACCATTATGGGAGACTTAGACCAATCTGAGTTCTGAATTCCCAAAATATATACAATTGATGAGCCGCCCCACCAGAGAGGACGAAACACTTGACCACTGCTACAGCACCATCACGGACACATACCAGGCTACTCTCCATGCCCCTCTTGCAAACTTTGATCAGTCCCTCATCCCTCATATAGGCAAAAGCTTACAACCATTAAGCCTGAGTTGAAATCAATGAGAATGTGGTCTCCTGAAGCCATAGAAGAATTTGAGGGAATGTCTGGACTCATCTGGACTCATCAAACGACTTTCCATCTGGAAAGGACTCCAAACCATAACAAACTACAAGCCTAAAGCATCAATTGTAGCAGCAGACCCCCTGCTCCCAAACCAGCTAAATAACTTATTTAAGATTTGAAATATAAATGACATCTCCTTCCAGCCTAACTTCACTCTGTCTGCTACACACTGTCTACAGACTCTTCACATTTCACCCCTCACACCTCCACCCACCACCTCCTATCACCATTACTAAATGGCAGGTCAGCCATGTTCTCAGGAAACATAAGATTAGAAAAGCAGCAGACACTGATGGTCACCTACAGCAAAAGAGGCAGAGTGCAGAGGCACTGTTCTGAACAGCTTTGAACACTGATTTCTTTAATCAGTCCCTGACCAAGTCTGTTGTACCTGCATGCTTTAAGATCTCAACACCATAATTCCTGACCTTTTAATAGATAATTTGGCAGTGTCCCACCGTCTGTCTGCTACTGGATCCACAACTTCTTGTCTAACAGGAAACGGTATGTCGCCCTCTCTGCCTCAGCACTGGTGCTCCACAGGGATGCATGTTCTCTCCCCTGCTCTACTTTCTCTACACCAATGACTGCACTTCTAGTAGTGATTCTGTTAAACTTATTAAGTTTGGAGATAACACTACTCTGATCAGTTTCATTTTAAACAATGTGCTGGAAGGCAATGTCATAACCCCTGACCCCTGATCAGCTATGATGCTGAGTTTGAGGTGTGAGAACAGTGAGCGAGAGTTGAGGAAGGCAGCTTTTGAGGTAAATAAAAAGCATTTTTTTTAAAACGCAAGCTAAAATTAAATCAATGAAACAAGACTTATCCCTGTCCATGCCTGCAGTGTTTTTGTGCATGTGAAGAGATTCAGCACAAAGCCACAAATCACAACTCATATTGAACTGTCACCATGCAGATTAGTTAATGTTAGTTAACAGCATCTGTTCATCTATTTGTAACTTGTGTAGCTTCAGCTTGTGTAACTTCAGATTCAGCTATGGCTAGTAAGTAGTTTTATTTTAATTAAGAGCTCAGTTTTGGGCTCAGATATATCTTTGCCTCCCTTGTTGTTTGCCGTCTTTCCTAAAATATTAACACTCTCACTTACATACTTAAACTAATGTGAGCGAGTCTGAAATACTGGCAACTCTACACATCAATGCTAAAAATATAGCTTGTCGTCCATATAATAACAGGACACAGCATCCTTTACAGCCATTTATGTGCTAAACTGGTGTTTTTTTTAAGAACAAATGAAGGCAACATACATCTAAAAACTTGTTTTTTCCAAACTGGCTCTGCTCCTTTATCCTAGTAGCTTGTGATGCAGAGGCTCATGGGAACTCAGGGCTGAGAAGGATACATTGGTGCATCCTCAGAAAATAATGGATATTATTTTGTGGCATTCTCCTATCTTGTGCATGTCGATCTCTAATTTCCTTCGAGGCTCTTTGGTCTTCATTTTTCACAGCTTTCCTTCAGATTCCAATGGTACTTGAATTGAATTTTCATTGTATCCAAAAAAAAGTATTTTTCATCTGTGTAAACTGAGCTTCCACAGCACATGGGTTGAATACTTATGCAAACAGTACCTTTCAGGTAATAATTTTTGTCACACAATCCGCTTGAAATTCTTACATAAAACCAACATCACTTTAAATTTATCCATTTTCATGGTCAATCTTCTAAAATAAAATATGACACAGCACAAATTTCAAACCATTATTTGAAATCCCGATGTATCTAATTACTTTTTAGGGAGCTGAATTCTTTTGCAAGGCTCTGTATTCATAATTTCAAATATAAATATTTGTCATTGAAGAATAGCATTTTCAAAAAAGATACTTTTTCTCATTGTAATATGGATTTTGTATTTCATAACATACCTCTTGAGAGATTTACATAAAAATAGCAGCCTTTTATCTCACTATGTATGTACTGTAAATAGGATATTTTTTTTCCTTTCAAGTGTGTGCTACAATGTTGGATCAAGTTTGCCAACTTGAACACTTGTTTAGCAGATTGTTTTGGTAAAGCTGCATAATACCTAGGTCTTTGTATTTAACATGCAAAGCCTCTAAAATTCAGCTCAATAATATCCTAAATATATCTGTCGCATGAATCACTTGAGCATTCACACGTGATCATTTCTGTTTCAGTGTCAAACCACATCTTCCTGAAAAGGAGCCATTAGGTCAAAGACCAACTGTGGGTCATTTTTGACTTTGAATAATCTTTGTTAAAATTAAAATACCTTCAGCTTAAGTTAATTAAGCAAATCAAATAAACAGATTTTCAAATTTATAAGAGCTAATGAGGTTTTACAGTAACAGTATCTCACCTGGCCAATGTCTTTGATCATCAAGCTTGCTAAAGGCCCACCCTAAACACAGAGCAGAATGGAACATGTGAATAATTTACACAACCTTACTAGCTCATACACCCCCTTACTGATAAGTCAGCAGACAACAGATAGATAAATGAGAGTTCACAAACCTCAGGAAAAAATATTTTCAAAGCAAAATGCTTGTAGTCCAGGAAAGGAATGGCTCCAACATTTTCAGTCAGGTCTGATTTCTCAGTCTGTAAATCCACAAACCCTGCATGTAAAAGAAAAACAAAAATTATACTTCTGTAAGTTAATATATAATATATATATATAAATAAAGTAATGAGAACTGGGGTCAAAAACTCCACCATATAGAGCTCCAACAGATCTTCTAAATGACACAAATATTCTTTATCTGTGTGATGCTTATGACACTCAAATATTTATGGGCATGTCTGTTTTGAGGTGGTTTCTTGTGAAAATAAGTAATAAATACAGGGAGACCAAAAGTCTGAGGCCGCTAGTGAAAGTGTTTCTATTTTGCATTCTTTTCTAATTTAATACAAATTGTTTCATTACAAATTAAATTATCAGCATCTAAGTGGACAGTAGAATCTCTGAAATGTTTCAATGAATTTTGGAATATTTTAGTATTTTTTTCCCACTTTTGCTTTAATTTCAGCATGCACTCGAGCTGGTACAGACTCTAATCACAAAGTTATCACACAGTGACAACCTCTGATGAGTACATCAAATCCACCTGGGAGTTGTCTGAACACAAGCTTCATTAGAAGGAATAAGATTAAACAAAAAATCCTTTTTGTACAACATGGTCAGTGACACAAATTTGCTTCAGTTTGAACAGTGCTCAAGAAATAGAGCAGAACTTTGAACATTTATACTTTATTTTATTTGTCATAAACTGTCTGTTTTTTTTTTCTAAAATGTTCTATTGTTTATTTCTACGATTAAGACAATCCCAGATTTTCAGTAGACCACACTGTATGTGGTGCCGTGTTTAGTGTATCTTCAGTTACTGACCTTGTCTGATCTCATTTCTAATTTCACTCTCAAGGAGCTCCAGGCGCTCATTCATTCGTGCACTCATCTGCTGTTTGCTCTTACGATGGATGAATGCTCCAACTAGACAAAGGTACACACATCCAGACATTAACTAAGCAACTAGATGACTCAGTAGCCACCATAGACAATGGTTAACGTAAACACCAAACCTACAAACAGCTCAGTACTCACCAAGAGCACCAAGAAGAATCAAAACAATTAATGCGACAACTGTATACGCATATTTTGTACTATTCAATGGCATCTCTATAGTGCTTGTAAAATTGCCAACCATGATCTGAAAAAAAGATGAAAAAAATTAGATGTAGACGCAGTAGTAAAGCAATAATGATAGATATTTAGGCCATACTATAATGGGGACATTACAGTCGATCATAAAGTGATAACAGACTAAGTGTTCATACCATGAGTGAGTTCACTCTGATTTCACGTCCATTTTCTCCCGCAATTTTGCAGGTGAGAGCAGTGGACTTAATTGTGTCAATCACACACTCAAACTTCTTCTCTTCCTGCAGCCCCCACACTATCATCTCTTCTTTACTCATACTGAGCATGTCTTCTGTTTTCTAGTGGAAGAATATTAAAGTGGGGGAGAATGAGAGTGAGATAGTGAGATATAGAGAAAGAGAGATATAGATTTGGTCAGTCTCATCAGTTATTTATCAATCCCACTGTGAGTAGAATCAGGCAAGAAAGAGCAAAATTGGGCACTCATTTTTTTTCAACTGATAAGGCTCATCAGCTTTTATTACAGGTACAAAAAGCTGTATGTCTGAAATGACACCCAAAATGCTCACCCTACCTGTATGGTGACCAGCACATCATTGTCCACTTTAGAGGTGGAGAAGCTGGTGAATTCTGGATCTGGGAGGTAAGACAGTTCATCTGCACACTCCACTTTTGAGTTTCCCACCATGAGAGAGACATTGAATGGCCCAGAGCCCATGTATTCTCTCTGATTATGAGTGTGGAACCAAAAGGTCTGAGAGAAACAGAAAAGTAGATCAGATTTTAATATTAGTGATGGATGGTTTGCCATGTATATGTGCATTTCTGAGCCTTTCTGTTTTCCCCCATTTTGTTTTTCTTGTTGCAAGTTACATAATAATAAAATGTTGTTTGACATCCTGTGTTGCATCTACTTCATAAGCAAGCAAAGCACACTTATATACCATGTTTGAGTTGAGGGTGATCGGTTTGAGAGATAAATGAACAGTAACTTCATCCACAAACTCCAGATTGTTCCCCAACACTTGGATCTTCCTCCAACCACTGAAAGAAAAACATTAAACGCTTATTCAGTCAATCAGAGAAAGGATTCAGAACAGCAGAGGTGGGAGTTGAAGGAGACTAAACCAGTGAATTCTGATAACTAGAAGTGAGTCAGAAGGAAGTGAGGACAAAATTAGCAAACCTTTAGCTGAAGCAAATCAAGAAACACTGGCCCACATTTCCACTTATAAAACAGAAGTAATTTGTTAGCCTAATGTCCACGGCCGAAGTGTAAACACAGTCAAAATTACTAGAGACTGAGAAAAGAGAAGTGAAGACAGCAAAACACAATTAGCATCTTCAAGACTGCTACAGAATGAGGGCTAATGGGTGTTGCTGTTGTTTCTCCAGTCTAAATAAATGGATAACTTTTCCTTCGACCAGATCAGTGTATTACAACTCAGTAGAGATAGCTAAGTAAGCGTGCCACTCAATGAATTTACTTTCATTTAGTCTCGTCATCCAGAACGCAGACCTCCAGTGTCTCACCGTTTGCTGAGTTCTGCATTTTTAAAAGTTAAATCCTTTTCATTTTCTGCTTTCCCACTTAATGAATGCAATGCATATCAGTGGTGTTGGAAGCTATTATGATGTGTATGGTTTTGAAATAAAAAAGCATTAGTATCTTGCCAGATTTTTCATTGTGCATTAGTTATCTTAAAACAGGAACCACATGATTGTCTTAAAAAAAACAGTATTTCAATTAAAAATGTGGGTAGAAACAGGTTCTACACAAAGATATACAGTGTGTGCTGTACCTGGCCCAGGTGTTCTTAGGCTGCAGTCCAGTACAGGTGGGCTGGGCGCCATAAGTGATGGTGGCGTTACTATGACAACGGCCGTCTGCTGTCATCACACACACCCTTACAGTTCCTTTATTTCCGCTCGGAATACTGAACTTCAGAGTGTCAGTGGAGCGCTCCAACACTGGAGTCCTGGTGAAAAACAGCAGATTCACAGAGACACAAATCAAACGTACTATGCATGCAGACACCCACACACACACACTCACACACACACACACACACACACACACACACACACACACACACACACTCACACACACACACATTTAAATACACTGCTGGGAACACTCACTCCTTTGAAGTGCACTCCATGAATCCCTGAAAACGAATTTTCTCGACCAGATCCAGATTTTTTCCTTTCAGCGCTGCATGTTTTTTGCCGTGAAAGGAAACCTGATTAGGCTCCAGGGAGAAAATCTCTGGCTAGAAAAAATGATAAAAAAGAGAAATTTGAAACTATAAAATCAACCCTTCATATGAAATCTCCTGCATCACAATGTGTACAAATAACCAGTTAGGAAGTGCTGTGTCATCTGCGTGCAGAAATGTTATTTATTTAACAGCAGTGTTGTTGACATTTGTTGATATATAAAAGTAAAAAATGAAATTAAAAATTGAAATAAAAAAAATAAATCTTATTTTAGTTGAATAAAATCTGTAACATACAAAAGAGAAATGCCATCATAGAGCCATCGTACTATGATTCTTGCTGAAAAACAAGATTTTTCTCATTCTTAGTTCCCTTTTCAAACCCTAAACTTCCCCCAGACACAGATCTTATTTCCACTGACACTGTGAGTAACAGTTCTGTGGGTCACTTACTGCATTACTCCCAGAAGATAATCCTTCACACACGTCCTACAGAGGAGGGAAATAAATAACAGAAAGAACTTCATTTTAGTATTAAAATAGATTTTTGCCTTGTTTAAATCACTGAATTCAAAAATGCTAAATTTGAAGTTTAAGTGATTTAGTAACTGTTAACTCACCATCACTGCCACCTAAACGTAATAAAAATAAAATAATTTTTCTTCATTTGGAACTTTTAAATAAAATATAGTATAAAAACATGATTTCACTGAACCAAATTTTAAGACCACACATATAGTTACTATAGTGTGCACAATAACCATGAATTAAATCTGTGTGGATTTTTCAGCACTGGAGTACAAATAAGTGTGTAATATGATCTACAAGGTTATTATAGTATATTAAAATGAATTAGATGTGAATAAGTACCTGTGAAGCAGAGCCATCAGACCAGCTGCACTGTTTACTACTGCTGGACCAATGACACCCAGCTGAGACACACGCTACACACCTGCATACAATACACACACACACACGCACACACACACACACACACGCACACACGCACACACGCACACACACACACACCCTTGCTGAACCAAACCAAACAACTTAACCTGCCTTAACAGAGAATCACAGAATCAGTTGAAACTTTGACTGTAAATTTAGGATAATTTGAAACTTACATACATTTTCATGTTTTAATATTTAAACCTGACAGTCAACACAGCAAAACAAAAGTGACCTCCAGTTTCTAAGCAGAAAAGGAAGGTAAACTGACTATCATGAATTTAATGTTTACAACCTGCACAGAAAGAAAAATGTTTAAAAGTTGCTTTAAATGTACTTCATTCAAATGTGTAAGTTGGCTCTACATGAAAGAAATATGCTACGTTACATCATAATTGCTATATGTAAGTATTTTAATTAAATTCAACAACCTTTTTTCAGTGTATGTAGTGTGCACATGTTAAGGTTTTTTATGTGTATACTGTGAAGCGGTGTTCAGGTGAATATTCCATATTCCTATGAATAAGTTTAACACCATGTTTTTCAGATGTTAATGTAAGCTACATAGGCGGGGCCTCCTTTCCCAGGATATAAAACATCAAATTAATAGCCAGCAGTCATATACCATATAAACAGCATTGTTGAAAGTATTAAAAGATAAATGATATTTTGAAAAAGTAATGGTATGAAAGTAAAATAGTTGTTATAATATTCCTGCTGCCTGTGATCAACCAGGAAATTCGTTGCTATCAAACAAGACTGGACAGTGACTTTATTGTGAATTTATTCTCTGGTATATTCTGCCCATGCAAACATCCACTTTAAATAAATGCAGGTTAAATATGAAGATGTTTAATGATAATGGTAAAGGTTCTATTTATACTGGCAAACATTACCCAAAGTGATCCAACATGCTTCAAACTACCAGACAAATAGTATGATGACAGGCTGTAGGTTAAAAGGCTTTTATGATGTAAAATGTCTTACTTAGCATATGATGATGTCTCTGTGATGTTTGGGCAGCTCCTCAGTTTCAGTCTCTCTGTGATTTTCTGATCTCCAATAGTGACAGTTGCTGTGACTGGACATACAAAAGAAAACACTTTCTGTTTTAGTATGATCACTTTCTGTTATATTGTCTCAGATTATCATGTTTATATACTGAGAAAGTGTCAGAGACTCTCAAATGATTTAAATGAATATCATTAGATTTTTTGTGTATTGCATATTCAAATATGCTTTTCTGAGATATCTACAGTTATACAGTTCTACACTCCTTTCAGTATGAAAAATAATTTAAAACAGCAAAGGCTTTCATAATGGGAAATGGAAATTAAAAGTTCAGAGCTATAAAGATCTAAACTGACCATTAACTGGCAGTCGCTGGCTGGAGAATTCACAGGAGCAGCTGGGGAAAACTGCAGCCTCACTATTACATAGATTTCCACTATTTACATCTTCATCCATAAAAGTACATGTTAAGGGAGGCTTTTCTGTTCCCTCCACATTCAAGGTGAGATTCAGAGTGACCTGAGTGAGAAAGTACAGTGCTGGATAAAAATATTGTCTAAAAATATTTGTAAAACAAAGATACAATAACTGTCAAAGAGACACATTTACCTCAGTTACAATCACAGAAATCAGCTCTTTCTGAAAAGAATCTTCAGGAATGGAGATCCAAGTAGAGTTTGGACACTCGTCTTTGGTCGAGCAGCTAGAGTGACCACAATGAGAAATCAAATCACACAATCACACATGGTGGATAACTGATGTTTACAGTCTGCTTTGCTGTCCTGGGAACAGCTATAGAGTTTTTGAGGAATGTGGTGTTATTCAGCATGAAGGAATGATTTCAGAACCCTTTCTATATGTGCGGTAGCCTCTTTGTGTTAGTGCACCTACAGTATCTTAAGAACTTTGTTGGTGATGCTACAATAGCTATTTTCAGTTTTTAATGAACTGTTGTTCATGCACATAACCTGGACCAGGTCAGCTAATATGACCGGAGGGTAAATTGCCTTTGACCTAATTGCCTGAATGTTGAGCTGCTGTCATCCAAGTTAAACCTTATTTTAACATGCTAACACACATAAAAAATAAAAAGTAAAAAAATTGCTGTAAATTAACAGCCAGTTTTCAATGGTATTACCCTTATATATCCGTTATACACAAAAAACAGCTCTTTACTGTAAAACGAACTGCAGCTGTAAATTTACAGCCGCTTTTTACGGTATTATCACGTTATCCTTAAAACAGCTAGTTTTTGTAAAACTATCGCATTACAGGAGTTGCGTGATATAAAGCTAGTGTAGCAGTAGCTTGTGGCAATTCCTTGTGATTTTCATCCACCTTCATGTTTTACATTATAGCATGGCATTTCATTTTGCTTGTGAGGAAATACAAAACTCATCTGTTACATTTCCAGCTGTCTAGATTATCGTTTTGTAGGAGACTACATTTTTTGTCCTTTTAGCACCTTTAGTAAATAAATTAGCTAACAGCTGAACTCTGTGATCATGTCAGTGGTTTTTTGAAACTGAAATCACAATTTTGTGAGAGAAAATGTGTTTTGTATGCAGTGTTTGGCCTGAGTAACATTACATCTTCTCTCTGTAAAAATACCACACTAATGTAGTTTAGCTAGTTGGTGTCTGAAAGCACTTGCAGAGTGCTAGCCCTATGGTTGATATTAGACTATTTCATATAACTAGATCTGAAGAGTGGAAATTCAGGAATCTGTTCAGTGGTGATACTGGTGCTTCAGTGAGGGACAGATACATGTGTTTAGTGCATGCTGTTGTTATTCTGTTCTAGTTGTTTGCCACCAGAGCTGATGTGAAGATGATGTTCACCCTACTGGCATTTCCTCAGCTGCTCCTGCTTGCTATGTTTGTAAAGAATCTGCATAAGTCAACAACAATTTTGTATTTCAGCAAAATGGCACTATCCTTGCTGCCAGTGGTTAACTCTTCATTTGTTTTTTTCAGGTCAGAAAACAGCAGGCTGTATTGAACGCTGTATGGTCAGTTGTGAGGGACACATCATCTGTAAGGGCATGCAGCCAACTTTCTTAACCAGGCTTGCTTCTGTGTTTTCTACGTACAGCTTCAATCTTCAGTATCAAAGAGAAGTAAAAGTAGTCACAGCTGTTGTAACGTGTTGGAAGACGAGAAGGCATGTGTGAGCTAGCAGTTTTATTGTTGTCCAAGCAGCAAAAACAGAACAATAAAAAAAAGAAAAGCAAAATGAGGCAAACACTAAAGAAATGAAAAGAACCACCAAAAGCAAAGAACAGAGAACAAAATACACAGGAATAACCACTCAAACTAAGAACATACTACAAACAACAACAAGCAAGGAACTGACCAAACAAAGGGGAATATAAACAAAAGAACACATGAGAAATACCCAGGGCTAACGAGAGGACCGGGCTACAGATTACACACAGGTGGGACAGATGACTGGGCAGGAGACAGACCAAAACAACAAAAGCACATGGCAGACATAAACAAAAGCTGATGGAGCAAGATGCAGACGGAAACAAGGAAAGACAAAGCAGGACAAGACAGGATTATACAGCTGTAGACTGTCGTGTAAAGTTTATTGGATTTATGCTTGGATACTTGTCATGCTAGAAGATCCAACTACAACTAAAGTTTATCTGATCTTTTGGCAGAGAAGGCCCAGATTTCCACTTATGCCATGTCGCCTAACTAGGTTCCCAGAGCCTTTAGATGAAAAACAGTCCAAAAACATAATAGATCCTCCACCATACTTAACAGTGGAGATCGGGTTTCCTTTGTATAACCATTCTTCTTTTCACGCCTGATCTTCACTAAGCGCTGTTTTCAAAAAGCTCTATTTTTGTCTCATCTAACTATAGAACCAGGTTCCAGTAGGTTCCAAGGTAATAATGAACTTCAGGTGCTTACATTTGTGGGCAGATAAAATAAAAAATGCTCGTGTTCCCTTTCCAGGCAGGTTTACTGTAGCTCTGGTTGTTTTAAACCTCTTTATTGTTGCCCTAACAGAGGATATGGGCATTTTCATGCATGCAACTATTTTATAGCCTTTTTAATTGTATAATTTATGAAGGTTAGCACACTTTTCGCTTATTGCCTTTCTGTATTCTCAAATCCTCCAATCTTCCCTATGTTTTTTATTTTTTTTGAATATTTTTATTGGATTTTGTCTTTAAAACACTTAACAATGCACAACTAAAGAGTTTGCACAATCTCAACAAGCTCATAAAATTCAACAGATTCCATTTTGTCATTATATGTAAAATAGATCTAATTAAGTTAATATAAGTCTCCCAAACCTTAAAAAGGTGGGGTAAAGGTGGTCTGTCTTACAATGTAGTGCACAAGTTAAATACTCCATTGAAATTATTTCTCTTAATATCTTATGCCAACCAATCACAGTTGGAATCTTCTCAGTAATCCACTGTAACAGAATATTCTTCGTTGCTGCAAAGGTGAGCATGTTGTATAACTTTCTTTCATTCAGTGAAGTTAAAAATCAAACATAATGGTTTTAAATCAACCTCTATATCAAAGATGTTCCCAATTTCTTGTGCTATCTTAGCCCAATATTCCTACAACTTATAACATGTCCAACAACAATCGGTAAGAGACCCTCTCTGAGTTACACTTAAGACAAAGTGGTTAGGCTGAACTGTTGAAAGCACGCCTTCGACTGGGAGAAATGTGCATCCGATGTATGATTCAGTACTGAATCACTTTTGCATGGTTACACACAGATTTCCAGATGTTCTCCTATTCCTCATCACTTACAGCTACACAGAGGTCCCTCTACTGTTATATCGTTAAGCTCAGATGTCTGAGAAGCTGGTTAACTTTCCACACATTATAGAATAGACTCACCGTTAGTTTCCCAGGGGGGTAAAATAGAGTCTTTCTTCATGGGATTCATCAAAATAGTTGGTCAGTAAAGTGTTTTCGAAAATGTAACGTTACGAATTTGGAAAAATCTAAAAAAAATCTTGTCTCGATAAATTATATTGCGGAGTCAATGGTTAAAAAAACGTCCATCTTTAAAAAGGTCCGCTAACTTTTTAATGCCTTTGGCCAGCCAAATTCGGAAGTCTGCATCATGACTACCTGGCATGAGTTCAAGATTATTAATAACTGGTGTTAGAACAGAAAGTTAATTTAGACCCTCCTTCAAAGCGACGTATAGCCCTTCATACCTTAACTGTTATAATACTTACATGATTATCACAACTATCATGGACTGATTTTACATTTTTAAGAATAAATGGTCAGAGATGGAATAAAATCTTCCCCTTGTTGATGAACAACTACGGGAATTTGGCCTCTGCGGATCCTCATACCCAGTGAAACAGAAAGTCATGCAAGACCACTTAAGGGTTGCTAAACATGCAGGTGGACTAAAATATAAATGGAAACAGGATATGGATACAATGGATACATTTTGTTAAGAAGAAGTTCAGGGAGCCAATAATGACAAAATATAAGAATAATAACGTAATAAATAATGAAACATTTTTTTAATTATTTTTTTGTTTTCTTAGACTACATTTAATTCAATTTAAGATTCTTTCTCATATGTTTAGTGTGAGATTGGGCTAATTAGTCACAAAGACATTTTTCACATCCTTTTTCACAGGTTCTACCAAGAGTGCCAATAATTCTGAAGCTGACTGTGACTAAGTAGTATTTGTAATATGGTTTAAATGGTAGAATATGGTAGAAATTAGCCAGATTTGCAGATTTCTCTCTCAATATTTTGATTGACAAAAAATGAAGGGGACAGAACTTCTTTGAAGATGGGGGTCATGTTCCCAGTGTATGCAGCACAGCTCAGACATTCCAAAAACCGGTTAGCTCTGGTTATTCAGTTGGTAGTTATAGTATAATTAATCAGCCAATGGCAGGAGCCTTTTAATGCTGTAGTTAATTAATGTTATAAAATCTTGTAATAGTTCTGCTTTGCACCTAATACTGTCTGTATATACTGTATCTGTTACGTTTCTGTGATTAGCCTGTATGAGTACTGTTATTCTTTCATGTCATGTGTGATGATAATTTGTTAGCAGTCTGCTGTATGTATAATCATTAAGCAATACATGCTTAAATAAGCTGGATTATTTATTATTTAATATTTATTATTCATTTAAATGTGAATCCACATATGATTTGTATTTGGACTAACATGCTGATGTCATGCTTTTTTTGCATTATGGGTTAGCAAATAAAGTTCAGATAAGGACATTTACACTGATGTTGTTATATTCCTGAGAAACTGTAAGCTAACAGATAATTACAATTTATTTAGGAGCCCTGTTCCCCTCCCCCGTCAACCCAGACTAACAACAACAACAGTCACGCCTTTTTAGTAGCACAGTATTTACTATGATTCTCTTCCCTGAGTGAATAAAAGAGCCAATTATTTTCTTTCCAATAAATGAAAGAGTTTCACACAAAAGAACGATATATAATCATATACAATATGATCATATATCATATACAATACGAGCTATATGCTATGTAGATAGTTATTTATTGACTGCCTCCCATTCCACCTGTGAAAATGTATGGAATAGAAAATAAGCCTCTTTATGTTAACTGAACTACAGTATCCTAAAAACTTTGCTGATGATGCTAAAATAGCTTTTTTTATCAAGGACTGTTGTTCATGTACATAACATGGACAAGGTCAGCTATGCAGTATGACTGGAGAGTAAGTTGTCTTTGACTAAAATGACTGAATGTTATGCTGCTAATATGATGCTATTAAGGCTGAATTAAACCTAACTTTAACTTGCTGACCCAAGAATACGCCATCATGGCTATACCCCGCTGTTATGTGGTCTAATGCAGGGTACACGCAAAATAGATGAACAGAGACGTACATGACAAGAGCCAAAGTTTGAGTAGAAGCAGGTCCTAAAACATAATGACAACAAATGGTCCTATGAGGTTTGGCTGGTTATTTGTAACTCTGTAAAGCAGGTGTAGTGAATATTTTGCACATTATCAGTATCGGTTTGTTTTGCTGAGATCAGTGTCGGCTGCATGTGAGGTGGATAAAAAGAGTCACAGAGACACCCGACACATAATGTTTCAATACTTATAGAACAAAAATGGTTAAAAAGGCAGACATGCAGTGTTGAAAAGGAGATGTGTACGAATGAGTGAGAAACCTACTTGCTTGTAGTCAGACACCAGCCACAGGACGGATCCTGAGAAGCTCTGCAGTCTCTCAAAGTGCTGTACAGACCACACTGAGTCACTGCTAGTCGCTTGATCTACAACACAAACATATACAACTAATTTAATCTCACAATAAAACTAAAGATATCAGTTCCAAAACACTTTCCTGAAATGGCTGTACTTTGTTAGCTGACTTTAAATAAACTTGAACTGTCACTGCAGAAAGATGAGCAAAGACATTTAAAGGGCAGAGAGTTTCATTTGTTTCAATTCCACCTTAAATTCCTTATTTCAGGGTCCAGAGTTAAAGATCTCTCATGTAAGTTGTCTTTAATGGTGCTTATGTCATCTTCTGATGATGGGTGTTTGGCTTTAAGACTCACCTGATTTCCCAAAGCTATGTAGATGTATTTATGATCCACTGGATCAAAGTGCATTCTGGGAAACACCATCCTGTCATCATCAGATTTGTACAGCACCGTCAAACAGCCAGAATTCAAAGCCTTGTCCAGCACAATCTGGAAACACAAGCAGAAGAAAACAATAAGAAATACAGATAATGTTTTTATTGGCCTCTGGCTACAAAATGAAACAATAGAGAGCAAATAATGTTTGCCCACCTAAAACAAGTAAAAAAGACGATATGAATTACTGTCTGTGTTTGTTCTGCATTGGACCTGTGAAGGATTTCTGTTTTTGAAGAAGAGTTTAATATATTTTACAAGTATGTAAATGAAACAGTTGATGTGATTATGTGGTAATCATGACATTTTGGAGAGACTGTCAGACAGTAAAGACTTTGAGACAGTTCACAACTACAGGACATTAAAAGTGTTTAAACTTGTGCGAAAAACAGAACAAAGAAAGGCTGAATATTCAAACACTGATTTTTATTTTGTTGAGTGATTACGTATTAGAAGATGGACAGAAAGTCAGACCTTCATCAGTTGTCCATTTGCAGTTCCGATGTAGAGCTCAATCCAGGATCCTTTCTTTTCTGCTGCTACAGATGACATTGAACTGTGTTTGAGCACCACAGCACGAGGACTCAGAGCATCACCTCCTTTCTGCAGAGACCAGAAACATGTTGAGGGAAAGAGATGACAGATACTGATCTACATCATCTGATTTTAGAGGCTGAATGACATGAAGCATAAAGTGCAGATCATTTAAATATAAATCATAATTGATGCTTTATTTATATTTATGTTAGTAGTTTCTCACCTGAGCTGTGCACTGTGGTTTACAGCTGAAATATGAAGGTACTCGGTCTCTGAGCTGACTGAGGTCGTAAATGGCCAAAGCAGTGTTCTGGGGGTCGTGCGCTTCTTGCGCAGTGAATATTCCCGCCCAGAGAAGAGGAGATCCAGAGGAGAGAACTGCAGAGGAGGATAAGAGCTTTTTACGGTCTTTATCATCACAGCACTGTAGCACTGCACCTTGTAGAGATCTGGTCATTTCTGTTTTACTGCGGATGTTCTTCATCCTTAAGACCACCACAGCTGGACCTGTTCCAGACTTAACGTTCACCAGCAGGTACGAGTGAGAGGGAGGAGATGATTGGAAGCCATCAATCCACTCAACATCACTCTGTGGAGAAATGCTGGCTTCGTTTGAAGAGGCTACTTTAGAAAAAATTCCTCCTGTCTGAGAGTCCAGAGTGTTCCGCAGAGATACTTCATCATCAGAGCCACAGTCTTCAGGAACCTTTTCTCTGGCAACCAACATGTATCTTTCTGCGTTTCCTTCATCAAAATCTACAATAAAGGAAACAGATGATTTATTAACAGATGGTCCGACTGAAACATTCTCCCTGTAGAGACTTCTGCTGATGTCATTGATGTCCAGGAGTTCACAGTATCCACAGCCATAAATTCCGCAGGTTATCAGGGTCTTATTCGCGTCGAAAGGCAGTAAAATATTAACTTGGTGATGTGTGTGGTCAGATATGTCCTTGTGTTTTTCCTCTACTAGATCGAGCCTCATCTGGAGGAGCTGAGAGTCGGTGACGACGAACACTTTCCCGTTTCCAACAGCAAAGTTCCTGATCTCTCCTTTAACGCTGAACTCCGTTAAGGAGGAAACAGCGCTTTGGAATAAGAGCAGCATTCCCAGATAAACAGTCCTCATCCTGCAGGTCTGAGTGGAGCTCAAACTCAGACAGAGTCAGTCTGATCTACATGTGGAGCTGAGAGAAGATCAGGACTAATGTCTGCAGAGCGTCTCTGCTCTAAGTGGAGGAGGTGAGAACTTCCGTGTTCAATGTGTTTGTAGCTCATCCTCACATCATTAGTATCAGACTGAAGTGATACAGCTGCTGAGCTCTTTACTAAAAATAACGATGACCATTAAACACTGTCCTACATCGGGTGGCTTCATGGAAGACTCCAGTACTCAGATTTACCAGATCACGAATCAAGATTAAAAATCGTGGATCTTCGTGTATCTGACACTGATCTGTATCAGTAATCTGTTAGTGGTCTCAATGACCTGAAACTTCTTTGGTCGTTCGCGACTCAGTGCTGCGCTCTAGTGGTGCCGCTCAGACGGCAAGAACTCATCACCTCATTATCATTATTCAGAGTTTGAAGCTGGCTGTTCGTTATTGGGTTTGAGAAATGCAGAACTGCATGGAAATTGAAGCTTGTAACTTTGCCTCTAAATGACCAGAGTAGATCATCAAATCATAAAGACATTTATGTTCTATAGTTTGTGGTTGTGTTGTTATTTGATTTGAACTAAAATGTTTTCTTTCAGTTTTTCCACTCCATCACTTCATGTTTTATTTAATTTTAAAGTAATTGTTGATGTGCCCTTAAGTGGCTGACCTCATGGTGTCAAACCACCTTAGAAAAACACATTGGAATGTTTTCCCCTTCTTTTTAGGATTTTAAACTGTATTTTATATGCAAAATTGGTAGACTGAAGCTATTTAACTCTATCAATATTAGCCTTTTATTAAGGCTTTTTTTGGTAAATAGTAAACTAATGTGTTGGATAATGATTTTAATAGTTCAATTAATCTATTAAACTCTCTCATTATTAGACCTATGATGCCAACTTAGAAATATACAGGTATTTATTGATTACATATTACAAGGCTTATTTTGATAAATAGTGAACTAATTTGTTTAATGGAACTTCTGCTGTACAACGCTGTGCAAACCTCACCTGCATTGACTGACCCTCCTGATGATGCTGCTGCTGCTCTACTCGAACTATTTAATCATGGCCATTGCTTCACCTGCTTTCCCCTTTTCTGTATTGTAATATTTTATACTCATGGTAAAATCTTTTCCTCTGTTCATTTTGCTCTTGTGTTATTGTTTTGCTATCCGGTGTCAACCAGAGGAGGATGGGTTCCACTTTTGAGTCGGGGTTCCTCTCAAGGTTTCTTCCTCTTATTTTTAGGGAGTGTTTCCTGCCACTGTCTCCATTGAACTTGCTCATGGGGGCTTGGAGATGGATTTTTCTGTAAAGCTGCTTTGCGACAATGTCTGTTGTAAAAAGTGCTATATAAATAAACTTGACTTGACTTTATTGTTGTTTATAAATATATTCTCATTCCAAATTTGATGTCTGCAACATGTTCCAAAAAGGTTGAGACAGAATCAAGTTTATCACTGTGTTACATCACTTTTCCTGTTATCAGCACTTAATAATTGTCTGGGTACTAAAGACAACAATTCATCCAATTTTGAAAACATACATTTTTTGCCATTTGCTGTTATACACAAGTCTTCAGCTGTGCAACTGTATACAGGGTCTTTGTTGTCGTATTTTGAGCTTAATAAGACACTTGTTTTTAATGGGAGACAGTTCTGGACTGCAGGCAGGTCAGTCTAGCAACTGCACTCTCTGATTACACTGCTGTTGCAGTGCTATTGTAACATGCAGAATGTGGGCTGGTGTTGACATGTTGAAATAAGCATGGGTGCATGTTTACACATGGCAGGGTTGACAGAGGCTGGTTCTGAACTTCACAGAGGCTGGTTTTGAACTTTGTTGTTGATGTGTGACCTCCACTGTGTACAGGTTTAACTTGTATTTGTTGGTGCAGTGAAGGATGGTGTTTATTATCAATGGTTTGTGAAAGTTTTCCCAAACCCATTTGGTGATCCTCCTCACAAAATCATGCTGGTTTTTAGTGCTGTCTGAGGGGTTGAAGGTCATGGGCATTCAATAGTGTTTTTTGGCTTTTTCCTTTACACACAGAGGTTTTTCAATCTTCCATTCAATCTTTTGATGTCATTATGCACCGTAGAGGGTGAAGTATGTAAAATCCTAGCAATCCCTGGCTGAGGAACATTATTTTTTACACAGTGGATTTTTTGCAAAGTGGCCTCAACCCATCCTTTCTCATAAAGGACTAGGCCTTTTCTAAATGCTCCTTTTATATCCAAGCATGATTGCATCGCCTGCTTAACATGTTTTTTGAACATTTCACAATGTTCCTAGTCTTTAGTCTGAAATTGCCCCTGTAACAACTCTTTTGAAACGTGTTGCAGGCATCAGTTTCAGAATGAGCTTCTATTTACAAAAGAAATGATCTACTGTCCAAACCTTTTTGGAATTGTGTTTGTACTTGATTCAAAAGGGCACATCAATTCCACATGTATGGAATTTGTTACATTAATACAAGTCAAGGGTAAGTAAAATGAAAGACAATAATTGTGTCTTTTATAATTGTATATTTCATTGCTGTGGAACCATATGTATTTGAATCAAGTACATTTCAAGCAACCTTTTATTCAGTGAAGCAACAAAAATGTAAATGTACTCTTAAAAGTTCAACATGGTCCTTTAGGTCCAAAGTTACATTTACGTTTCCCAGGGGAAAGGCAAGGTTATAATTCTTTTCTTCTATGAAGAATATTTGTGAGGAATGTAATTGTTTTACTCAGTAACATTTTAGTTTTCCTTTTTTGGTGTTCAATTTCATTGTGTTTTGGTGGTGACAGCATCTGTACTGCTGTGCTTTTACTCACACCTCTGACTTTTAAGGTTTATTATTTTAGACCAAAAGAAGAACACAAACTTGTAACACCCAACAAACTGTGCTTACATACTTTTGTACTTCTTCTCAAGTTGTTTTTGCAAATATACTTTTACTTGAGTCATTACATCATTAAAACAACATTTTGACATGAGTATGCGTTTAGACAAATCTGTCTACGTCTGTATATTTATCTTCTGCATGTTTATCATTTCGTGTCCTGCCTTCCGCCCAGTGGCGGCTGGGATGGGCTCCAGCGCCCCACCGCGACCCAGAAGGATAAGCGGTTTAGATGATGTACGTATGTATGTATGTTTATCATTTCTTTCTGTAGTTCCCAGTTTAACCAGCAGATGGGGATACATTATCACAGTGTAAACAATTACAGCTTTCTCAAATCCCATTTAATGAAGTAGGTTATGTAATTAAATATATAAGTATTACAGTAATAGCTCACAAAAAAGTGTGATGAGAGTAAATGAGAGACTATGTTCCTGTGCAGTAATAAAGTACTTATTTTGTACACTGACTGCGATACTACAGAACTGACAGTTAAACAGTCATAAACGCAGTCAGTTATATTGAAAAAAAGTATGAAAAGTAAAAAGTAATATTTTAAAGATATTTACCTTTTCAAACGCATCAACAAATAAACATTGTTACATCACGTGCACACAAAGGAATCTGAAGTATCTTAAAATTGAGCAATAGAACACGAGAGGAAGTGAGTTATCGCGAAATAACATCACGGCTGTGATTTGGTCGCAGTAGATCCGTAACTCATCATACAAATAAAGTAATAAATTAATAAACTGGGCCGTGAACGTCTCATTTAATATGATTTAATGTTCGCAATTCCTTCCGCCAAATTATAGTTCCTTAAGCAGCTCGTTCCAACGTCAGAGTAACGAACTCCGCCCACTCGCTGCACAGCCGGCAGGTCGTTCTCCAGCTCCTTACACTAAACTCCGAAACTCTCATTAACACCGAGCAAAATTTTTTATCGGGTAGTTTTATGGCTCAGTCTGATTTGGTCAGACTCTGAAGATCAGACTGCACGTTTGGCGAAAGGTATTCGGTTAATTTCTGGCTGATTCCAGGTTGTTTATCTGTTCTTCTGTCTCAGCTGCCGACTGAAAAGCTGCTCAGTGGTGATGACAGTTTGTGAATTTAGTGTAGTCTCATCTTCAGAGTCTGACCAAATCGGCTGTCGGTCAAATATAATCTTAAAAGTGTCCATTTTCGGTTTGTGGCAAAGTAAGAAGTAAAAACGTTCAAATGGCTTGAGCGTCTCCTACAGCTGTCAAACTCATTGCTTAGCAACGGCGCCTCAGCGGAGTGATACAGTGTTTGTGAAAAACTGTGACGTTATGGTGAAATAACAGCACAGTTAGAACGCCTCTCAACCAATCAGCTTGCGTGGCCGAACTAAACGGTGTATAGCATAAGATAATAATAAAATGTGGCCACATCATTCAAACATTGTGTTCTTCCAGCAGTATGAACAACTAGGAACAGCAATTCATGACATTCCAGCCTCCATGGTTTAAATGAGCTACTAACCACTGCACTAGAAGATGTTTCTTTCTATTTACCCAGTACATCTTGACATCAGGACAGTGGAGAGTATTTAAGGTTTAAGACTTTTATCCTGAGTTTCAGCAGATGTGCTTAAAACATCATTAGAAGCAAAAAATCAAATTAAATGAACAAAACTCCTGTTGATTATGATGATTATTCCCAAATATATACACAACAAGAATATCAGGTAACACTTTATACGAACACTCGTAACACATTTAAATGTGCCCCATATCCTGTATATTTATGAAATCTGACATCAGCAGAGGGCGGCACGGTGGCGCAGTGGGTAGCGCTGTCGCCTCACAGCAGGGTTCAATTTCCGGCAAGGCAACCGGGGCCCTTTCTGTGTGGAGTTTGCGTGTTCTCCCCGTGTCTCCGGGCACTCCGGTTTCCTCCCACGGTCCAAAGACATGCAGTCAGGCCAATTGGAAATGCTGAATTGCCCCTAGGTGTGAATGTGTGTGTGATTGTATATGTATGTCTGTCTGTCTGCCCTGCGATGGACTGACGACCTGTCCAGGGTGTATCCTGCCTTTCGCTCATTGACAGCTGGGATAGGCTCCAGCACCCCATCGTGAGCCAGAAGGATAAGCAGTTTAGATGATGGATGGATGGACATCAGCAGAAGGAACTGTGCCTGTAGCTGTCTATATGTGCCCTTATGCATGTCTATGTATGATATAAGGAAGCTGTATATCATAAACCTTTTATGATCCCTAGAGTGTAAATAGGCCCATATCATGGAAAACTATGAGAATTGAGCAGCAAAAACAGCTTTTTTTATTATTTCTGTGACATCATGAAAATGAACACATTTACATACACTCCTTGGCCAAAAGCATGTGGACACTGCTTCAAATGAGTTTGTTTAGGCATTTCAGCCACATAGAAAAAAAATTGAAACTGAAGGAAAAAAATGATAATAATAAAAACTAACATGACCAAAGGATGGTAGGAGCATGTTAGATGCAGGCTGGAACTGAACTGTGCACATGTAAACACAGATAACAAACACACATAATTACAAAAGCATACTGACTGAAGAGAAGAGAGAGATGATCAGGATCACTTTCTTACAGGATACAGCAATTCAGGGTGAATCTTAAACACAGAACAAACTGTCTGTGTGTCCCACTTGAGTTTTTAGAATTGTGGAAAAGTCACCAACACTGATCTGGAACAGAAAAAACAGGAGGACAGTCAGAACTGTTCTGATTTTAATAAAGAAACAGGTTAAAGAGTGTTACGAACCTGTTGTTTGTAACAGTGTCCTGTTCACTGCCTTTGCATCCTTTTCTATCCTAAAACAGTTATATGGATGTTTGTTCTCCCCTGTTTCAGCTCTGCATAGTCCTGAGTTCTTTCTGTTAATTTGGATTGATAATTACAAAATATGCATTTCTACACGTTCAACTTAGCATAAATGTGTACATGTCCAGTCATATATGACTGTTCATAACACATATTACTTAAATAAAAGATGATTTATAAGACATAGAACAATGTTTTCTCCTCACAAATGGGGTCTGGAGAATTCCAGCATTTAACTGTAAACTGTACACTTACAATTTACACTATCACGCAGAGACAGCTGATGGACTGATCAGTCTTACCCTGAGTGAGGTCACAGTTGTTCTGACCTCCTGTGTTTCCAGAATGTCACAGACAATAGCAGTGGATATGACTTTCTCTACCACACACTCAAACTGCTTCTCTTCCTGCAAACCCCACACCTTTACATCCTCCACACGCATATTCAGCCTGTCCTGCTTTTTCTAGACAGACAGAGAAAGAGGACTGTTAAACATCCACATGTGCACTGTGGAAGAGTGTGGAAGCACCTGTTTCATTATGTTTAACATGTTTTAAACATTCTATTTAAGACACTTACATTAATGAAAACTAACACATAACTGACATCCTGAGCAGCAGAGAAGCTGATGAATTCTGGGTTTGGGAGGTAAGAGAGTTTATCTACACGGTCCACTGTTGAGTTCCCCACTCTGAGAGAGACACTGAACGGTCCAGAGCCCTCACCCACTCTGAGAGGAGGAGTGTGAAACCAGACACACTGAGAGTGAGAGAGAGAGAGAAAGAGAGCAAGAACAGGTCAAATGAAGTATAATTAAGATGATGAAAATAAAAGTGTCAGCTCTGAATATACAGCTCTGAATGAATATACAGGTGAGATCTGTATCAGAGAGGCTCAGAAGAGTATTGTAGTTGTTTAGCTTGTCAGAGAGAAAGGAGAAAAGTGTGTGCAGATACTTTACCACAGTGCTTGACTTGATGCTCATTTCTTTATCATTCACTAAGACTTTCTCCACATACTCCAGACTGCTGCCCAGCACTTCAATCTTCCTCCCCCCACTGACCGACACAGTAAATATCACAGATCAGCAGCGGGAAGCCGCTTTTGTTTTAGTATTGAGAAAACCTGCAGTGCTTAAGTTGCTTCCTGCAAATTGCTATAAACAAACTACGATATATGTTCTTAAATGTAACTGTATGTATATATGTAATTGTATTTTTTTTATTTAAACACAATTACCAGCTCCATTAAATGGTACAATAATGCCTTTGAAACACTTGACCCTGACACTTGCCAAGTAAGAAATAATACTTAGTCTGTATTAATCTCATTACAGAGAGAAGAGGACAACCCAAAGAACAGAAAATAGGCCATTGCATACAGATTAAACCTACGATTTATATAATCACAATGTACAAAAATTCTCTGTTTGATTGACATGGCGTTGTTGTACAACCCCAAATACAGAAAGGAACGGATATCTTGGAGACATCCTGGCTCCTAGATGGGGGGCGTATTAAACTTCTTTTTCCTTGACAAGTCTCCACTTCCGTTCTTCAAGAAACCAACATTTTTGCCAGCAAAAGTCAACAGCACCATTTAAAGTGAAATGGAACACTGGAATAAGAAGCAAATGTCAGCATTGTGGTGAGGTATGCATTGATACTACCACTAAGCCTCCATGTTACTTCCACTTTGGGTCTCGAGTCTCTCAGAGTCATAAGGCAGAAGTCCAAGTCAAAGTCTGAGGCATTGGTGTTGAAGACAAAGTCCAGTCACAAGTCTTTCTTGATTTTCTCGAGTCGAGTTTCAAGTCATCAAATTTGTGACTTGAGTTGATTGTCAGTCCACACCTCTGGTCTATATACACCATGAACTCACCTGTATGTTGTACTAATGTGTTACATGAACTCACCTGTATGTGTACCTGTAGTGCGGAACCCTGAGTCCAGCTGCAATTCTGACTAACAGGAGACCAGTGACACCCAACTGACACACACGCTGCACATCTGCATAGAAAACATACAAACACAGTCGTATGTAAAAGTTTGTGCACCCCTGGTCAAATCACATGCTTTATTGAGCTTCTAATTGAAAATAAGTTGCACATCATCTACAGTGAACACATTTCTACACATTTAAATGCACACTTACTGATTTGTTGAATTAAAAGTATTTAAAAAAAATATTAAATGTGACCTGTGCAAAGGTGATGGAACATTTTACATTTTATGTTTTATTTTTCTAATATGCTAACTCAATAAAAAAAGAAATGGTATATTAAAATTTGCAGAAAAATGCAATTATCAAAAATCTGTATACACAGGATGCAAGCTGTGTTTGACCTAAAGTGGCCCAATGTCACAAACCTAATCTGATAAAGGGACAGCTGCTTAGAGAGTTTTGTAATAATCTGGTTCCTCTTACGCAGCATATGGTGATGTCTCTGTGATGTTTGGGCAGCTCCTCACTTTCAGGCTCTCTGTGATTTTCTGATCTCCAATAGTGACAGTTGCTGTGACTCTGAGTCCTGGATACACAAAGCAGAGTATCATATTCTGGTTACACAAGTTCAGATATAGAGAATGTGGACTCTGAATATCGTTTGATTCCTGGTGTATTGTTTGATTCACTGATGAAAATAAGTACATACAATCCTGTGCAAAAGTCTTAGGCAGCCAAGAAAACTGATTAAAACTATTTATGTAGGCAGTGAGTGTCCTTTTCCCAGTAAAACACTATATAATGTTAGAATAAACACAAATAAACATAAATACAGTAAAAAGTTAAAAGACTTATTATTAAAAGTTAATATATTGCTTAAAGAACACAGTTGGGTTTCTCACTTCTTGCTCTTCAGCGATTGAGAAGTCAAGAGTGTATTCTGACACTGTCTAAAAACGAACAAACAAAATTGGAGAAAGCAAAAACATTTAGGTGGTTTTACCTGTTGTAACTTTGAAAAAAAACTTTTAGTGTGAGTTAATGTAAACAGATTTTATTTGAAATAATTTCTTTCAGACCATTAATCATGAATTTTTCACACAATGTAAATGGCAGCTGCTGTGTTTACAGGATGTAGAAAAAAATTGAGGTTTTTTTTTGGAGAGTGATGATTCCATCGGCAGCACCTGATTCGATTTAATGAAGGACTGATTAGCTGAAGCAGGTATTGGATGGTGACTGTAAATATTGGACTTTTTCAAGGAGAGATCTGGACATACTTTAGCTAACACTCACACACAAAATAGCTATATTTTTTATTTGTATTTATTCTAATATTAGTAATTTTTTTAACAATTTTTAAAATTTGTAACTAATTTCTTTCTAGATGCCTAAGACTTGCACAGTACTATACATGAATTCAGATCATTCACTTTAAGATCATTCACCCCATTCACTTCCTTAGTGTTCTTACTAACTGAGCTTTATTATGCTTTAAAAAGTGGTGAGCAGGCCTAGCGATCTAATTTATACCCTGCTGCAGGGAAAGTACACCTTCTTTAGAAATGGACTCTTGTCACTGTAAAGTAGACAATGAACTCTGAAAGTTCTGAAAACAATCATAAGCCAAACTGAGATTGCACCGACCTTCAGGAGGCAGATGTTGGCTGGAGAAACTGCAGGAGCAGCTGTTTGGTGAAACTAAGGTCAGGTTGTCACACAGATCCACATTCCCTGCCTTAATGCTGCATTTTAATGGAGGACCTACTGTGCCCTGTGCTGTCAGGTAGAGACTCAGACTGAGCTGAATGAGAACAACACAGTAGATAAAAACATATAAAAATAGGGCTAAATTCAAGATAAATCATTTTGACGTATCAATTGAAAACATAATATCAGTTACCTTTCCAGAGACTTTGGCCACCTGAAATGTGATCAGCTCCTTCTGAAAAAAGTCTTCAGGAATGGGGATCCAAATGGAGTTGGAACATTCATCCTTGGTGGAGCACCTAGAATGACCCAAAGGAGAAAAAGAATCACATAAGACAAGAAATGAGCAACTGCAATTTATTAGGTGTAATGTTCTTGCTAAATGACGTTTTGTTAAATGTAAGTTTTTAAGTTTAGTAAAAAGAGGTGGGTATTAACTAGTTCTGTTTACTCAAATAAAATTTTGTACAAATTTAGATTTGTACATTCCTGAATATTTTAAATGATGATTTTCTTTCCGTCTACTAAAGTATATCTGTGAGGAAAGGAAACTTCTTTTTACTTTGCATGCGAGTCAGTAACATTTAATTACTAACTCCTTTTTAGCGCTTAATTGCATTCTGTTATGTTGGAGAAAAGCATCTGTACTGCTTTGTGATTGGTCACACCTTTGATTTCTGATGATTATCATTTTACTGTAGAAACTTCAGTTTCTATGCTGATAGAGGCAAAATGGGCATGTATTTAAAAAAATTCCCAGTTCCAACATTAGATATGTTGTCTTTGTACTATTTTTAATTAAATGTAGGGTTTTAATTATTTGCACATCAATGCATTTTGTTTTAATGTACATTGTGCACAGCATCCCAACTGTTTTGGAAATGGGTTGTAGTTTATGCATTAAAGGGGTACTTCAACAGATCAAACATCATATCCCAATATATCACATTATATATTGAGCTAATTGATAGTTCTGACAAAATACTAGCTAATTATGTTTAGATTTTTAGTGCACAAATTTGAAATGTTTTCACTTTGCAATTGTATGGAACTTAGATAAATGCTTAAAAGGGTCTTTTAAAAGATTTTGAGGCTGGGCCATCTACAAGTGAAGCAGCCACCATATTTCAGAGTGATCAAACTGAGAAAACGAGCATAAACCAAAACAAAGAGAATACAGTTTCACAGGCATGAGAATGAGTATGAGTGAAATGAGTAACCACTGAGTATATTACAACCAAATATCCTATTACAAGCAATTTCATGTTAGTGCTGTCATGGGTCACAGTGTGACAAAAGCACAACTCTCTTCAGTTGTTATCGTCCCATATAGTCCCGATACAAATTCAGAACACTCTAAATATCTTTAGCTGAGGGCATCTTTTCTTTACACTGTCTTGATCTGATGTCTGTGGCTAGCAAAAGAGAGAGTTTAAGTGAAAAATGCGCGACTGCAAAGAAGGAAATCTACTACATAAGAAAATCACTCATTAGAAAGCAAACCCAGCCTGAGCCCAAAGTTATATATAAAATATCAGCTCACAGCCCAAGCTAGTATTTTGTTGGGCCAGTCAGGCTTAGATCAGGTAGCACAACTCTAAAATGTTTATCACAATTACCCAAATGAAATAGCTTGTTTTATTTTTGTTTTATCCAGCCAGGGGTCATTTCAGTTAAATAGGTCCAGACCAAACTAAAAAAAACTTAAAATAGGTCTGGACCAAACCAGGTAGATGTGAAAGCACCCATAGTGCAGTTCAAGTGAGAATGCTGTCATCCGAAACTCTGGTATGGGTGATTTGAAGTATGAACGCAATATAGAGCAAAGATGTCTAAATGGACCAAAGAGAGAATAACCTTGGTCTTCTCACTGTAGAACTTCTTTGGTTCGAGGACAATACGAGTTTCTGGTGCTGTTTTGATGCCTGCATGTGTTTATCTTCCTGAGCTCTTAACAGATAGTTTCCATTTTAAAACGAGCCTCAGGCGTGTTTGAAGTCATTATAAAATCATTCTAAAACACTAGATATACACATTTGGCTGCACACATAGACAGAACTGTTTGGTGCACATTATCACAGTCTTTGTACATCGTAAAATCTGCCCAGTCAGTTTTTTTGACTACATTTTTTTTTCTTCTACCATCATAGCAGTGTAATGCATGGTCAATTGGTAGTTTTAACAGAATATTGTTTTTAGAATTACAGGCCCTGCTTCTCTTTAGCTGTGGCCACCCACTCTTCACACCCTCACCTTCCTTTTTCCATCCCACGCTGATGCACGAGGTATATCTGCGAGGGGATTGCTAAAGGTCTAATGCTACCTGACTGTTGCTCTGTGAAAGTTCTTATGCAGAATAAAATGATGCAGATTCTGTCATTGTTCCGCAGAGTAGGGCTGAGTCTGGGTTACATAAAGTAGAAAAACAGATGCAGTGTGTAGTTTGAGAGGTGTGAGAGGCATGAAGAGGACAGCAGAGGAACCTACTTGTTTGTGGTTACACACCAGCCACAGGAAGGGTCCTGAGAAGCTCTGCAGTCTGTCAAAGTGCTGTATATACTACACTGAGACACTGCTACCCACCTGATCTACAACACACACACACACACACACACACACACACACACACACACATACATACCATTTCCTTAAACTGTTTGTTTAGTCATGCAATCAACTTTCACACTTTCACACCTTGAGCATTGCCTCCTGGATAAACCTCATTTATTATTTATACTTATTTCTAGACAGCAGTGGAAATAGGTGACTATTTGCACCAGATATGATCACTTACTTTATTTGATTCTTTCCAAAATTCCATATTTTTGTGTGACATTTCAACACTGTATATGTCAGGAGATGATAGGTGTGTAGGCCTAAATCTCTATTCGAGCTGGATCGGTTTTGCCAGAGGAGGTCCGGTAATGTAATTTGCGATTACATCTGTGATTTGTGGCCGATTCATACGTGATAAAGGGTCTCCACAAATTCCCCAAGTTACAACAAATAGCCTGGGTTGAAACGACATTGCACAGATGTTTGCCTCAACATTAGGCAGGAAGCGCCACACTTCTTAACAATAACAACACGTTGTGCGGCTAAGCGTCAAATAAGCTAGCATTACCAAAAACGTGGATTTCAGTAGTTCGTCATAAACCTGAGGATTAATGAATTGGGTTAAATTAAGCTCCGTTGTAGCTGTTAGCTTTGCGTTCAGGTCACAAAAAAGGAAAATAAAGGGAGGTGCTCTTTTCTAAGAAGCTGAAAATGAGTTGCTGGAATGTACCTGCTGCACCATTTAAGATGGAACAGGAAAATTCCAACAAGAAGCGAATAGGAAGCTGACTTCAGCCTCAACCATTTTCCATTACCCACTTTTGTCATTACATCACTGAGATGTTGATTCGAAAAGGACTAGTATAACTGTGGAGTTCTGAGTTTGGCGAATTATAGGAGTTAATTCCCTCTGGAATTATTACTTAGCAGACATGTAAAAACTACAGACATGGCAGATCCACACCTACTGGATTAAAATCATGGTGCTCATCAGTAATGACTCAAATTACACCACGTCCCCATGTAATACTGATCCAGCTCGAATGGGACTTAAGACTCACCTGATTTCTCAAAGCTATGTAGATGTATGTATGATCCACTGGGTCAAAGTGCATTCTGGGAAACACCATCCTGCCGTCATCAGAGCTGTACAGCAATGTCACACAGCCAGAATTCAAAGCCTTGTCCAGCACAATCTGGAAACACATAAAAAGAAACAATATTCCTGTGTAATAAAATACATTATGGTAATTATGCTTGAGATGTGCTGACTGAGTTGTGATAGCACTCAATGGTAAGACTGGATACAGTGATCTCTAAATAATGTTTAAAAAACTCATAAATAAGTGTAGAAGAGGTTTAGGAGAAATACAGAAAAATAAAGAAAAACGAAAAATGATAGAGAAAGAGAGAGAGAGAGAGAGAGATCATATTCTATTATGCATTAGAAGATGGACAGAAAGTCTGACCTTCATCAGTTGTCCATTTGCAGTTCCGATGTAGAGCTCAATCCAGGATCCTTTCTTTTCTGCTGCTACAGATGACATTGAACTGTGTTTGAGCACCACAGCACGAGGACTCAGAACATGATCTCCTTTCTGCAGAGACCAGAAACATGTTGAGGGAAAGAGATGACAGATACTGATCTACATCATCTGATTTTAGAGGCTGAGTGACATGAAGCATAAAGTGCTGAGCATTTAAATATAAATCATAAATTATATTTTATTCACTAGTAGTTTCTCACCTGAGCTGTGCACTGTGGTTTACAGCTTAAATATGAAGGTACTCGGTCTTTGATCTGACTGAGGTCGTAAATGGCCAAAGCAGTGTTCTGGGGGTCGGTCGTTTCTTGTGCAGTGAATATTCCCGCCCAGAGAAGAGGAGATCCAGAGGAGAGAACTGCAGAGGAGGATAAGAGCTTTTTACGGTCTTTATCATCACAGCACTGTAGCACTGCACCTTGTAGAGATCTGGTCATTTCTGTTTTACTGCGGCTGTTCTTCATCCTTAAGACCACCACAGCTGGACCTGTTCCAGACTTAACGTTCGCCAGCAGGTACGAGTGAGAGGGAGGAGATGATTGGAAGCCGTCAATCCACTTAACATCACTCTGTGGAGAAATGCTGGCTTCGTTTGAAGAGGCTACTTTAGAGAAAATTCCTCCTGACTGAGAGTCCAGAGTGTTCCGCAGAGATACTCCTTCATCATCGGAGACACAATGATCAGGAACCTTTTCTCTGGCAACCAACATATAAGTTTCTTTACCTTCATCAAAATCTACAATAAAGGAAACAGATGATTTATTCACAGATGGTCCGACTGTAACATCCTCCCTGTAGAGACTTCTGCTGATGTCATTGATGTCCAGGAGTTCACAGTATCCACAGTCAGAGGTTCCGCAGGTTATCAGGGTCTTATTCGCGTCGAAAGGCAGTAAAATATTAACTTGGTGATGTGTGTGGTCAGATATGTCCTTTGTGTTTTTCCTCTACTAGATCGAGCCTCATCTGGAGGAGCTGAGAGTCGGTGACGACGAACACTTTCCCGTTTCCAACAGCAAAGTTCCTGATCTCTCCTTTAACGCTGAACTCCGCTAAGGAGGAAACAGCGCTTTGGAATAAGAGCAGCATTCCCAGATAAACAGTCCTCATCCTGCGGGTCTGAGTGGAGCTCAAACTCAGACAGAGTCAGTCTGATCTACATGTGGAGCTGAGAGAAGATCAGGACTAATGTCTGCAGAGCGTCTCTGCTCTAAGTGGATGGAGGTGAGAACTTCCGTGTGTTCTACATTATCTTGTGTTATTCAAGTTAAGCTGGTTACTATCTTTTTAAGTTTAAACGCTGCATATTTTCTAAGTGATGAAATGTTACAGCTGTTGAGGTCTTTATCACAGTTTTCCCGCTGTTGCAAACAAGTATTTTTAGTAGAGTTCTGTTTTTCAAATCTCTACACAGTTAGTAGAACAAACCTGCTCAATTAGTACCATTAGGATTGAAACCTAATGTTCTTGGCTTTTTAATGAGAACTGGCTTAATGGTTACCACTGGAGACCACTAGTTTCCTGTAGGACACCTTTAGATCTCATTAGGAAGCCATCAGATGCATCTGGAATCAGTTTCAGAACACCTGTGAAACCATAAGGATCCTTTACACTGTGATATCAACACATCAGGAAAACACTAAATACCATTAGTGACTGTCAGACACCACAAGGAACCATCAAAAACCTTTAATGGTTTCTATGATTTTTTCTTTTCAGCAGAGAACATTTATTCTCTTCTCACTCAGTCTCAGCACATTATTTGTGATGTGGACTGTGTGGGCTCTGTTTAAATCAGTAACGATACATTTCATCCTGTAGTTCCCATTTTAACCAGCAGGTGATGCTACACACCCACAGTATGAACACTTTCTCACGTCCCGTTTCTTTGAGATCATCCACACTCAGTGAGCTGTATGACTGAAGATAAAATGTCTGACATGAAGCCACACAAAAATGAACTCAACGTGTGATGAAGGAGAGATGAACATGGTCTCCTGAGCTTTAAGGTACATAATTTAACTTTTACTTTGTCACTAAATGAAGTGTTTCCTACTGACAGCCTGTCATGAAACGATTAATGAAACAAAATAATGTTAATGATACTTATCAAAAGCATCAGCAGGCAACTTAAACTACATAAACAAACTCACAGGAATTATTATTGTGTCTGCTTACACATTAATCACAAAGCAAGACTTTAAAAAATACTTAATTTAAACATCACATGTATAACTGCTGTAGAGTCCTGAATGCTTACATCAACACCTGCAGAAATGTGTCTGCGTAAAGTAAACGTGGAGCTGATAAAGCAGACAGTGAGTGTAGAAACAAGGAAGCTGGTGTGTTAACATATGTATATGTATGTTGTTAAGGAAAAAATATTCAGTCAAATAAAAGATAAGAAGTGTTGCAGTTGAGTTAAAGAAAATCTTCCTTTATTTCAGTACTGGGAAAGCTTGCATCTTGTGAGGAGAAATCTCAGACCTTCTTCTGACAATGGGTTATATAGGCACTCCAGAACAGCCAGTATAACACTTATGATTGGTTACAGAGTAAAACCTTACCAAATATGGATTTTGTTGCATGATACTTAAAAAAAACAAGGTGAGAACATGTACCCCTCAGGAGTGATACGCCCTGTTTCTGTAGAAGAAGTTGATGACTTCATTTCATTGAACAAGCATCAACCACAGAGGCAGTCCTGTTTCCATTCTTGCTTACACAGGAAATATCTGCACCCTGTAAGTTTTCTGCAGATCACTCTGGCGCTGGACAGCCAGTTAATGCTGTTTGATTATATATATATATATATATATATATATATATATATATATATATATATATATATATATATATTTGAGCACAAATGATGCATGGCAAATTCAGCCAGAACAATTATTAACGTCTTTTCATGTCCTTTCATGTAAAATACTGATATTATTTTATTTTTGTACATTATTAGTTTAAATTTACTTCAGTGTTAACTTCATAGTCATGTTCATATTTATATGTGGTAGAGAGAGTGATGTTTAATTGTTTTGCCCTGTTAGACAGTGTCTGTCTTTGGTGATTAGCTGAGACATGAAAGAAAGAAAGAAAGAAAGAAAGAAAGAAAGAAAGAAAGAAAGAAAGAAAGAAAGAGAGATAAACTGAGCAAGCTACCTGAGATAATGTAGGTTATGGACAGCTTACAAGCTTTTGTCCTTCCCTAAATCAATAGTCTGCTGTCTATATTGTTAGCAATAGCTTTCTATCTCGTTTAACAGGCCTAACCAATTTCTTGTGCAACATATGTTTAGCTAAATACTTCTACTTAAATACTTCTGAAATAGCTTCTGCATTTAAATGACACCTCTGTATGTCTATTTAACACTACACTGAGGTTGTAAAACAGTGTTAGATAGATTAGAAATCTGTATGCAAATGACAATGAAGAAACGCTAGCCAGACATTACAACTTTTTTTAAGTGTGAGTGTAAAATGTAATGCAGAAAATGTATCAGTCAGATGCTTCATTGTTTTTGAATAACCGGCTCTAGTCCTTTAATGCACTTGAACATACAAGCAGTTAGGCACATTTTCAAAATGTACAGTAGTTTCTGCTGTACAGCACATATATATGTGCTTCAGATGATGTAAAGACGTTCAAACTCCACACATTTGATGTTACCATACATTTCCTGTGTTAAGTCAAGAAGGGTGTGTACTTTTTCTATAAGTGGTGAATTCACAATAATAGCTAGATTTTATTTACCATATCAGATTTTCAAGAAGCTGGAAGTTTACATATTGTGATGTGGGGGGTTCTCACAAGAAATCAGAAAACAGCAGACAGAAAAGGGGGACAGAACACAAGCGTACCCTGATGCCTCAGGGATCCATGTCTTGTGTACCCCCAGCTGTTGGCATAGCTCCTGGACCAGCCACTCCTCAAAGTTTCCAATCCTGATCACTATGCAGCTCTCTGGGATGCTGAACCTGGTGAACATTCCTTCCATGAGCCAGTCTATGATGAAGGACAACTCTTTGTTGGGGGCCATGTATGCCTCTGGCCAGTTGGTAAAATAATCCATTGCCACCAGCATATGGTGATTCGACCTCTCTGTTGTGGCTAACGGCCTCAGGATGTCTGCTGCTACTCCTTCCATGGGGGACATTAGCTGCTGCAAAGGTGCTAGTGGATTTTTCTTTGCCATGCACATGCCACATCTTGTTGGCCTGGCTCCCCACCCAGAAGATCCAGGCTGCCAGCCTCCATACTTTGGTGATGCCGAAGTGGCCTGCACCTGTCGCTCCATGGACAAGGCACAGAACCTGCTGGCAATGGGATGCAGGGAGTTTTCACAGCTCTCCAGCTCCACTGTGGGTGCTTCACTGCCTATAGAGGGCCCCTTTTGCTGCTCCAGCATGTCCCACTTAGTCACTTAGTAGCCTCACTGTGAGGAGATGACATGGCTTGGTCTGGCCACCCCTGGCACTCCAGCCACTCCATCACCAGTGCATTGACAATGTCTGCCCTCTACTCTACCTGGTTCTCCTCCATGTTCAAGCCCTCTGGCAGTGTTGTGTCAATGGGTGCCCCTCTACTTCTCGGTCCCGCTCTCTCTGTTTCGCTGGAAACAAATTTCCTGCACGCTTCCATGTGGCATGGGTGCTAGGACAGCCCATCAGCACTGGCATGTCTCTCTCCTGCCTGGTGCATTGTGTCAAACTGGAAGGACTGCAGAACCTCCAGCCACTGGACCAGTTGTCCCTCTGGCTCCTTGCAGCTCAGTAGCCACCTCAGTGAAGAATGGTTCATCCTCAGAGTAAATCTCTGCTCATATAGGTAGTGTTTGACCGCCTGGCAAGAACAGGGGTGTCACTGAGATGCTCCTTAAACCTGTCAAAGACTTGCTGGCAGGCAGCAGACCACACAAAGCACCAGCCCCTCTCAGTCAAAGCATGCAAAGGTTGTGCAATGTCAGCAAAGCCTTTAATGAAATGCTAATAGCATGACAGCAACCCCAATAAACTCTGGATCTGGCATTCTGTGTTCTCTTGATCACCTGAGTCTTCGCTGGGTCAGGCCCTGTGCCTCAAGGAGGCCACCTCCCTCTGCATCAGCTCACACTTCTTGGGATTAAGGGAGAGTTTGGCCTGCCTGTTTCGAAGTCCACAGCATGGACCAAGAAGTCATCCAGGTAGATGATGATGCAGAAGGCAGGGGGGCATCCTATGGAGGACCCTCTCCATCAGCCTTTTGAAGGAGGCCAGGTTATAAGAAAGGCAGAACAGCAGAACAGTAAATTCCCATAACTCTCTGCCCAGTGTGAAGGCTGCCTTTGGAACTGCATCTGAGCCAGAGGGATCTGCCAGTAACCACTGCGCAGGTTAAGTGAACTGAAACAGGAGGAGTGGAACAGCCAATCCAATGCCTCATCTATGTGGTGTACTAGGTTTTTGGATTTTGGAGTCTTTCCTGGTGACAGCATACAGTCACTGATAATCAACAGAGAACTGTACTGTCCCATCATTTTTTGTGACAACACTACTGGCGAGGCCCAAGGACTGTTGGACAGGAGAATCACCCCACCTTTAACATCTCCTGCACCTTATTCTCCACCTCCCACTGACAGTGACAAGCGAAGTTGATGGGCCAGCTGGCATATGGGGGAAGTGTCCCTGGTGATTATCTTATACTGAACCAACTCACACTAAGTCAGTGCGAGTGCAATCTCTGTCCTGGGCTGTAAAAAGGTGCTTGAACTCACATATGAGGCTGTGCAGTCTCTCTTGCTTGCCTAAGCTAAGCCCTACTACTTCAATGTAACTTGAGAGAAATTGCCTCACCAAGCTCTGGGCTAACTTGACCCCTTGCCATCCTCACCAGCAGGCTGCCCCCCTATGGGGGTCGCATTGGCCCCTGCTAATGCAACAACAGGAACTCTCTCCACCAGCATCCTGGAGTCCGCCAGCAGTATTGTAGCATTCAGGGCCACTAGCACATAAAACCTCAGAAAGCAGTCCATCTGGGTAGTCTGCCCCTTTATGGTTTCCATTTTCACTTTTGTGGACTGCCAGGACTGTTCGCAAGGCAAAACCCCTCACCAAATTATGCTAATTGTGTCAGCTAGGGCCCACAACTCCTTATCATTCAGCTGACATGGCACTATGAGCTGCCAGATGTGCCCCAGCTGCTCAACTTGTCTGGCCATTGATGGAAAAGATTGAATAAAACATTCCCTGATTAACAATCAATAAACTAAATATTGGCTGATTAAAGAGCTTGGAGACCTCCTAAAAAGGTCATATAGGGAAGCAGACTATGGACTGTATGCATTGGACTCTCTAACGGGGGGAGAACTTCTGAGCTCACAGAAGGGAGCTGTACCAGATGACAGTTTAAGTTATAGCTGAGGTAAACTCTTGTACGTATATGGAGGGTTGTGTGAGATGGCCCTATGGAGAGGGTTTTGAGATGATATTTGCATTGTGGTTGACCAGGAACCATCTTGCCATTTGATGCTCAATAAAGCGAAGGACTTTTTCTTCCTTCCACAAGAACTCAGCGGCTGAAGTCTTTTTCATTCCTTTTTATCCTTTCTCATTTTTGTTGATATTCTTTGATTCTTTTAATTCTTTTTGAAGACATTAGATTACAGGCAGTTATTAGGGCAAATAGTATAGATATATTAGAATATTAGAGTTACTTATAAATAGCTCTTGGCTGCGACACCATGGAGGAAATTGTCTCCCCAGACTTTTAATGGCCTCACTGCTCATAGGTATGCATTCAACACTAATGGATTGGTGCCAGAAATACCCCAAAAGTGAGCCCCTCCATATTTTATATTTCAGCAGTGATTGGACCAAGCTTTTCACCACGCTGACCTTCTCTTCAAATGAGCATATCTTGAATGTTTACGGGACACGCATGATCACCAAACCGCCTCTCCAGTTTAGCTATGAGGCCACATCAAGTAACTGAAACGTCAGCAAGGACATCTAGCAAGACCTGTAGGGCTGGGCCCTGTAGCACTGAGACTAACTGCGCTGTCTTTACTTGATCCCCCCACCTCAGTGCTGCTAAAACCAGCTCAAACTACCACAGGTAAGCTGCCCAATTACCCTTACCATCATATTATCTTACTTTAGGCAGATGCATATTGGGGTGGCTTCAACTGCCGTGTTCGCTGAGTCACACTGGGGGGCGGTAGAGGCACTGGGTGAGCAAGTTCTAATTGTGGGCTTCAGTTCTAATTGTCTGCCTATTTTTTTTATTAACAGCTGCAGGTCAGCAAATTCATCAGCTAACCTGCATTTGGTGGAGGTTTCCACACCCCTCCATACCACAAATCTTTGAGTGAGCGAACTCTTCCCTGTGGACTGGTGAAATAACCAAAAACTGCTGCTCCGTGCTTAGCTTACAACTAAGCACAGAGCCTATACAGCCTAGCTCTAATACAGATATGGTACTATCTGTGTTCAGTGCAGTTTCTGAGATACTGAGGATCAAAGATTTCACTTTCAAATTAGCAAAACTCTTAAGTGGTCCAATCAGCTTTTATAGCCTAACAAAGTCATTGTCCTGAGATACTTTGTCCCACTGAATGTTAAAATCCTAGTATTTATGGAATAATGTTTTCTGTAGTAGACCAAACGCAGAGAGAACCTTCTAAATTCTAAATTATATGTTGCATCCCTGTAGTTACTGAATAATAAGCCTTATTATGAAATAAGCCTTTATTTCTATTCACTCTAATTTTATGTCTCATATAGTTATATTATGTAAACTATATGGTAATTATTATTAGCATGCAACATGTGCCCCTGCCAAGCTAACCACTCCTGACTTCTAACTTATTTTCCCAACCCTGTTACTCATTTTCAGCCTTTAATTATTTTAAAAGAAAATGAAATAAAAATGGTTTGGAACAAATACTTTAATGAAAACATTTTGATTACAGCAATTTTTCAACTTTCCATTAATTGGGAATATGATCTCTGTGTTTATGCTGGCTTCAGTTGGCTATACAAGAAAACCTGTTGTTCCAAGACACGGTCACAAAGTCTCTGTGTGTCCACAAAACATTTTTGTTCCTCTAGTATGCTCTTGCAAATAAAGGTGTCAGGGTTTTTTGAGTGATGAAGAACCACTTATTAATGGATGGTTCTATAAAGAATGTAAATGATGTATGAGTGTGAAGAAATGCTAAAGAACCCCCACTTCATATAAAGGTTCATAAAAGATCCATTAAATTGGTACAGATCCTTTATATTATGTGGTGCTTCTTTAACTGACAATCCTCATTTTAAAACTTGGGTCTTTAGGTTCTTCTATAGTGTTATGACCCTGCCTTCTGTCTAGGCTGTTGTGTGATCTATAACACATAGTATTTAAATAGTGAACCAGTGAAGTTAGTAAAAGGAGGAGAAACTGATACACAGGAGCATTTTGATTAAAACTCAAACAATAATATATCTTGCTTTTTACAAGCATGCATTTATATATTCACACATAAACGGTGTAATGTTGTCTAGTACTGCTCTGCGAGAATCAAACTGGACAGCACCAAAGAAAATATAAGAAAACAACCAAGCTTTCCTATTCTGAATTAAATTTACTTAGCTATGCAAACCAACATTAAAGAAAAGTTAACTACACTAAACATACCTGGCCAATGATCAAAATTACATGGGGTGAGTGGGTGGGTGGGTGAGTGGGTGCGTGGGTGGGTGGGAGAGTTGGGTGGGTGGGTGGATGGATGGATGAGTTGGGTGGGTGAATGAGTGGTTAGGTGAGTGGGTGGGTAGATGAGTTGGGTGGGTGGGTGGATGGATGGATGAATGGATGGATGGATGGATGGATAGACAGATAGATAGATAGATAGATAGATAGATAGATAGACCAACTGATAACATCCATTAAGTCAGCAGAGCCTCTGGTCCACCTGTTTGCACTCTATTATGCTGTTTCTGACCAATGACTATGGGTTCAAGTCACTGGTGTTAAAATCCAAAAGCCATTTTGATTTTGTCAAGTTGAGTCTGAAGTCATCGATTTCTTGACTTGATAAATAAGAATGCAGCTACACACACACACACACACACACACACACACACACACACACACACACACACACACACACAGAGAGAAAGAGAGACAGAGAAAGATAGAAAGAGAAACATATTTTACTTAAGTAACCAGTTAACAGTAACCACAGACATAAATATCTTCCAGCAGCTCAATACTCACCAACAGCACCAAGAAGAATCAAAATGCCCACTGCAACAAGTGCATATAAATACCCTGTGCCATGCTGTGTCATCTCTATAAGTTTGGTAAAATTGCCAACAGTGATCTGAAAAAGATTAAAGAAATCAGATGTTTGGTTTGTAGCTGAGCGCTAGCTGAGATTCCAGTTTGCAAGAGTTTCTGTAAAACTACATTCTAATATGCAGAAGGAAACCTTCAGGGTCTTCTAGACCTTCAGAGAAAGCCTAATGATTTCTGGACACTAAAACATACATTTCTGTGATTCTTAGTTGGTTTTTATTCAGTAAATTATGCTTGTAGTATTACCGTAGTACTCTTATAGAAAACAGAAAGTATTCATGAGAATCACTGTTAGCTTAGCGCTAACAAACTGCTAGAATCCAGTTGGGACGCTATCAGTGTAAACATTATCACTGAGGGGTTTTACCTCATGTTTTGACCAGGTTTTGACATTTATTGCCCAAATTGAAGGCTCAGCTCTATCAGTCACAGTTAACCACTAATTTGTAATGTTATATAATGAAAATCTATTCCAATATAGATTTCCGATTAAACATTCACACTCATGTTGTGGCTTTTTAGGGTCCATAATATAATGGGGACATTACAGTCTGCAGTAGGATCATTCTAAAAAAACTGATTCACAATCAAGAGTTGAAAACCCATTTTGAACTTTTGAGTTTGACTTTAAACTAAAATCATTTTCCTATTTTTGAAATAAATGACTGATCATTCCATTTTCTCACTACTAAAACAATCATAACGGTACCAAAATGTTACCAAATGTTACAGTGACAATTTTAGCACATTTCTAGCATAACTCAAAAACACTAGCCAGATTACAGGTAGAAAATAGGGGTGATTACCAGCAGGATTACATTCAAACCACATGCATGCAAACACGTCACTTGAGTTTTTCATTTTGTGAAGGGGTTGGGCTGCTGCCAGCACAGAATTCTGAAGAATTACAAGCAGCAGTTCACGTCCTTTTATTTAGCCAATTTATATACAACCTATTTTACTTCTTTTGAAAAAACTAAGATATTTTCCCGAAGATATCAGAATCAGGTCTTTACCCTTGATTTACATAACGTCTGACTCTACAGCAGCGAAATGACCTGTGGGGAAAATTTTATTTTCATCTGTTGCTAAATAAAATTCTATAGTTTAACTGGACACAAATTAAACTTTTGTTAATGTGCTGAAGTGAACAAACATTTAAAAGGAATAACACTAAGAGGAATAATGTGAAACTAAAGAATAAAGAACCTCATAAGCAGGTTCATTTTTATGTATATGATTTCCTCCCTTAATAGTTTTCGAATGAAGGGAGCAAACATGTTAATGTGTGTAAATGACATTCTTTCTTCACAGCTTTGAACAGTTGTGTACACACAAAATCATGATATTTTTCATTAAAACACAAAAAGGATTAATTAATTGAATAACGTGCATTTCAGTAGTGACAATTCTTAAATGCTGATTTATCTTAAAACAATGAAATCTAACTGCTCACCATGTGGTCATGAGGGACAGGGATGCAGTATCACTCCCTGCTCTAAAATACAGGGGTGTGGCTAAAATAAGGCCCTGCCTGTGGACTAGAACTTATTTTTTTCAGTAGTGACATGAAAATGTGGGACAGGGTTTTTTTAATTTAAAATTTAAACTTTCATATGATAAATCATCCCATATAATAAACTATGATAAATCTAAATCTTGCAACTTTGAAAGAAATATAAAAGATATTTAAGGCAACAATTAAAACATGCAAAATAAAGTATTATTTTCACAATATTTCACAATATTTAAATGACTTTGTACATATTTAGCTTATTACTATCTCAATTAATGCCTTGAGCTTAAATAGATCATAATGTAACCCTAGTAAATATTGAAGATCTGAATAGTTAATTTTTAACAGTTTCTTACTGTGGGATTGCTGTTTGAACTAATTTGGTCCAGTAAAGCAGTAACTGGTCATACCTTGATTGAGTCCACTCTGATTTCACGTCCCTTTTTTCCCACAATTCTACAGGTGAGAGCAGTGGACTTAATTGTATCAATCACACACTCAAACTGCTCCTCTTCCTGCAGCCCCCACACTATCATCTCTTCTTTACTGATACTGAGCATGTCTTCTGTTTTCTAGTGAGAGAACAGTAAAGTGTGGGAGAAAGAGAGTGAGATACAGCAAAGCAGAGCCAAGATACAGTTACATTTTATTACAACCTCTTGCAAATAAAGGGCTATACTGATTACAACCTTAATGATGCAGCACTCAAAACTAATGTTGTAGCTCATACTCAGCCTAAAGCACTGTACTTTCATAAACACAGTAAACAGTTTTTACTGTAGAACACCTTATTATCATCAGTCATTTATTAAACCTTTGTTGAGCTGAATGAAGCATAAAACAGCAGAGAAAACATATACGAATGTAATTTGGCTCTCATGTTCCAGCAGTTAATCAAAGGCTCATTGCTGAGGCACTTAAAAGCTTTATTTTTTTTATTTTTGATAGATTGATAGTGATTTTGGACAAGATTAAAGTTTACAGTTACAGCAACTTACAACAGAAATGTTGACCCTACCTGTATGGTGACCAGCACATCATTGTCCACTTTAGAGGTGGAGAAGCTGGTGAATTCTGGATCTGGGAGGTAAGACAGCTTATCTGCACAGTCCACTGTTGAGTTTCCCACTATGAGAGAGACACTGAACGGCCCAGAGTCCATGTATTCTCTCTGATTATGAGTGTAGAACCAAAAGGTCTGAGAGAATCAGAAAGATAGATCAGATTTAGATTTTAATGCTAAGAGTGATGAATTGGACATTATACAACAGTTGGTTTGGCCACGCATGCTGATTGGTTGAGAAGTGTTCTAACCATGCTGTTATTTCGCCGTAACAGCATGTTTTTTTCACAAGCACTGTATCACTCCGCTGAGACGCCGTTGCTAAGCAATGACTTTGACAGCTGTAGGAGACGCTCAAGCCATTTGAACGTTTTTACTTCTTACTTTGCCACAAACAGAAAATGGACACTTTTAAGATCACATTTGACCAACAGCTCATTTGGTCAGACTCTGAAGATGAGACTACACTAAATTCACAAACTGTCATCACCACTGAGCAGCTTTTCAGTCGGCAGCTGTGACAGAAGAACAGATAAACAACCTGGAATCAGCCAGAAATGAACCGAATACCGGCTGGAGCAAAACAACATTAAAACTGATCTAGAAAAAATTGACAAAACTGAGCTAAACTTGCGGCAGCTTTATGGCTTAGTCCGTACTTCAAAAGACGAGGCTTACAGCATACTGTGCAGTGAGTGAGCGGAGTTCGTTACTCTGACATAGCAACAAGCTGCTTGTTATGGATCTATAATTCGGTGGAAGGAATTGCTAACATTAAAATATATGAAATGCCACTTTCTTACTTTATTTATTTAACTGTTGTATAAAAGCAATAGAACACGAGAGGTTGTGTGTTATTGCGAATAACATCACGGCTGTGATGATCTTCAACCAAATCACAACCGTGATGTTTTTTCACGATAACACACTCCCTCTCGTGTTCTATTGCTTAATTTGAGCAAACTCTCTTGCAACATCTTGCCATTTCCATGTAAGCGTTCCTGAGCCTTTCTGCTTTCCATCATGTTTTTCTTGTGTACATAAACCCACAATGTTCAATGCTCCTTTGTTACATCTACATCGTAAGCAAGCATTTTGCATTTGAGTTACTGACTGTGTGTGTTACACTGTAAACCAGAGTGGCTGCACTCAACTCATTCTGAGAGATGATCACACTTATATACCTTGTTTGAGTTGAGGGTGATCGATTTGAGAGATGAATGAACAGTAACTGCATCCACAAATCCCCAGATTGTTTCCCCAACACTTGGATCTTCCTCCAACCACTGAAAGAAAAACATTAGATATTTATTCAGCCAATCAGAGAAAGGATTCAGAACAGCAGAGGTGGGAGTTGAAGGAGACTAAGCCAATGAATTCTGATAACTAGAGTTGATACAGAAGGCAGTGAGTACTAAATTACCAAAGCTTTAGCTGGACTTTAGCAAACTGAGAAACACTGGCCCCCATTTCCACTTATAAAACAGAAGTAATTTGTCAGCCTAACATCTACAGCAGAAGTGTAAACACAGTCAAAATTACTTTAATCTGGGAAAAGAGAAGTGAAGACAGCAAAACACCTATAGCAGTGGTGCTGGAACAAAACTCAGAAAACTCACTTTCTTCAACTTCAGAACGTGGGCCAATGGGTGTTGCAAGAGAAAGCGTATGGTGCCTTTTTTTGTTGTTTCTCTGATCTAAATGAATGAATAACTTTCCCTCAGACCAGACCAATGTACTACAGCTCAGCTAACTCAGAGTACTGCCCAATAAATTTACTTTCATTTAGTCTCATCATCCAGACTGCAGGCCTCCAGTGTCTCAAAGTTTGCCAAACTGTGTATTTTCAAAACCTCAGTCCTTTTCATTTTCTGATTTTCACCCTCCTGTTATCTTCAAATTTATCAACACCTTTTATCCTTGGGGTCAATTTGACCCCAGCAATATATGTTTTTCCCTCCCCCATCTGGTGTGAACTATCAGTGATTCTTGCACTACTACAGATGTGCAGGGTTGGGATAGCTACAGAAAAATTAGTAGTTAGCTACTTTGTAGTAGTTGTAGCTAGCTACAGTATAGCTACTTTTTCCAGAAAATGTAGTGGCTACTTTTTAGCCACTTTTTGAAAAGTAGTGCATTACTTTTTAGCTACTTTCAAAGCACGATTGTCAGAATGTCCACCCACACACCAAACAAGCCCAACTGACAACGTGAACAAGACACTGCAGTTAATCATTTGCCAGAAAGAAACATACAATTGAAAAGCTGCAAATTCACAAAAGATCACCAAAAAGTGAGTTTAAATGTAACCAACAACTAACTTACACAACCAAAGGCGTGATATCCAACAAGAATTTAGACTAAGTAAAGGCAAAGTCAATCATTCCAGGCTTTTCCTAACAAAAATCAACAAAAATAACTGAATACAAACCAAACAATTTTATGCAAAGCATTGTCAACTGCTGAAATAAAACTGCTCCAATTTAACCATTTCAGCAAGATGTACAGACATGACATTCAGTCCTTTGTTAAACTTCAGTAACACTTTACTCAACACTTACTTTAACACTTCACATGGATGCATGCTTGAATTCATGAAATGTATGCATATCAGTGGTGTACGAAGCATCAACATCTAACCAGTGTTTAATTGTGGAATAGTTTGTTAAAAACCATCAACCAATTAGTCGTCTTTTTCTGAAAAACAGTATTTAAAATAAGTGATTTGGGTAGAAACAGGTTCTACACAAAGGTTTTTAAGTGTCGTTTTCTGCTCTACCTGGTCCAGGTGTTTTTAGGCTGCAGTCCAGTACAGGTGGGCTGGGAGCCATAAGTAATTTTGGTGTTGCTATGACAACGGCCGTCTGCTGTCACCACACACACCCGCACAGTTCCTTTATTTCCGTTTGGAATACTGAACTTCAGAGTGTCAGTGGAGCGCTCCAACACTGGAGTCCTGATGGAAAACAGCAGATTCACAGAGACACAAATCAAACATATCATGCACACAAACACACACACACACACACACACACACACACACACACACAAATACACTTCTGCTAACACTCACTCCTTTGAAGTGCACTCCATGAATCCCTGAAAGCGGATTTTCTCTACCAGTTCCAGGTTTCTTCCTTTCAGTACTGCATGATTTTTGCCATGAAAGGAGACCTGATTAGGCTCCAGGGAGAAAATCTCTGGCTGGAAAAATTTATGAAAAAGAGAAATTTTAAACTTTTCATAAAACCAAACCTTCAAATGAAAACACATGTATTATTATGTGTACAAACAACCAGTTAAAAAGTGCTGTGTTATCAATGCACAGTAATGCAAGATTACGATTCACTCACTAGTTCCGTATACACAGTAAATATGAATTTGAACACTGGCTAGATCCCTGGAGATGGAAAAGTCAGGACACTGATGACTCAAAGGTGTGTAAACACAGTTTACAATGACAAAGTACCAACAAGATTCACTGGGAAGCTCATCCACTTGCTGTGCTTAGGCATGCTATGATTTCTAGGATGGATATTCCATTAGTGTCACTTGTACCAAGCTAACCGTGTTTCTCCTAAGCAATTCATAGCAACTGTAGCTTAAATGCAGTCAGCTGCCGAGTTTAATGTCACTGAATATTTGCAAATGGACCTGGTTAGCCACACTGAAACAGTTGATGCTCACTGGTTATTATGGTGCATTGTGGAAATGTTCAGGGAATGAAAATTCCAGTGCACTGGAACAATTTTGACAACGAGACACACTAGAAAATGGCTGATTTCCTGTGCAGTACCCTGACTACTGAACTAGGGAGCTCTTTGAGACATACCCTATGTTTCTTGCTGAAACCAAGAATGTTCTTATTCTTAGTGCCATTTTCAAACCCTAAACTTCCCCCAGACACAGATCTTATGTCCACTGACACTGTGAGTAACAGTTCTGTGGGTCACTTACTGCATTACTCCCAGAATATAATCCTTCACACACGTCCTGCAGAGGAGGGAAATAAACCACAGAAAACATTTAATTTTAGTATTAAAATAGATTCATTGCCTTGTTTAAATCACTGAATTCAGAAACACTAAACTTTTTAAAAAACAGAGTATCTTGTTGAAGTTTTAGTGATTTAGTAATTGTTAGCTCACCATCACTGCCCCCTAAACATAAATAAAAAAATAAATAAATAAAAATAATTCCTCTTCAGTTGGAACTTCTCAAATAAATTCACAAATAAAATACAGTTTAAAAACATGATTGTACTGAAATAAAATTTATAGTCAGTGTACAATATGACCATGAATTAAATCTGTGTGCGTCTTTCTGCACTGGAGTACACATATGTGGGTAATATGATCTCCAGGGTCGTTATAGTAAAAAATATTAAATAAATAAATAAATACAAATAAAATGTCAGAATGTGAGTACCTGTGATGCAGATTCAAGAGCCCAGCTGCACATATTAGTACTGCTGGACCAATAACACCCAGCTGAGACACACGCTACACACCTGTATACAAACACACACACACACACACACGCACACACACACACACACACCCTTTGCTGAACCAAACCAAACAACTAAACCTGCCAACATAGCAATTCAGAGTTTGATTATAAATGTGCAGTTATTCTGATCCATGGTTTTAACTACATACATTTAGTTTAATGATTGAACAGCACAACCATTTCTTAGGCAGTTAAAAAGGCAGTTGAGCCGATTATCACGTAGCGATTTTAGTGTTTTAATGTGTATAATGCATAAGTGTTTAGATTTCAATGTGTATAATGTTTAAATGTTTAGATTTTGAAAGTGTATAATGTGTAAGTGTTTAGATTTTAATGTGTATAATGTGTAAGTGTTTAGATTTTAATGTGTATAATGTGTAAATGTTTAGATTTCAAAGTGTATAATGTGTAAGTGTTTATATTGTAATGTGTATAATGTGTAAATGTTTAGATTTGAATGTGTATAATGTGTAAATGTTTAGATTTGAATGTGTATAATGTGTAAATGTTTAGATTTTAATGTGTATAATGTGTAAGTGTTTAGATTTCAAAGTGTATAATGTGTAAGTGTTTAGATTTTAATGTGTATAATGTGTAAGTGTTTAGATTTGAATGTGTATAATGTGTATAATGTTTAGATTTGAATGTGTATAATGTGTAAATGTTTAGATTTGAATGTGTATAATGTGTAAATGTTTAGATTTTAATGTGTATAATGTGTAAATGTTTAGATTTTAATGTGTATAATGTGTAAGTGTTTAGATTTTAATGTGTATAATGTGTAAATGTTAATGTGTATAATGTGAAACAGTGTTCAAGTAAATAGTCTGTGATCACGAGTGTTTCTTATCATGATTTTCATTTGTTAATGTAAGTTCCACAGGACAAGCTGCTATCACAGGGTACAGATCCATCAAATGAACAGTCAGCAGTCACATACCATATAAACAGGATTACTCAGAACATTGACAGATAAAAAACTAACATTTCCTGCTGCTTGTGATCAAGCAGGATGTTTTATAGTTACAGTTACAGGACTGGACAGTGACTTTGTGATATTATTTTTGTGGTATTTTACCCAAAACGTATTTAAATTAAATTAAATTTGTAACCTGTAGAGAATGCAATTTTCTCTTAAAAAAAACCTGTAATTTGACCAGGGATGTTCAAACTTTTTCATACGACTGTATATCACATATACTGGCAAACTGAAAACATTACCTGAAGTGGCTCAACATGCCAGACAAAATGTATCATGATGACCGGCTGCTGTTTGGAGAGCTTTTATCTAAAATGTCTTACTTATCATATGGTGATGTCTCTGTGATGTTTGGGCAGCTCCTCACTTTCAGGCTCTCTGTGATTTTCTGATCTCCAATTGTGACAGTCGCTTTGACTGGACATACAAAAGAAAACAGTTTCTGTGTGAACATGATTAACTACTGAGAGTTATCATAATCAGTTAGTCAGAGAGAGGTTAAGACACTTGATTATCATTTGTTTTTTGTGTATTGCATATTCATAAATGCTGTTTACATTTTTATATAGTATTATATACTGTTAGGTTACAACAGCTACTTCTTGTACTAATGATAATTTAAAATAGGCTTTTGAAATTTAAATGGATGATAAAGTTCAGAACTATAATGATCTAAACTGACCATTAGCCGGCAGCCACTGACTGGAGAATTTGCAGGAGCAGTTGGGGAAAACTGCAGAACTGCTGTTACATAGATTCTCATCTTCCTTCATGAAGGTACATGTTAAAAGAGGATTTTCTGTTCCCTCCACACTCAAGTGAAGATTAAGAGTGACCTGAATGAGAATAAAATAGAAATATTGTTTTTAAATATTTGTAAAATGTAGATACAGTAATTGTCACAGTAAATGTCAGAGACACATTTACCTCAGTGGAGACTTCAGTCACTTGAAAAGAAATCAGCTCTTTCTGAAAAGAATCTTCAGAAATGAAGATCCAAGTAGAGTTTAAACACTCGTCTTTGGTCGAGCATCTAGAGTGACCACAATGAGAAATCAAGTCACATGATCACACATGGTGGATACTTGATGTTTACAGCCTGCTTTGCTGTCCTGGGAGCCACTGTAGGGTTATGAGGACTGTGGTGTTACTCAGTATGCAGGAATGATTTCAGAACTCTTTCTATGTGCTCTCCACATTATCAAATACTGTAGAGCAGTACAGCACAGCTATCCTCATATAGGGAGGGGCTACATACTAGTAAATTCAGGCAGTAACTCTGATTTTCTTCTCTAAGGACTATATTGCAGCTACAAAAGCTTCGACTCTGGGAAGCTATCTAAAAGATTTTGGAGTGTCTGTGGGAATTTTTGCCCACTCATCTAGAAGAGCATTTACGAGGTCAGACACTTCTAGTTCATGCCAAAGGTCTTTCAGTGGGGTTGAGGTCAAGGCTTTGTGTGGGCCAGTGCACTGGGGTTCAGTCATGTTGGAACAGAATAGAAAAGTTCCCACAAAGTTGGAAGCATGGAATGTCTTGGTATGCTGAAGCATACAAGATTTCCGGTTATTGGAACCAAGTGTCCTAGGCCAACCCCTGAAGAACAACCCCATAGCATTATCCCTCTTCTACCAAACTTTTGGCACAGTGTGGTCAGGCAGGTAATGTTCACCTGGCATTCACCAAACCCAAACTCGTCCATCAGACTGCCAGATAGAGAAGTGTTCGTCACTCCACGGAATATGTTTCCACTGCTCCAGAGTCCAGTGGCAGCATGCTTTACACCACTGCCCCCCGGTTTGGCATTGTGCACTTTGATCACAGGTTTGTGCGTAGCTACTCAGCCGTGAAACCCATTCTGAGAAGCTGCTAATGCAGTTTTTTTTGCTGATGTTACTTCCAGAGGAAATTAGGAACTAGGAGTGAATCAACAGAGGATTGGCACTCTGAACTCGGCAGCCCCGCTCTGTGAGTTTGCGTGGTCTTCCTCTAAGCTGTTGTTACATATATATACTTTCTAAACAATCATATCAGATTTGTTTAAATTAAACTGCATGTTAACAGTTTGTGAAAAGAGCTGAAAAAGAAGGAGAGGAGAATGACCTAAAACACTTCAAAGCATGCGCTACTTCACATCATTGAAAATCTGTGAGTAGATTTTAACCATGGTGTCAATGCAAGACAGACCAAGAACATATGTGAACTAGAAACATGAACCAGAAGCACAGTTGAACTGGAAGCAAGAGTGGGTGAAACTTCCCAAAAAACAGGAATAGAAAAACTCTCAAAAGGCATTTGCAAGCTGTGATATCTGCCACAGGGGATGTTACCTAGAACTGACTTAGGAAGGTCACAATTAAGCTACTAATGATGTTGTTAAGGCTGAGTTAAACCCAAGTTTAACTTGCTAACTCAAGAATACAGCATCATGGCAGTCTATACTCACTGTTATATGGTCTAATACAGGTTATACACAAAAGAGACAAAATGACACTTAAATGACTTTCACAGAGTTCAAAACATGCTACAGTGAGTCATCTAACCTCTACATACTCCCAAAACATACTGCAACTCACAAATGACCCTATGTGGTGTGGCTGCTTATTTGTTACTCTGCAGAGCAGGTGCTGTGAATATTTTGCACATTGTCAGAGTTTAAACTGGAAGTGAGGTGGATAAAGAGAGTTAAAGAGATAACATAATGTTTCAATATTTATAATACAAACATGGTTAAAAAAGCAGACATGCAGTGTTGAAAAGGAGACGTGTATATAAATTAGTGAGAAACCTACTTGCTAGTAGTCACACACCAGCCACAGGAAGGATCCTCAGAAGCTCTGCAGTCTCTCAAAGTGCTGTACAGACCACACTGAGTCACTGCTACCCGCCTGATCTACAACACAGACATATACAACCAATTTAATCTAACAATAATTGTTAAGGTATTAGCTCTAAAACACCTTCCTGAAATTACTGTAGTTTGTTAGCTGACTTTAAATAAACCTGAGTTGTCATTGCCTTAAATTCCTTATTTCAGGGTCCAGAGTTAAAGATCTCTCATGTAAGTTGTCTTTAATGATACTTATGTCATCTTCTGATGATGGGTGTTTGGCTCTAAGACTCACCTGATTTCCCAAAGCTATGTAGATGTATTTATGATCCACTGGATCAAAGTGCATTCTGGGAATCACCATCCTGTCATCAGTAGATTTGTACAGCACCGTCAAACAGCCAGAATTCAAAGCCTTGTCCAGTACAATCTGGAAACACGAGCAGAAGAAAAGAATAAGAAATAGTGATAAGATTTTATTGGCCTCTGGGAACCAGTCAGAATGGAAAAATAAACAGGAATCAATGTTTGCCCAACTAAAACAAACAATAAAGGCCATAGGAACTGTTCAGCATAGGACTTTTGAAGGTTTTTGTTTTTTGAAAAATAAAGTATGTACAGTGGTGTTCGAAAGTTTGTAAACCCTTTTCTATATTTTCTATATTTCTGCTTAAACTTGACCTAGAACTTCATCTGATTTTCACACAAGTCCTAATAGTAGATAAAATGAACCAAAGTAAACAGTGATCCAGAGTCTCCTTCATTTGTACACAATCTGTCTGACTGTGGATCAGTGGAGTCCAAACTCTTTAGAGATGGTTTTGTAATCTTTTCCAGCCTGATGAGCATCAACAACTCTTCTTCTGAGGTCCTCAGAAATCTCTTTTGTTTGTGCCATGATACACTTCCGCAAACATGTGTTGTGAAGATCAGACTGTGATAGATCCCTGTTCTTTAAATAAAACAGGGTCACTCACACCTGATTGCCGTCCCATTGATTGAAAACACCTGACTCTAATTTCACCTTCTAATTATCTGCTAATCCTAAAGGTTCACATACTTTTGCCACTCACAGATATGTGATATTGGGTCATTTTGCTCAATAAATAAAAGACGAAGTCTAATATTTTTGTCTCGATTGTTTAATTTGGTTCTCTTTATCTTCCGTTGTGACGTGAAAATCTGATGAGGTTTTAGGTCAAATGTATGCAGAAATATGAAAAATTCACAAACTTTTATTTAATTTAAAATTTTATTAATAATAACACTTATTATTACTTTCTTGAGTGATTTTGTCTTAGAAGATGGACAGAAAGTCAGACCTTCATCAGTTGTCCATTTGCAGTTCCGATGTAGAGCTCAATCCAGGATCCTCTCTTTTCTGCTGCTACAGATGACATTGAACTGTGTTTGAGCACCACAGCACGAGGACTCAGAACATGATCTCCTTTCTGCAGAGACCAGAAACATGTTGAGGGAAAGAAATGTCAGATCTGATCTACATCATCTGATTTTAGAGGCTGAGTGACATGAAGCATAAAATGCAGAGCATTTCAAATGTTAAAAATCATAGCTTATATTTTATTCACTAGTAGTTTCTCACCTGAGCTGTGCACTGTGGTGTACAGCTGAAATATGAAGGTACTCGGTCTTTGATCTGACTGAGGTCGTAAATGGCCAAAGCAGTGTTCTGGGGGTCGTGCGCTTCTTGCGCAGTGAATATTCCCGCCCAGAGAAGAGGAGATCCAGAGGAGAGAACTGCAGAGGAGGATAAGAGCTTTTTACGGTCTTTATCATCACAGCACTGTAGCACTGCACCTTGTAGAGATCTGGTCATTTCTGTTTTACTGCGACTGTTATTCATCCTTAAGACCACCACAGCTGGAACTGTTCCAGACTTAACGTTCACCAGCAGGTACGAGTGAGAGGGAGGAGATGATTGGAACCCGTCAATCCACTCAGCATCACTCTGTGGAGAAATGCCGGCTTCGTTTGAAGAGGCTACTTTAGAGAAAATTCCTCCATGTTGAGAGTCCAGAGTGTTCCGCAGAGACACTCCACCATCGGAGACACAACGATCAGGAACCTTTTCTCTGGCAACCAACATATAAGTTTCTTTACCTTCATCAAAATCTACAATAAAAGAAACAGATGATTTATTAACAGATGGTCCGACAGACAAATCTTCCCTGTAGAGACTTCTGCTGATGTCGTTGATGTCCAGGAGTTCACAGTATCCACAGTCAGAAGTTCCGCAGGTTATCAGGGTCTTATTCGCGTCGAAAGGCAGTAAAATATTAACTTGGTTCTGATGTGTGTGGTCAGATATGTCTTTGTGTTTTTCCTCTACTAGATCGAGCCTCATCTGGAGGAGCTGAGAGTCGGTGACGACGAACACTTTCCCGTTTCCAACAGCAAAGTTCCTGATCTCTCCTTTAACGCTGAACTCCGTTAAGGAGGAAACAGCGCTTTGGAATAAGAGCAGCATTCCCAGATAAACAGTCCTCATCCTGCAGGTCTGAGTGGAGCTCAAACTCAGACAGAGTCAGTCTGATCTACAAGTGGAGCTGAGAGAAGATCAGGACTAATGTCTGCAGAGCGTCTCTGCTCTAAGTGGATGGAGGTGAGAACTTCCGTGTTCAATGTGTTTGTAGCTCATCCTCACATCATTAGTATCAGACTGAAGTGATACAGCTGCTGAGCTCTTTAGTGCAGAGTTTAAATATTGATAACAAGCTTTTTCAGCTCTGAGTTCTGTTTCTCAAAACTCTACACGGTTCAGTAACACTCTGAGGACCAAACCATGATCTGTTTATTTTATTTTATTTTATTTTATGTTATTTAAATACAGAATGCACTCAGTGAGCACAATTTCCCAAATTATTTAATTCTCTTCTCACTCAGTCTCAGCTTTTTTTCCTGTAGCCCGTCATAAAACTGTTACACTGAAGTCCAGAATCTAACATGAAAATAACCTGCATATTAGTGTGTGAAATCACCAAATAATGATAATGGTTACAGAGAAAAACTGCTGATTAAACTGCTGATGAAATGAAATCAGCCAATCAAGGCTGATTTCTGTCTCAGCTGAGGTCCTAAACAGGTGTTGATCATATAAAAAGGGGTCACCTCTGGAGTTATTGTGCTAATAATGAACCCAGCACTGTGTATAAACAAGAGAGGACATTATCTGTGATGTGGACGAGAATAAAGAGTGGACATTATCTCTGATGTGGGTGAGAATAAAGAGAGGATTTTATCTGTAATGAGAACATGTGGCCAAATGATACAGACCAGGTGAGCATTGTTTTTTTCTATTACTTAATTTGTTTCTATATAGTGGATTTATCATTCTGTTTTGTTTTTCTGCTGTAATGAGTTTGGAAAAGTGAACAAGGCACTGGAAAATGCTTTTTAAGTGGCCGTATAAAACAGTAATCATAATGATGAGTATTAAACATGCTTCACTAGATGTGATCTTGGATGAGCGACTCAGATTTTCCACACCATCAAACAGGATTCAGGTAAAACTCATGGAAGCTGATTCTGATCATTATATGACAGCACTGATGATGTTTATGACTTTTGTAACGTCTTTGTTTTTTCACGGTTCAGTGCTGCTCCCCAGTGGTGCAACTCAGAATGTCTGTCTGTCCCTCTGTCTGTCTGTCTGTCTGTCAGTCTCTTTTTACGGTTTGTAGTCATTTTTAGTGTGAACATGTGAACATAACAGAATAAAGCCAAGAGAGCATCTTCAGAGTGATTCAGATCAGCAGAGTTTGAGGATTATTTTTTCATTATGCTGTAAATGTCTATGTGATTGTTAAACCCATATTTTCTCATATAGAAAAACAATGTTTTGAAACAAATTTCTAATATATATTTTTAGAATAATACAAATATTTGAAATTGGCCCAATAAATGTCACCCACATCTATAAACAAATATTTTAAAAATAACTGTTAAAATCTATTTTTGAATGTCTGTATATGAAGAGTAATGAATCAAAGACAACAATAATTTGATGAAATGTGTTATTTTATTAGTACACTTGTAAAAAACTGCACTGATTTTGTTGTAATTTCTCATTACTAGTAAACAGTTGAATGTGCTAAATATTTCTTGTAGTTCTGTTTTTAAATCAATTGAACAGTGTTGATTACTGAAGTGTTTTCGTCAATACATATCATAATATATATTTTTTAAAACATAAACATTACCACTGATATTTAGGAATATATTGCAATATAGATAATATGTTTAGATATTAATGTGTTTATTTATAGATAGTACAGAACATTTATCATATATTTTCTTTGCTGTAAATATGTATTTTTCTGCGTGGGTTGTATTTGAGTCACTAAAGCTGCTCTATCATTTCATCCTGTAGTTCCCATTTTAACCAGCAGGTGATGCTACACACCCACAGTATGAACACTTAGAGCTTTCTCACGTCCCATTTCTTTGAGATCATCCACACTCAGTGAGCTGTATGACAGAAGATAAAATGTCTGACATGAAGCCACACAAAAATGAACTCCTGAGCTTTAAGGTACATATTTTAACGTTTACTTTGTCACTAAATGAAATGTTTCCTACTGACAGCTAATCATGAAAACAATTAATGAAGCAGAAGTATGTTAATGATATTCATCAAAACATCAGCAGGTAACCGCGTTACAGATCACGTTCACACACAAAGGAACCTCGAGGAATTGGATGTTTTGCAATGTGGCCACATTGTTCAGACAGAAATAAACATCGACGTCAAACTCTTACACAGCTGGTTCACTGCTTTCCTGTTCTGGTGTGAGGAATTAGAGATCGAGATCATTGACACTAAGGCCTTTGTTTAAATTAGAAACTACATGAAGTATTTTTATCTGTGGAAGTTGCAGTGAAAACTTTACATAAATCTTAATTTGAACACTCGTGTCATTTATACCTACTTTAAACTCTGTGTAGCTGTCCTGAATGTTTCCATCAGCACATAACACAGCCTGTGTCTGTGTAAAGTAAACGCCAACAACGAGGTTAAATGTTGTGTCTGATTTACTGAAGATCTGCTCATAAAGACAATTTTATGATGCTTAAATAAGTAATTTACACAAAAAATGGATAAAATTAAAGGAGAAGGTGAAAAATAATGACAGATAAAGAATATTACTGTAAAAAGATAACAGACTGTTTCCTCACTCTGTACTGAAGGAGTAAAATATGAGTATCTGAGCTCTGAGTTTGAGGTTTTCTCCTTCATCAGCTCTCTTGGGTGTTGGAAGTGTCCTGACCTGGACCAGGACATCCAAAAATGGAATTTATTAAATATATAAGCATGGCTCCTGCGAAAGGATGATTAATGAAGTGTGTGGTTACCTAAGCACGAGTCATTTGTGACACCAGATCTGAGACATGGCAATGGTTTTCCTGAGACTCAAAGTTGTTTAGCTTGAGGAATGATGCCATTCTGACTCTGGTCTGAGGATATCCTAAAATGTACCCTGTAGCCCCACCTAGTGCTAACATATATTTGCATGTTTGTCAATTTGTTAGTCATTTTGATTTTAGTTTTGACACATATTACGCATTTCATGAAGAAAGGCAAAGCCAAAGTGAAGCTTGCATTTTCTCTTCTCTATTAGCTTTTCCATTTTAGATATGCCATGAAATACCAGAATAAGGACTAAAATGAAATGACAGATAGATGTTTTAAATGTACTTTTACTTTTGTCACAAACCACTGGTGCTATATATATATCGCAAATATAGGTATTTCATTTCATTTTTAATTTTGGCAGGATATTTGCACAGATGTTTGGGGAAAAAAATGGCAAAAAGAGGTCTGCATTTACATTTTATTGTTTTAATTTTAACTTCTTTTTTGGCCGTATTTGCCTTCCATAATAACAGCGCCTAATGCCAAACGAGTCAGTGATAGGTCAGTTATGTATAATCACCAGAACAGAACCTAAAGTCAAACACAGAGTCTCACAGTGATAGTTCAGTTATTGGAACAGCACTCAGGGGAATTCATAATGACAAGCATTGTAGTGTCTTGGGGAAGAAGTCAGCGGCAATAACACACTTGCTATAACCAAGTTCACTTCTCTGTGAACTCTTTCTACTGGACCGATTCCAGTGCACCATTTTTAGTGAGATCAGCACTTCTCAAGGATTTCAGGACATCCCTCAAATGCTGCATATGCCGCTGAAAGTAATTACTATTAATGACAGTATTATCCACGTAGGCAGCAGCATATATACCATGAGGGTGGAGAATTCGGTCCATCAGTCATTGGGAGTGTGAGAAATTGGTGTAAACTGAACAGAGTGGAGAAAGACATTTTTTCTTAGGACACTGAAGTTTAGAGAATCTGCCAGTACCCCTTGATTAAATCCAGTGTTGAATAAAAGCGAGCAGCACCTAACCGATCGAGCAGCTCAGCACTATGTGGCATTGGATAGGTATCAAATTTAGACATTGCACTGACTTTTCTGTAGGCAATACAGAGCCGAACACAAGCACTAACACCACGAGGCTGCTCCAGTCACTGTGTGACTCCTTGATTACCCCTTGAGCCTGGACTTGCTGTAAATCAAAAAGACTATTTTGGTTTGGTTTTGTCCTACGTGCTCTTACGCACCAACATTTTCTAACTTGTTCAGACCATATCTTTTTTGACCTGAAGTTGAACTTGGTGTATGTTCAGATGCATAAACCCATGCAGTGTGTTTGAATGCATTGCATTCAGTGAAAGCTTTAGCTGTAGTTTAGAATATCTCTATATATAATGTGTTTACAGCTTTGTGCAGAAACGGATCGTTTAGGGATGAATGGAGTGAAAACATGCTACAGTGCTGTGCTAATGTCTGAGTACAGCCATGGTAACAAAATGATTTTGTGCAATATAAGCTTATACATGTAAATTTGTTTTGCTGTGGAAATAAATTCATGCAAAGTAGAAAAAGAGATATGTTGTGGAATTTGAGCATGCAGTGTGAAATGTGATGTACATAAGAGATCTACATAAACACATCATGAGATAAACCTACTTGTTTGTTGTTACACACCAGCCACAGAGAGGGTCCAGAGAAGCACTGCAATCTCTCAAAGTGCTGTACGTACCACTCTGAATCACTGCAACACGCCTAATTTTGGAAGGAAATTTTGTCTGTTTAGGATGTTTCTGTAATACTGTTTTCTTATCTGGAGTTAGATTTAGATTATGAACTTAGGAACTGTTACTCTATAATAGCTACTGTCCTAAATCTGGTCCTAAGTGAAGCTGTTTAGTCATGGTGACTAAACAGATGAGACAAGGTTTGAAAGTTAGGGTGTTTCTGTAATACAGACCCAGGATCCTTTCTTTTCTGCTGCTACAGGTGTGTTTGAACACCACAGCATGAGAAGTCAGAACATGATTTCCTTTCTGTAGATCAAAAACACACTGACAGATATGAAATGTCAAATTCTGACTGTCTACATAATCTGATTTTAGATGCTGAAAGCCATGTAGCATAAAATGCACATTATTTGAAATGAATTGTATTAGATATTTATTAGTAGTTTATGACCTCAGCTGAACATTGTGGTTTACATTTAAAAGGACGATTTTGGTCTTTGAGCTGGTGAGTTAAAGCAGTGCTACTTTTCATGTGAATGGATTAGGAATCCCAGAATTGCATCCATTGTAAATCTTATATACAGCAACATCATTAAAATATGTTACTATGCTTATGCTTGGCTTATTTCATTTTGGAAGAGAAATACGCCCTCGCTCCAGTGTTAATGGAGAAACTTACCAGGTTAACTTACCATTTTCCTCGAGGCGGTTAAACAGAAGAAACAGAGGCAGGCTTGAGCCAATAGTTTACATTATTGGATGATCTGTCCACAGCTTAAAGATGCATGAAAGTAATTCTGTTTGTCTGCAAATTGTTTTCTTTTAACTTGTTTTCTGTTAATGTATAATGTTAGTCCATCTTGTGAATCAGTTCTGACTTAAGAACACTGTTCAGCAGTGCAGTAGATCTTTTTTCCAGCCATTGTGTTGCAGCTTTCTGAGCATTGAATGGCTTCCCCTAGCAAAACATTAATGTTGTGATTACATCAGGTATTACAAACAAAAAAGTGTCAGTGGCCAGTAAGCTACTTCAAATGGTTACACTTTAGCCATTTTGTTATGTTAACAAAAAGCAGTTCATAGGCTATAACCACTCAATTTATTAAACCTACAGCAAAGACCATAACAAACCATATCAAAAACTACCAATGTATACTGAGAACAAAGTTACCTTTTGACAAAATACAAAGTTTCTGAACAGGATGTTTTTTTTTAAGTAGCAGTCTGTCTGCAGTCTGTCATTATGGCTCTATTTTTCTGTACACCATGTAAATATGCTCAGATAGTGTGCATAATGTATATGTGACATCAGTGACTGTGTGAGATACAGTATTACCTATATTAAGTATAATCTATCATGTTTCATAAAACAGTGCAGTTTTCCTGTTTGCACTGTGTTCACTCACATTCTTTTTTTAAAAAAAGATCTTTTGGAAATGTTTTTTCTTTTGTCTTTATTTAATTATACAAGTAATCCAAAAGTAAAAAAAAGCAATCAGATTACATTACTTCAATATAGTAATCCTTTGGATTAGGTTACAATGATATTAACAGGTAATCAGTAATCTGTACCGTAAAATATTTTTAAAGTAACCCTGCTCCTGCATTAGTGTGACATGTAACAGAAACAGAATAGCAGCTACTCCTCAGCTGAGAATGTCAGTGCAGAATGTGATCAGACTGTGTCAGCAATAACAGTCTGTCCACAAATGCACATCTGAGTGTTCAGACGTGAAAAACCACAAGCTCCACTGGTGCTCAGAGATGTTTAAAAAGTGCTGTGGTCAGAGTCACTTTTTACCACATTCTCAACAAGTACATATGTGGGTAAAGGGGTTACTTCTGCTCTCTGTGTTGACTGAAGTGATGACACCAACATATCAGCTCAGAGGGGAGGGGGCATTTATTTTCTTAGCCTGTATAAAGAGCACACAGGGCAAAATAACTGGCTTTGCTAATTTTTCTGTCTCATTCAGCTGCGTTTCTCTCAAAATGATACTTTTTTTTAAAAAGGACTACATTTCTCAATTATCTTTCAGAAATAAATAAATAATTAATTTAAAAAACACATATATTTATAACAAAATGTACGTTTACTGTACAGTATGAAATTCATTTACTTCATACACTTTCGTTGCAACACATCTATTACACTTCTTAAGCTATCAAAAACAAACAGAATTATCATACCTTGAATGAAAGCTCCAGCAGTTGTCTACATGCTGTAGCACTGGGGGTTCTCCCAAGAAACATGGAGGAGGCAAGGTTCAGGTTCCGCTTACAAATGACAGGGGAAAAACACAGCCTATGCTCTCTTATGCTCTCTACCTGAAAACACACTACACCGCCCATTTTCTGGCTAGGCCCTCACAGTCCCCTACAAGAACCCCTGCCCTTCAAAATAACAGTCATTGCCAACAAATACTATGTCTGACCTGGCATGCTCTGACGCCTCATTACCCCCCTCTCTCTCAAAGGGCAGCGATTGGGAGGCATCGGCATAGCTCTGGTGACACCAGGGAGCCTAGAAGAGTTCTTTGTATGGCCAAAGAGCGTTGGCTGGGTCCTGGGAGGTTGCGTTCTGGAGGGCCCCAAGGACTAGGTCGCACTACCTGATCCTCCAGATACAGGGCCATATGGTCTCAAAGCAGTGCCATGTGGCACCAAGTTTTGCTTGGACTTTGTAGACTAAATTTGCAGCTGTCAGTGTTTCAGCAGCCCACAAAAATCATTGGGTCTCATTCACCAATAGCTTTCTAAGTTTTTCGTAAATTTGATCCTGAGAAAGGTCCTAAGAAAAAGTCTTGGTCAGATTCATGACGTGTTCTTAAACTGCAGAAATGTTTGCACCTTTGTGCTCTTGAATGTGTGTACATTCTGTTCTTACCTCAGAATAAATTAAACTGGCTCCCCCGGCTTTCCTTTTATACACTTTCAAGTATAAAATACTATTTACACTTTGGCTTGGCTGAATACTTGATGGTTATCATTTACTGAGAGATGTGCATCCATATTGCCCAGTATGCCCAGCTAATCAACATTTTAAATTCAGTATTTAATCAGTAGTGAATGCCAATCCATTGCTTTCCATTTTGCATTAGTCCAGAGATGGAACTGAACCTTGACTGAGACACTAGATAATCGTTGTCTTGTTTTAAAATGCTGTGCACCTATGAGGAGTGTGCCATCATACCCATATATTATCTGGACTGGACTTCTCTCCACAGAGGCTGCTGCTACAAAGCGGGAGTTTCATTTCTTGCATAAGCATATGAACACACACAGTGTGGTTATCTTTTCTGAGCTGCATCAAACTTGGAGAGGAGAGAACACGAGTTTATCTGATTGCTGTTCTTGCGATTCACTCTCTTGTGTTTTCTTGTGATTCTTCAGAAATCTGTCTTGGCAGCCGGAAACACTGTCCAACTGAAACACTGGCCAGTTTTGACTGAAACTGCTCGTGACTGAAGCTCTTGCTTTCTGTGTTTCAATAATGAAACTTCTTTTAAAGTCATTTGGATTTTGTCTTGTTGGCCAGCTTGATCCAAAGTTAAGTTCAACTGGGCCTGCTCAGTATTTTTCTATAACCCACAAAGCCAAAGGCGAAAGGTTACAAACTACATTTCCTGTCCTTACAGTACTCCAGTACATTTATCCCTGTAGCATTACTTTTTTGTGTGGAATTAAATCACTATACTTTTACTTGAGTTCATTTCTAATTAAGTATTTTTACTTTGTTACTTTAAACAACAAATCCACCTTCAGAGTCAGATCAGAATCAGAGATGATGCATCAGAGGCTTTATTCTGTTGTTTCATCAGAGAACACAGCCTGACTCTGCTCTCTCTCTATCTTACTCTGACTAACAGCCTTTGTGTTTATATGTCTGTGTGAGAGGCTGTTTAGCTGTTTAACTACAAATAAAGTAAAAAGAGATGTCTGATTTTGTATAAAGTGTACCAGAGGAATATAAATCAATAAAGAAAAACAAAACTGGATAGAAGTGTACTGTACTGGCATCATTAAATTTATACAGTTTGAAGGCTGTGAATGTAATGTTTACTGTCTGTAGAAGTTCACACCTATGAGTTAATGTGATCTACTTATTATTTTGACTGTTAATCAAGTACTCTGTTTTTTTTTGTTTGTTTTTTTAAAGAAATAATAAACAGTTTCTCAACTAGAACAGCTGATCAGCTAGCTTACAGTCTAAAACATAGCTAACAGTCTAGACAATTCCATTATTAATATCATAGGCTTTTACAGCTAACAGGCAATAAGAGTACTTACTATATGATTCACTGTAAAACAGCAATATAAAAGACTGAAGTCACTTGAATGTCACTTGAACGGCTTACATGCTTCAAATGTGCCTGTTTTAGTCAGATCGACCAGATCTACTCTAGTATGGGAAGAATGTAAAAATTGTTGTTGCAGTGGTAATAAGGTGACCAAAAAGTACTTGTTTTTGCAATAAACAGTGCCATATTATGATATGTCCATATTATGATAAGTGAGTCCATAACATCACCGCAGATGTCTTTTGAAGACATGAGGTAACATAGACATGAGGATTAAAAGCAGGGGTGGGTTATGAGACTAAAACCAGGTGGTAGAGATGAAACGATATTAAAATTTCATATCACGATTATCATGACCAAAATTATCACGATTATCGGTATTATCGCGATATTGTTCAAATGTTTTGAAAAGTAAAATAAATAAAAAAAATAAATACTGACACAAACAAACTCGTTTCACCGACTTTTATATTAACACAAATAGAATTGGCAGCAATATGCACTTTTTGTTTGCATAAACATTAAAAAATGAGGTCAATACATTTTTAGTATTACTTTTGTATTACTTACAATACTTGTAATACTCTGTAAACAAAAGAACAGCAAATGTATTATTATTACAGTTATTATTATTATTATTATTATTATTATTATTACTGTTATTATTCTTTTTCTTCTTCTTCTTATTATTATTATTATTAATTACAATAACTAGGGATTTCCCTGCATAGAGAATTAAATCTCGACCAACTCTGAGGTGGGTCTTAATGGAAAATAACTACTTCTAAGAAGTGCTGCACTCGGGGGATTTCTGTCCGAACTGCAGCTGCACCATTATTGTGCTGCGGTGGCGCTGAACCCCTAATCAACACAGTGCACCAGGAAAAACAGCCAAAATCACAGAGGAATAGCGTGACCGCGCTGTGAGCTGCAGACACTGTAGAACTCACACAGTGTGTCTTCACCTGTGGAGCTGCTCTTCTAAAAGCATTTTAAAACTAAAACATAACTTAAAATTAACGCGCATCTGAGCTGCGGCAGAAACACTCCTACAGTTTAATCTCTGAAACTCTGCTTTTCCTAAAAGCAGCACACAGCGTTTACTCGCGTGAGGTCCCGTCTCAAAGCACACTATCTTCCCTATGTAGTGCACTTCGTGGATCATGAAATAGCAAATCCTTCACCCAAAGAGTGCAGAAAACGTTCGACTAAGTCATCTATAATCAACATTAACAACAGGCTACAAAGTCCCTATTTAAAACTCAACTGCTTGTTAATGATGATCGTGTTTGTTTGAACAGTAGTGCCCTATGTAGGGGACACAGAGTGATTTGAGACGGTGTTATTCTCCTCTCAGACAGTAAACACTGCAAGCGAGACGAGAAAGGGGAGCTGTGCAGATTGAATCTCTGCAGCGTCTCGTTCCAGCGCGTGTGTGACTGTTAACTCAGAGCTCATTTTGGAGACTCTGCTCCACAGAAATGTGTTAAAAGCTTTAGTTTCGATTCACAGTTGATTCACCGATTGTTTTTCTTTTTTTCTTTTTTTTGACGCTAAAAGCTTCATTTTATATGATTAACGAACCATAAGCAAAAGTTAAACCACACAAACCACGACATTTCTTCTATTTCGAAGTCCCCACAGACGTCTCCGTTAAGGTTAACCTTGCATTCTTTAAAAAGTAGCGGGTGGTGGTCGCGAAATGACTCGTAAGGTTTGATGTGTTGCCCCCTTTCCCCGCAATTTTCTTTCGGCCTGTTCTGCAGACAGGGTGGTCATCTTCAATTAACTTTCCTTCTGCATCCTTATAAAACCCAAAACATGACCGAACGTCAGACTTGGTCTTCTTAGAAGGCTGAAATATCTCCGAATCTCCGAGTTTTCGCACCGCGGTAATCGACCGCGGTTTTAACGATACTTTAAAGTTCAAACGGTACTACTAACCGTCATTAATTTTACCGCGGTTTACCGTGAAACCGGTAACCGTTTCATCTCTACCAGGTGGTAGGCAAATTTGTATAGATCTGATTTGTATAAGCATACAGTCTACTTGAAAGTAGGCTACCACGCAATCTAGAAATAGTTCATCCTTTTTTTAATTGCGGCACTTTTTCAGCCATCCACATATGACATATGGCACATGTTGATAGCAGCCATCTCTGTCTCTCCAGAACTGAAGCTAGCAAAAGGGTGTGTTTAGGGTCTGGCTATTGGGCTATACCTACGGGGCTCCTTTTTACTGCCAAAATATTTAATATGAATATAAATTATGGGCTCATACAACCACTGGATCTTTACAAAGTTACTTGGCACCCAATTTTATCAGTCAGCTTTCACCATATTTTATTACAACAGTTACCCTGGTTAAAATACATGAAACTGCCCCCCCCCTTTATTTAATAGGTAAAACAATGAATATTTTTATAATATATTGACTGCCAAAGTGGAAATGTCCCCAGTTTTCATTTCAGAAATCTGGTCACCTTACTATTGCTTAAATCAAATGCTAACAAAGACAGTAAAAAAGCCCATTACAGCACTTCTTGGTGTTACACTTTAATTGTGAACAGTACAGCATGTTTTCATGTTCAAAGGAAGAATGAATATTGAATAATCATTTATGGGTCTAGTCTAACATAACCTTAATGTTAATATTTAGCATATTAGCAACACTAATCATCATGATGGGTACACCACAGCATAATTGTAATTATGAATAATAACTGCTAAAAGCATAATGATCAAAGTCAAAAGAGAGAATTGGGACCACTTTCTTATAGGATACAGGAATTCATGGTGAATCTTGCACACAGAAGAAACTGTTTGTGTGTCTCCCATCCAATTCTAAAATTGTAGAAAAGTCACCAATGCTTATCTGAAACAGATAAAATAGGGAGAACCGTGAAAATAAGAAACTGTTCTGATTTTAATCAAGATAGATTTTAAATAATAAGATATAATTGTTTTTATAACTGTGTTTTATTCACTGCCATTGCATCCTCTTATAACTTACAACAATTGTATGCAAAAGTTTGGGCTTCCTTGTAAAATGTGTATGTTTCAATTTGAGCACAGTTATGAGGCCTTTCTGCTGATGCGCATCTCTATAGATTTAACTATTGTAGGAATATTTTACCTTCTGCTACATCAATAATTATGCAGTCTTAAAAGGCCAGGTTTGAGCTATGTTCTCCCTTTAAAGATGGATCAACTGTTACAGCAGCTGCTGGAGAGCATGACTCAACAACAAGATATGGCAAATAGGATCTCCTGGTCTCCAGGAAGACCATCCAGTCCTCACCCTCATCCCAAAAAGATGCCAAATTTGAGACCATTGTAGTCACATCTATGTCGCTCTTGAGACTGCAGAATGAAATATGTGGGACAAAAAGGAGCAGTTTCGGATACTGGCCCCTTTCTTCAGTGGGAGGTTCAAGTGACTTTCTTTCAAAGGGAACCTATTATGCTCCTTTTCAATGTTCATAACTTTATTTTTGGGATTTATTACAATAGATTTACCAAAAACACAATTTTTTCTCATACTGTACATCTCTATTCAACCAGACTCTTCACAGCCTCCAGCACTTGCTGTGCATTATGTGAGGGCACGCCAAGCTTGCTGGTATTTGGGCAATAAAGATTGTGTTATGAGATGACTTCACCTTGTAACAGAGAAAAGGGCTGGAATTCCAATAAGGCATTTCAGGCAGCTGAGAAAAGTGGTTTCTCAGGGACAGAGTTAATCCCTCTGGCATGTACCTTGAGCTGTATAACACACTTATATTAAAGCTTTATAACACCCTAAAGGAAAGGGGAAAAAGGGAAAGCATAATAGGTCCCCTTTAAAAAGGAAAGGATCCTAAACAGCTAAAGAAACCAGTTTCAATTTTCAGGAGGGGCCACTGAAAGGTGGTTACTTACCACCCCAAGAAGCTCAGGTTCAAAAAATTCCAACTGAGAGAAAAACAGCTCAAGTCTCACTATGATTCGCAGAACTGTGTTCATCTTATGCAGATTGATTGAGCCTTGCAGTGAGATATTGGTGACATGACAAGCTGGCCCTTTACCCTGTGAGCCACTCTGCATAGTAACCCTTTGCACACTCTAACCCTGTTTTTTTCCCCATGACATGTTTCACTCTCTTTACCTTTTTACTTTTTTTATACCTTTTTCCTCAATAGAATGGCCACCTACAGAGGAACGCTTGACAACTACTTTGACATTTTGTGCTCTGTGTTCAGAATATTTTCATCTCGTTATCAGCCAGTGATCTTACAGAAAACAAAGGCTGTATAAGCACTAGGCTCTCTTCATTATAACATATTTAAAGACAGATGTTAGCTTGATTATTCTTACCCTGAGTGACTCCACTTGTATTTTGACATCCGGCGTTCCCAAAATTTTACAAATGAGAGCAACAGACATGATTTTATCTATGATACATTCAAACTCCTTCTCTTCCTGCAATCCCCACACCTTCACATCCTCCACACGCATGTTCAACCTGTCCTGCTTTTTCTAGACAGAGAGAGAAGTGAAAAAAAGTTAAGCATCTCTGTATTTACCATGTGTAAGAATGTGTAAGTGAGCAGTTCTCAAGCTTTTAAAGTCTAAGGCCCCCTGTATGTTCAGTACATTTGACTGCACCGCTTGTGTAATCATTTGTGTTTTATCATGTTTAATAAGTTCTAAACATTCTATTTAAGATACTTACATTAATTAAAACAAGCACATAACTGACATCCTGAGCAGCAGAGAAGCTGAGGAATTCTGGATTTGGGAGGTAAGAGAGTTTATCTACACAGTCCACTGTTGAGCTCCCCACTCTGAGAGAGACACTGAACGGCCCAGAGCGGAGGAGAGGAGGAGAATGAAACCAGACACCCTGAAAGAAAGAGAGAGAGAGAGAGAGAGAGAGAGTGTCAGTGTATGTGTAGAAGAGACAGAGAGAGAGCAGGATCTCTGAAAGAGTAATGTGAGATGTGCGTCTCTGAGTTGACTTTAGAAGAATATTTCGGTTAAACTGAGCTCTGTAGCAGAAATAAGAAATAATCAGAAATAAGCTTGTAGAGAGTTATGCAGATACTTTACCACAGTGCTTGACTCGACATTCAATTCTTTATTATTTACTATGATTTTATCCATGTATTTCAGATTGTTCCCCAGCACTTCAATCTTCCTCCCCCCACTGGTGGACAAACATAAAAGATCAAACATGAAACATTAATAGCAGCAGTGTTAGCAGGGAAATGCTTTTATATTTTATACCTATTTTTGGCATGATGTATAAATTTTTTGCCATCATGTTTAATCTTCAATGAGAATAGTCCTGGTCCTTTATTGCAAAATTAAACCAAATGATGGAATTAGTGTCACTTTGAAAAGTTAAGACAAAAAATCTATCTTAACACTGCACTCTACCTGGCCCAGGTGTTTCTAGGCTGCAGTCCAATGCAGGTCGGATGGGACCCATATGTGATGGTGGCATTGCTATGACAACGACCATCTGCTGTCACCAGACAAACCCTTGTGTTTCCTTTGTTTCCACTTGGAACACTGAACTTCAGAGTGTCACTGGAACGCTCCAACACTGGAGTCCTGCACACAACATATAAACATACACATATACACATGCTTTGTACTGATATACAGCTATACCAGTGTTTCCCACTGCTGGTCCTGGATTACCCTAAGCATGAAGTTCCCTTTCTTTACTACTCTTTTACCACACATTGTAAGTAAGTAAGTAAAGTTTATTTATATAGCGCTTTTTACAACCGGTGTTGTCAGAAAGCAGCTTTACAAGGAAATGAGCATTAAAAAGAAAAGAAATCCGGGTCCAAGCCCCCATGAGCAAGCCAGTGGCAACAGTGGCAAGGAAAAACTCCCTAGGGAAACAGGAAGAAACCTTGAGAGGAACCAAGACTCAGAAGGGGAACCCATCCTCCTCTGGTCGACACCGGATAGTAAAACATTGTTAGTATAAAGTATTATAGTACAAAAAAACAGGGTAAAAGGAGGAGCAAACAATTAATTTGAATAGTTTAGTTCATGCAGCAGCAGCAGCAGCATCAGTGGGGTCATTGAACTGCCTACTCCATTCACATGAGGCTTAAAATGCATACTTAAAAATGAATTAGGCTAACTGTATTATAAAACAAAATACTAAACCAAGTGGCACTTATTTTAAACAGATCATTCCAAGACTACTTTTTTGTTTTTGCTTTTTAATACTATGACACTCACTCCTTTGTAGTGCACTCCATGAATCCCTGGAAGCGAATTTTCATGACCTGTTCCAGATTATTCCCCTGTATTATTGCATTGTTTTTACCATGAAAGGAGACTTGATTGGGCTGCAGAGAGATGATCTCTGGCTAATCATTAGGAAAAAAAGAAGACATCAGATAGTCATTATGAAATCAGTTACAAGTTTTTCATATAAAAACCATGGAACCTGTAATATGACACAAATAATAGACATAAAACAAATAAAATATTTCTGCATAATTTAAGAAATAAGGCTTATTAAATTGCTCAGTCATCCAATTATGCATTTAGCCAATCATGTGACAGCAGTGCAGTGCTTAAAATCATGCAGACACAGGTCAAGCGCTTCAGTTAATATTTATATCAAAATAGGGAAAAAAGTCGAAAAAGTGTCTTCGACCATTTCAGTATTTTAGAAATGGTTGATCTCCTAGGATTTTCATGCACAAAAGTATTTAGAGTTTGCAAAAAATTTTACAAAAAACTAAGTAGGTCACCTTGTTGATGAGAGTTGTTCAGGCTAACAGGATGGCTACAGTTACTCAAATACTGTAACCACTCTTTACAACAGTGGTGATCAGGAAAGCATCTCTGAATTTGCAACATGTTGAACCTTGTGGTGGATGGGCTACGATAGCAGAAGACCACATTGGGTTCCACTCGAGTCTCAGTGGGCACAGACTCTCCAAAACTATACAGTTGAAGATTTGAAAAATGTTGCCTGGTCTGATGAATCTCTATTTCAGCTGTGACATATAGACGGTAGGGTCAGCAATTCTAGCTGGTGTGAGGAATGTTTTCTTGGCATATATTGGGCCCCCTATTACCAATCAGTATCACTTGAATGTCACAGCCTATCTGAGCACATTTGGGATGTGGTAGAACAGGAAATTAAATAAAATAATAAATAACTGACAAATCTGCAGCAATTATGTGATGTAATCATGTCAGCATGGACCAGAATCTGTACTGGATGTTTCCAGCACCTTGTTGCATTCAGGCAACAAAGAATTCAGGCTGATAAGATCAAAAATGCTCCTAGGTTTTACAAACCTGAGCTTGCATTTTGATCTTGAAACCTTTCAGAATAGATAAAAAAAACAGAAATGGGACCTGTAAAAGTTTTGCTGCTCTGTTTCTTTGCTTTTTTACGTAGAAAGAAAAACACATCTCCAAAGAGCCTAAGCTCATTTACACCTCCCCAGCTTCCTTTTCAAATGTCACCTTCCCCCAAGACAGGCATAGATCTTATTTCTGCTAATGCTGTGTGAGTTTACTTACTGTGTATTTTTCAGAATATAATCCTTCACATGCATCCTACAACAGGAGGTACAAGATGGGTCATTCTTTTAAAAACACTGCTTTTGCTGAAAAGACTTCCTATCTTTACAAAGTCAACAATTCTCCTTTAAATAAATTCATGATTTACACATAAAGCACAGAACCCAAAGGCCCAGTATTTCCAGTAGATGTTGTTTTTTAGGCCAGGTGGTGGACCCTCAGTACTCTAGCACATTAAGTATGAAAGTAAGCAATGCTAATGAAGTTAAATTGTGCTGGCAACTTCATATCACTTTTGCACACATTTTAGGGCTCCAGAAACCATTTGAAATTTGACATAATGATCAATAAAAGAATCATTAAACAGGCTGTCTACATAATGATGCTTACTGTTTGTGTAATTATCATATAGGCTAATTTGCAGCTAGGACTCCCCTGCCACCCCTGCCATAAAGCAGTGCAACCTGTCTAAAGGTGTACAAACCAATTACACCAAAACAGCTGTATAAAAATAAGATAAAACATAAGATGTTTTAATTATTTTTACAGCATATAATCACAAATATGCACCAGCTGTGCATATCATTATATAGCTGTGTTTAACTCAGAAACCTTTGCGTTATAAGCTATGTAAGCTAAGTTAAGCTAACTTTCAGTAAATATTTCAACTTATACCCTACCTGAATATTATGGAAGAGCCTGTTAGCTGTGGTGCAAACAAGCATGTCAAAGCCTTTACTATTTTTTTAGCAAGCAAAATATACAGTGCTGCATTCTCAAGGCATAGCATTATCTTAAGAGAACACAGCCAAAAGCTATTCTGGTGTGTATTAATGCTCATGTATTTCCTACTACTCCTGCATGTACATCATTATCCAAACACTGAAAGCTAATAGAAAAAATTAAAGAAAAGACATACAGTAGAAATGCATATTACATCTGTGTGGATCCTCATGAACTGGTGTAAAAACTGGTGTGTGTGTGTGTGTGTGTGTGTGTGTGTGTGTGTGTGTGTGTCTGTGAAATCTGATCTCATCAACACATTTATGCGTGCTATGAACTCACCTGTATGCTGTATAAGCGTGCTACCTGTGTTGCAGACCCAGTAGTCCAGCTGCACTTCTTACTACTCACGGACCACTGACACCCAGCTGAGACACACGCTACACACCTGAATACAAAACACGCACAGCCTTGTTAAGATACAGGCTGCACACCTGTACATACAATATATGTGCAGGGTTTCTTTCTGGCACATGATTAAATGCAGTGTCTTGTTCACACTGTCAGTTGGGCTTGTTTGGTGTGTCAGGTGGAGATTCACAAACATTCTAACAATCGTGCTTTGAAAGTAGCTAAAAAGTAATGCACTACTTTTCAAAAGTAGCTAAAAAGTAGCCACTATTTTTTCTGGAAAAGTAGCTAAATTGTAGCTAACTACAAATTTTTGGAAAGTAGCTAACTACTAATTTTTCAGTAGCTATGCCATCCCTGATAATGTGAATGTATGTGCAACAGGGAACATCTTTAGACTTTTAGCTGTTCCCCAATGTATACAATGCATATACAAGCAAATATCACCTGAAGTAGCAAAAAAAAGCCAAACTGCAAAATCTAATCTGATGACGCGTTGCTGGTTAGAAAGTTTATAATGATCTGGATTCTCTTACTGAGCATATGGTGATGTCTCTGTGATGTCTGGACAGCTCCTCAGTTTCAGGGTCTCTGTGATTTTCTGATCTTCAATAGTAACAGTCACTGTGACTCTGAGTCCTGTATATACAAAAGATAACACTTTCTGTTTTATCATGATCCCATACTGAGAGTTATGATGTTCAGATATTGAGACAGTTGCCAGAACTTTTGAATATCTTTTTTTTGTGCGTTGCACTGAAGAAAAATCAATCGCTGATCTTTTCCATCAAGACTTTCTGACCATTTACCTTACTCACTTCCCCAGTTCTGCGCACCTTGTACTAGTTACTAATAAGCTGTGGAATGCCTAGAAAGTTAAATTTTGTTAGAAAAAAGACTTTTTGTTCTGAGGATCACTTAAAATAATATGGACTTTATTTACTACAACCATAAATGAAAAATAAACTTGAGAGATCTGGAGATCTGAACTGACCTTCAGGAGGTAGGTGATGGCTGGACAAACTGCAAGAACAGTTTGGGAAGGATACAGCAGTGCTTTTAAACAGATTTACGTTTCCTGCCTTGAAGGTACATGCAAAGGAAAGCTTTTCTGTTCCTTGCACACGCAAGTGAAGATTCAGAGTGACCTGAATGAAAGAGCACAATAATCAATAAACGTAACAAGAAGATACTGTGTACTTTCCACATTTCCACAGGAATAAAGATAAAAATAAATATTTTGAGACTTTATTCAACTACAGATATGCAGTTTACCTCTGTGGAGGCCTTTGCCACCTGAAAGGAGATCAGCTCTTTCTGAAAAGAATCTTCAGGAATAGAGATCCAAGTAGACTTTGAACACTCATCCAAAGTACAGCACCTAGAGTGAAGGGTGGATAGTGAATACTTATTGTGTTTGCTGAGATAATAAATTGAATCAATAATTTGAATCAGGTGGTAATTACTTAAAACTCTTTCTATAAATACATGAATAGATGATTGGTTATAAGGTGTTTGCTGAGATAACTTGAATCAGGGGCGAACTGCCCTTGGAATCTTGCTAGGATTCATGCCACCATGGACTTAAATTCTAGGATGTCGACTGCCTGTTCTAGGAGGCAAAAAGCAGAACATTGTTAGATCCTTTAAAATTGATCATAGTTAACATTCCTTCTGATTTTTTTATCCAGCCTCGTTTTATCCAGCAATTTCATTCATACTAACCAAGGACTAATGCCTGTAATACTGCACTGCACTGCTGGCTAATCAGTATTATAGCTGTCACTAGTTATATTTTGATCTCAATGACTAGATTATTATCAGATACTTCTTAAACTTAGCATTTTGCTCCATTCAGAAGACCAAAAGTTGTGGATACTTTTAAAATAAGGAGGCCATTTCTCTTTTCTAAGATGCCTATTTATACTGTTAGCAAACAGCAAATTAACAAATGTAAGGTGTGAGAGTTTTAGATGGTCTTCATGTAAGTTTAGAAATCTTACAGGATGTCTATGTTGATGCGATTGACTTGACTGCTCATTTTTTAGGTGCATAATAACAAGATAACAAATCGAGCACAGGAGAGTTTATACTGCCCTCACTATATCATATATTTTCCCTGTCTAAATGTAATGGATAGCTACAATCTTTTATCATGGAACATTTGTGGTGCCAACAAATCTGTCAAAAGAATGAAATGTTTAGATTTTTTGTATGTGCCCCTAACAACACTAACAGTATCTTGCTTGGAGTTGACAGGAAACTAAACTTACAGATAGTGAGCTCAGGAAATGACTATGAGGGTAGATTCTGTTATGCTACAGTTAAACTAGACACAGTAACATACTGCTTGGCCTCCATTTACACCCTAAATTTATTTGATTCTTTTTTTTGATGGGATTAAAACCAAACTATTAGCTTTAGGTAAGATCTGAGATCCCCTATCGTCACAAAAGAGTACATTTGCCAATTATTTCAAAACCTTCATGACCCATCTAAATATTTCAGATACCTGGTGTTCAAGGAACTCTACAACGAGAGACTTTACTTTTTATTCATCCCATCATAATTCTTATTTTAGAATTGATTACATCTTCACTTCCGCTAACCTGCTGTATCTGTCACTCATGCTGAATTTTTAATACATATCAGACACAAGATTGAGGAGTTTATTGATTTAAATAACAACCCAGGTATAAATCCTCACACATTATGGGAAGTCACAAAATGTGTGATTAGAGGTAGTTGTGTATATTATTCTACTAAATCTAAAAGTAAAGATTGCTCAACAAGAAACAATACAAAAATGCAAAACTGATCCACACAGAGCTATGTTCTTCATATGTTGAAGCTGAATTTAATGATTTATCTAGTACAAGGGCTGAGTTTTTATAACTCAGAGCTACTCAACTATATTATCAACAAGCTGATAGACCTAACAAGCTCCTTGACTTAAAACTAAAACAATCTGAGAAAATAGCATATTCAGATACCGTGAAAGGCTCCTCTGATGAGGTGTTTACCCTCCCTCCTCACAGAAATAAGGTCTCTTATGAGTTTTATTTTGATCTTTACAAATCTGAAGCCCCTGATGACCTAACAAACGACTCTGTACTAGATCATTTACACCTCCCATCCATATCCACTATCCAGGCAGAACAATTCGATTCCCCTATTACTTTAAATGAACTAAAGTCCGCTGCAGCTTCAATGAAGAAACGTAAATCTCCAGGCCCTGATGGCATACCTCTGGAGCTCTTGATTGAGCTATGGGTCTTAGCGGGCCAGTTATTATTAGACTTCACTGAACACAATATATCAATAAGTTTCATTAAGATCAGACTACGGCACTGATTTCACTGCTACTTAAACCAGCCAACGAGCCTTTGGAATGTACGATTACAGACTTTTAGTTATTTCTAACAGACTTGAAAGCTGCCTATGAGATCTTATACACCAGGTTCAAACTGGATTTATGAAAGGGAGATTTGAATGAGTTACATATAATTGACGCCAGCAAAATAGATGCAAATAGTTCTCAGGCACTTTTCAGCTTAGATGCTATGAAGGCTTTTGACAGACTTGAGTGGCGTTGTCTGTGGGCGGTGCTCAAGAAATATGGTTTTGGGTCCTTCTTTATCAAGATGATTCAAATTCTTTACTCTTCCCGACAGCATGCGTTTCTACAGGACACATATTTTCTCCTTTTCTTTCTTGAGAGAGGGACAAGACAAGGTTGCCCCCTCAGTTCAAGCTTATTCATTTTATCTCTCGACCCTTTAGCTGAAGCAATAAGGCAGAATACTTTGATCACTATCATTCACATAAACGATCATATCTCCCTATATGCCAGTGATATTGTCCTGTCAGTGCTTAGTTGATGCTTAGTGTGCAACAAAGATAGGTTATGCTGGCAGCCTTAACTGCGGCCAAGAAATCATATTTGAAAGGTTGGTTTGAACGTAATCTTTCTTTATTATAGGTATGGGTGACAGCCAGATTCCATAATGCCAATGCAGCAACGATTCGTTTTTGGACTGATGCCTTTAACTACACTAAGACTCTGTAAACACCAACATCCTGTACATGTTGAATACTTTACCCATCACTCCTTTTTGTCACTGAAGTGTAGAGACTGTTGATTGTATGTTAACTATGACTATATAACTATAAAACCAATGAAAAGTTATTTTAAAAAATGAATAAAATTGTCATTTTTAATACTTTGTTGCAAATCCTTTTTGGTTGATGACTGCCTGAAGTCTGGAACCCACAGACACTGGGCTATTTCTCCCTGGTGATGCTTGGCCTGGCCTTTACTGGGTGTTTTAGTTTTGCTTTCAGTAAGTGAAATGCTGCTCGACTAGATTGAGATTAGGTGATTGATTCTGCCATTGCACAACAGTCTACTTTTCCTTCAACAATCCAGCCATCAGAAGGCTAGATTGCCTCGCTGACAACATAATGCCCTTTCCACCGTGGTGGTAATTTACATCAGGGGCTATATTAAAGAAACGTAAAGTCTTGGGTTGCTTTCACAGTTTGCTTTGCTCTGTCCAACTACATCACAAAGTGCTGTCCAATGACTTTTGAAGCATTTTGAATCTGAGCAGATAATATAGCCCTGTACACTTTAGAATTCATCCTGCTACTTTTGTCATCAGTCACATCATCAATAAATACAATGGGACCAGCTTTGGCTCATGAAAGGTTCCTACACTTCTCCATACTCTTCTCTTTCCGTCATTGCACAACATAGGTTGGTATAAATTGATTTTTCTCTCATCTTTTCATAAAGATGTGTTTTTTTTTCAAACTACACAGGCTTTTTGTTACATTTTTTGGCAAACTTTGTCTTCTTGTTTTTGAAATTTACTAATGGTTTGCATCTTGTGTTAAACCCTCTGTTTAACTGGCCTGTGACCTAGACGCCTGTGTGCCTGAACAGGGTCCTGATTCTACAGCAGTAAGGTGCTGTGGAACACCAGGCAGTTTGTGAGAGAGGGCTGTCTCTGAACATCTACCACCAGCAAGTATTATGGGGCACTTCCCCCTCAGTCTGCTGTGGAGGAAGATGAGATAACTCTGAATTATCTTGACTTTCTGGAAATATAGGTGCCAAGGCTGGTTTATGGCGGTTGACATGCACAATTTGTGTGCCTCCATCTGTTGAAAGTCCACACTGTGGCCATCAGAAGGCTAGATTGCTTATGTTACAACATAATGTCATTTCCAGTGTGGTGGTAATTTACATCAAGGACTATATTACAGAAGCTTCCTATCTTTTTGCAGTATAAATAAATGTAACATCATGCTAGTAGAGAACTATGCTGCCTGTTACAGTTGTCTAAAAATGTCAAAAATGGACAGTTAAAACAGAAGTTAAGACTCCTCTGGGATTGTCTTAAAGCAAGAACAGAATTTAGGAAATTTAGTCTAGTTTGGATGTTTCTGTAATACTGATTTCTCATCTGAAGTTAGGATAAGGATTATGAACTTAAGAACTGTTGTCCTAAATTCAGTCATAACTGAAGTTGTCATGGTGGCTAAACAGATTAGATGACTTCAGGGTTAAGATGTTTCTGTAATACGGCCCCCCTGGAGTACGCAGGATCATTAAACTGCACAAAATCTCAATCCTTGTAAGATGTGTTTATGTATTTGTGCTTTTTATCATACTGGACTTTTGGTTGAGCATGAGCAGACCTGCACTGCTCTTGACTTGACTTGTAGGTGAGCTGTAGCTTCCTGCAGACAGATCTGGCTTACTCTGCTGGAGTGTAAGGGGAAGCACATGAACTTGAGGAATGGAGGCTCCTTGAAAATGGTAGTGTTTAGTGATGCCTCTCTGGGAAGGTTTTCCGATGGAGGTACTCAAGGCACCCGTTCTCCTTAAATCTCGTACAGAAGGTGTATGGGAAGTAAAGACTGAAGAGGTAGACTTAAGAAAACCTGTAGACTTGTAGTTTAAGAAGAAAATGTTAATTTTCCTTCCGTTTGTTTGTTTTATTCTTTTAAGAGGAAGGAAAGATTTTTATGTTACAAAAATTGCATTTGTTGTTGTTAATGGATTAACACTGGCAACGTTGATTCATAACCATGCACAAGGAAAAAGAGAGTATACTCTGTGTTGGTGTGAACAATAGTGTTATATGAAAGCTGGATGGAGTGCAACATTTGTGTCCCACGGCTCAGTTTGCTGATACACATAATCCAGTCGTTTGCCAGAAGAAATACTGGAAAGCCTCTTTACATTGGTCAGTCTTTGATGAAACTGCAATAGTATGATCAGAGGCCTATGAAAGCTTTAACCTCAGTGGCCGTAGTGGGACATGGCCAATTCAGCACTTTTTCTGTTATCTTACAGTCAGACTTAACGCCATCCTTTGAGACTCCACATCTTAAAAACAGCACAGAACGTTGAAAAGCTGACATTTTTTTGTGGATGAAGTTTGAGACCTGCTTGGTGCAGCCTGCTAGAAACTTAAGTGATAATGAGATGATCACTGAAAGTTTTACTGAAGACAATGGACACCACATAAAACCAACTGCATAAGATGTGGGAAAGTTGGAGATGCATTTGTGAGTTTCATTATGATAAGAAAAAATCAGATGGCAGGTAGAACTGATCTGTGATCATATCTAAACACAAGGGCACCTGAGGCTGTCAGTGTCTCCTGAAAAAGTCTCACCCAAGAAGGGTGTCCGTGTAGAGACTTTCTAGATTTCCAGAGAGAAATCTAACATAAACTCAATGCGAGGGATGTGACTACTAACTTTTCTTAAGCAAATTTAGAAAAATAATAGATGGAGAGTGGGCGAGTGGCATTTGACCCCCTCACTCAGCCCCAATATGCTAATATGTATGTCACAAGCTTCAAGTAAAACATGGAACGTCTTTTAGAAGATTTAAATATCTGTGTTTAATCTAGAACTGCATTTTTACATGTTCTGTCCCACCTTAAACGCTGCAGCAGCTACATGCAAGTTCATGCAAATTTCTATTTGCTTAGCGCTGATAAACTACTAGAATAGGGACACAAGAAGAGAGGAAGTATTATTGATGAGGTAAGTTTTTCCTCATGTTTTGATATTTATGGCAAAAACTGAAGGCCTAGCTCTAAGAGTCAAGGTTAGCCACAGATGTAAAGTCAAGCATAGTCACTGACTGAAAAGCTGTAATAGCAAATTGCAATGATAGATGTGTACATGAGCAGAATTGGTAAGAAACTTACTTGTGTGTAGCCACACACCAGCCACAGGAAGGATCCAGAGCAGCTCTGCAGTCTCTCAAAGTGCTGTACAGACCACACTGAGTTACTGCCACACGGCTTATCTACAACACACACACACACACACAAACACACACACACACACACACACACACACACATGCACACACACACACACACATACACACACATGCACACACACACACCATTTCCTCAAATTGCATGTAGTTACCTTGCCAACTCTCACACATAAAGCATTGCTGCTTTTATTTATACTTAATCCAGAAAGCTGTCCAAAATGATTATTGAGATAGGACAGGTTTAGTTCCTCGGTTTATCCTAAATTATATATATTTATACATAAAACATTGTGAACATTGTGATGTGCCTTCTATGTTTTTGGTTCAATCTGGCCCTGTCAAAGTTGCTCAGGTATTTCCTCCAGATGTTCATTTCATCCACATTCAACACGACTATGAGAGCCAATTGTTCCCTTATGGTCTAACACATCCCAGACCTTGTTGTTGTTATGAGATAATCATGTTAATCGCTTCAAATTTGAGTGGTCATAATGTTTTGGTCTATTGGTGTATGTGACAACAGTATATATGTCAAATTCATATGATGGGCACATAGGTTTAAGACTCACTTGATTTCTCAAAGCAATGTAAATGTATTTATGATCCACTGGGTCAAAGTGCATTCTGGGAAACACCATCCTGTCATCATCAGATATATACAGCACTGACGCACAGCCAGAATTCAAAGCCTTATCCAGCACAATCTGAAAGCACACAAAAAATTTCTTGTGAAAAATTTTTTCAATAAATTTTACTTAAAACTTCTTTACTTAAAAATTCCTTTCCAAAATGTTTATAGGTTTAATGTTGAAATATTTACTGAAATAGTAAGAACAATTAGCGTTATTACAGCGATTATTGGATAAAGCAAAGGCTACTTGCCTGTTTTACCTGAATGTTTCTACTTATGTTTATAACTATATGACAAAAATATCACATAAGAAAGTTAATGAACTGGAATGTTCCATGCTGATCACATGGAAGAGTGTTGTTTTGCATGAATAAAACAAGTAACACATTATGGCCAATTTGAGCCTTACAAGATTTCCACTGTGTGGTTCAAAATAATTGACCAAACAAATCTTTGCAGAATTACCTCAATAATCTGGTTGTAAATACTTCATAACAATGCAACAATTGTATGTAGCTGTTATGCAGACAAACCTGCACATCACAGAGGGTTTTCCTGAAAAGGCCAAGCTACTGAACAAACACCCACCAATGAAAAACAAAAACATATATATATATTTATATATTTGTATAAATCATTTATATATGTTTGTATAGTTTTAGCATAACATTTTTGTGGGCGTTGCTGTGATGTCATCTTGTGTGTCACACACACTCTCTTCAGACTGGTTAGAGTACTGCTGGAGAGAGGTTGGTGTAGCTTCAGCTCCGAGCTATAAAATGCTCATCAAACGTTTAATATAGTGTAAAAAGTTATAATAATGGTTTAACATGAAGCGAAATATCAATAGGGATCTTTATCTGAATGTTCTATAGATAGATTATATGTATTACCATGTAAAAGAGTGAGAAGTATTAGCATGCTATAGCTGCCTGTAATATGAGAAGCTAACCCCTCCCCCACCTTTTCGGTGATTTTCTGGGTGTGCAGAGAGGCTAATGCAAGCAGACATGAGGCTGGGAGCCATTTCTCACTATTTTTCTGTCTTATACATCCAGGTATGATCTTAGGCGCTTCTGTTGTTAAAAAGCTTTCATTTCATTCATCTGTTCTTATGTTTTGGAGGTGTTTTGAATGAAAAATATACGTAAAATGCTGGAAACAACAGGGCACTAATCTCAGAATGGTCTCTTTCGATAAGTTATATGGTCAACGAATAATATTATATAAGTTTATGTGTCCTTCTATTATATTCCGAGCATGCAGTGAATTGATATATACATGTTTGTGTATATATATATGCGTGTGTATGTACGTGCTTACAATTTTCATATATGAAAATGTATGATAGTAACAACATTTATACATGTTACTTTTTTTATAACATGATAAATACCATACATATTGCGAAAGTGATTATTGGTCTGGTATTTTTCTATTTCTATTTCTTTGTCTTTTATTTTATTCTTATTCTGTCTTCCTTTTTCATGTGTTGTATGAGAAAAACCTGAATTGTCAGTGGACAAGATAGTACCAGTGTAATTAATTAATCTAAAGAATTTCTTTTTGTTATATCAGACTGGTTAGAGCACTGCTGGAGAAAGAGAGGCTAATGCAAGCAGACACGAGGCTGGGAGCCATTTTTCATTATTTTTCTCTCTTATACATTCAGAGCGCTCTTCGAATAAATGATCCCCAGAGTTGGTACCAGCATCCAAGCCTCCTGAGTATGGCTGTGTCCTCCTCACAACAACTATTTAAAGGCTGAAAAATATATTTCAAGACTTTTGACATTCTGTTTGAAACATGATCATTGCCTTAGAACCTTTAACCCAGAGGTTGAGGAATAATTAAGACATTCATGGAATCATAGTGGATGATAGGCATCATAAACTTTAACTGTACGCAGATTATATGTTACTACTGCTAACACAGCCAGAAAAATCTTTTGTATTGTATTGAGGAATTCACACTTTTATCTGGATATCATATTAACTGGGATAAATTTAGAAGCTAGGCCCTTATCGGATCTACTCGATCGGATCGGATCGGTTTCATCAGTGGAAGTTTTTTTGGTCTTTGAAAGGCATCAAATGCTTGGGTATTCAAATAACTCCTGATTACAGTGATATGGTCAGAGAAAATATCAAGCCTCTGAATGAAATCAGATTTCGGCAGGTGGACTAAAATCCATCTTATACTTTGTGGAAAAATACATTTCTTCAAAATAATGACTACACCTGTGATCTACTACTTTCTGACTCACCTACCTCTGAATATTCCTGACTCTAATCTCAAAGATTTTGATACTATCATTCTAGATTTAGGAATTTAAATTTACCATTTAGGAATAAAGAAATAACAAGCGCATACAAAGAAAGGGGGATCCTCCCTTCCTAACTTTATATTAATACCCCCGAAGTATCTTTTAAAGTATATGGGAACATTGTTGCCAAGTTGTGAGGCAAGAGATAAGCCAAGTTGGTTCCAGATAGAGACTGAAGCTAGTGGTGGGTTAACTCCCTGCTCTGAATTATTTGGCACAAAGTCACTTTTACAGAAAGACCATCCTATTATCACTAACACTAAACCAGTATGGTGTAAATTGCGTAGAGCTGGTTGTTGAGGCTGTTTCAAGACCCCCACTAAATGCCTTTGCAGAATAATAAGCAAATTCTAATTGGAAACAAAACTGTTAATAATGCCAAATAGTACACAAAAATAAATGACCACATAATCAGTTCTGGAGATTTGTCCAAATGCAAAGTACCCTGTCTAAATGGACAGGGAACCCCCTTACTTGCCCTATTGGCAGCCTGATTTGAGAACTACTGATTAGATCATTATCAAGAAGGGGTACAAACGAGTTAAAGTGTATGAAAGCCAGCTAGCTCTGTTAGCTAATAATAATTAACAGTGGTAAGTTAGCCTCACTGACAAATATTTAAATTTTCCTGTTAAAGGAGAAGAGTGCTCTATAAAACATGGTAGCTGTATAGGGGCAAATGCTGAAACGAGAAACAGTTAATAGTAATGAATCTGTTTTTCATTTGTAATGGTGGAGATTTTACCTCAGGTACTCTGTTTTCAATGTATCACTGAGGACAAACCCAGAATTCTTTGAGGTTTTAGTTTCTCTTACTTACCTCTTATTTTTCATCAGTACTCCTCATAATTTTTCTTGTGTGTTACATGTTATCTCCATGCTTAAACACAGGACTGGATGTATTTTTTTTGTTTTGTTTTGTTCACCATGATGGTGTTTTGTGTTCAAATTTACTAATATAGCTTTTCTTGCTGTGATAATAGTAAACAAATAGTGACTCAGCAGCTGTTAATTGGGTTCTTAGTAGACACCTTGTGAGTTTTTAAACTATAATCAGGATTTCATGTTTGAATCCTGCTGATGCCATAGCCCACAAAAATCACTTATTATAGGCCTATTATCAACCATACCTTTGTTAATATTGCTAAATCTGAGGGTTGTCAATAATGGCTGACATCAGTCAACTGATATATTGGTTGGCTTCTAGTGGAGAATACAAAAGAATTTTCTTTTTTGATATGAAGGAAATGTATATGATTTTTTTAAAGATAAAAGTGTAAAATTACAGAATGGTCTGTACTTGAAGTGAGGGAGTAATCCTAATAGAAGGTATCATCACAATTCTAACAAAACCTTGTGTAACTTTTCAGGAGAAAGCACAAACTTCCTTAACTTTTCATGTAAGCTAATGTAAAGAGATATTACTGTAAGTAATTTTGGACTATTTTTTTTGGTCAATTCATCATGAAGTGTGCACAATATAAAGCACAGCTGCTGAGCTCAATATTACCAATATTGATACCAATATTAACTCAGCCTGTCCTCCTGTTCACAATTCCCCTCCCCGCTCCCCTTGGAGAGCACAGGGAATCTGGTGTTGTCTGTATTAACTTAAATAAAACTTATCATGAACTATCATCCTCTCTTTTCTATTGCTTTCCATAAGATGGGCCACCCAACTGTTTTGACCAAAACTCAGTCATGACTGTTATTTTATGTGTATCTTCACACTGGAATGTGTAGAATGCTATTTTCTATTAGTCATTTTCACAGTACATTGTTGTGTATTTTCTTTATTTGTCCTTAATTTAATGATTGATTAATTGCATGATAAAAAAAGTCAAATTACATAGATTTGTGTTGGCAAATCTGCTGTTTTTTCAATCTTCCAGTAGCACTAACAAACCTACACATCATTTTGATATTTTTACTAAAAACAATTTAATATTATTTAGTTTAATGATATGAGATATTTTGCTGCTTGTTACAATGAAAACCAGTGAAAGGGATATATTTAAAAAGTTCCAAATTTCAGTAAAATAACAAGAATTTAAAGTTTATCTTAAAAGTTGTCATTTTTATAATTGGTTTATTAATTTCAACTTACAACCTGGTATATTACTGTATAGTATAAGTATATCATTAACAGTGTTGACTGTCAGTTCAGTGATTGTTATCATCCCCTAGGACTTTTTTAACCTCTTGGACGACCTGAATTTCTCAAAATCAAAATTCAGGGAGGTCCCTAAAAATAAACTTATTATGACATTCTGCTTTCCGTTAGGAAAAATAGAGGCTCAAATACAAATTCAGGGCAAGGTCACTGTTTAGCTGCTTCACCTGCAATCAGCAAGCTTATGTCTTTGGACTAACGAGAGACGCAGCACTGGTCTGTAGCTGTTCACCCAGTTGGTCCTTCATAGCCTAGCAACTGTAACTATGCCCATAATTCCTCTGAAAAACTTTACAGATAGCATGTTTTAAATCTGACAACTCACAAGAGTTTAGTGGAAAGAGTGAATTATTACTCATTTCTCAAACTGAAGACAGAAGAGGAGAAGTGTAGATCTCAGTTAACATGTGGAATATTGTATTACTTAACTAAATAAATATAGATAGATAGATAGATAGATAGATAGATAGATAGATAGATAGATAGATAGATAGATAGATAGATAGATAGATCTTATTCTGTTATGTATTAGAAGATGGACAGAAAGTCAGACCTTCATCAGTTGTCCATTTGCAGTTCCGATGTAGAGCTCAATCCAGGATCCTCTCTTTCCTGCTGCTACAGATGACATTGAACTGTGTTTGAGCACCACAGCACGAGGACTCAGAGCACGATCTCCTTTCTGCAGAGACCAGAAACATGTTGAGGGAAAGAGATGACAGATACTGATCTACAAATTCTGATTTTAGAGATTGAATGACATGAAGCATAAAGTGCAGATCATTTAAATATAAATCATAATTGATGCTTTATTTATATTTACTAGCAGTTTCTCACCTGAGCTGTGCACTGTGGTGTACAGCTGAAATATGAAGGTACTCGGTCTCTGATCTGACTGAGGTCGTAAATGGCCAAAGCAGTGTTCTCGGGGTCGTGCGCTTCTTGCGCAGTGAATATTCCCGCCCAGAGAAGAGGAGATCCAGAGGAGAGAACTGCAGAGGAGGATAAGAGCTTTTTACGGTCTTTATCATCACAGCACTGTAGCACTGCACCTTGTAGAGATCTGGTCATTTCTGTTTTACTGCGGCTGTTCTTCATCCTTAAGACCACCACAGCTGGACCTGTTCTAGACTTAACGTTCACCAGCAGGTACGAGTGAGAGGGAGGAGATGATTGGAAGCCGTCGATCCACTCAGCATCACTCTGTGGAGAAATGCTGGCTTCGTTTAAAGAGTCTACTTTAGAGAAAATTCCTGCTAACTGAGAGTCCAGAGTGTTCCGCAGAGACACTCCACCTTCATCAGAGTCACAGTCATCAGGAACCTCTTCTCTGGCAACCAACATGTATCTCTCTGTTTCCGTGTTTCCTTCATCAAAATCTACAATAAAAGAAACAGATGATTTATTAACAGATGGTCCGACTGTAACATCCTCCCTGTAGAGACTTCTGCTGATGTCATCGATGTCCAGGAGTTCACAGTATCCACAGTCAGAAGTTCCGCAGGTTATCAGGGTCTTATTCGCGTCGAAAGGCAGTAAAATATTAACTTGGTGATGTGTGTGGTCAGATATGTCCTTGTGTTTCTCCTCTACTAGATCGAGCCTCATCTGGAGGAGCTGAGAGTCGGTGACGACGAACACTTTCCCGTTTCCAACAGCAAAGTTCCTGATCTCTCCTTTAACGCTGAACTCCGTTAAGGAGGAAACAGCGCTTTGGAATAAGAGCAGCGTTCCCAGATTAACATTCCTCATCCTGCAGGTCTGAGTGGAGCTCAAACTCAGAGAGAGTCAGTCTGATCTACATGTGGAGCTGAGAGAAGATCAGGACTAATGTCTGCAGAGCGTCTCTGCTCTAAGTGGATGGAGGTGAGAACTTCCGTGTTCAATGTGTTTGTAGCTCATCCTCACATCATTAGTATCAGACTGAAGTGATACAGCTGCTGAGCTCTTTAGTGCAGAGTTTAAATATTGATAACAAGCTTTTTCAGCTCTGAGTTCTGTTTCTCAAAACACGGTTCAGTAACACTCTTTTTCTATTTTTAATACAGAATGCATTCAGTGAGCCCAATTTCCCAAATTATTTAATTCTCTTCTCACTCAGTCTCAGCTTTTTTTCCTATAGCCCGTCATAAAACTGTTACACTGAACTCCAGAATCTAATATGGAAATATCCTGCATATCAAGGTGATAAATCACAAATATATTGGACAAAATTCTTGTTATCAATGAAACCAGCACCGTGTATAAGCAAGAGACGACATTATCCTTGATGACATGTGGCCAAATGATACAGACCAGGTCGGCATCGGATTTTTTTCTATCACTTCATTAGTTTGTATGTTGTAAAGTTATAGTGTTCTGTTTTTTTTATGATTTTCAGCTGTAATAAGTTTTTGAAACAACACGATCAAAGAATAATAACAACAATACAATATGAAATGAATTGTTGTGCCAAACTGAGTGTTTTTGTAGTGAGGAGTGTGAAGAGGTTTGGAAAAGTGAACTGGGCACTGAAAAATGTTTTTTAGTGACTGTAGACTTCAGTAGACTGTAGTGATCATAATGATGAGTATTAAACATGCTTCACTAGACGTGATCTTGGATGAGCGACTCAGATTTTCCACACCATCAAACAGGATTCAGGTAAAACTCATGTAAACTTCATGTAGCTGATTCTATCATTGTATGACAGCATATGATACTGGTGATATTTATGACTTGTAACTGTTTTGTTCTTTCACAGCTCAGTGCTGCTCCCCAGTGGTGCCACTCAGACAGCAATTCTGTCTGTCTGTCTCTCTGTCTGTTTCCTTTTTACAGCTTGTGGTCATTTTTAGTGTGAACATAACACACGCACACATTTTCTAAACCGCTTATCTTTCTGGGTCGCAGAGGGTTGCTGGAGCCTATCCCAGCTGTCATCGGGCGGAAGGCAGGATACACCCTGGACAGGTCGTAAACATAACAGAAAAATATAAACATATAACTATTAAAATCTGTTGAAAACAAACACAGTTTGTAAAGATGTATTTTAAAAGTAATGAATCAAAGAAATCATAACACAGTTAAATATAAAAGTATTTTATTAGTTAAGTTGTAAGAAACTGCACTGACTGCATTTGTTGTAATTTCTCATTGCAAGTAAACAGCTGAATGTGCAAAATGTTTCTTAATGTTAAGATAATATTGTAAATAATATTGAATATTGAAGTGTTCTCTTTCATACGTCATAATAAATTGTTTTAGAAAACAAGCATTGCCACTGATATTCAAGAATATACTGCAATATAAATAATGTATTTATATATGAGTGTGTATATATTTATACATTGCAAAGCATTTATTTTGTGTGGGCTCTGAGTCACTGAAGCTGCTGAATGAAATGTTTCCTACTGACAGCTAATCATGAAAACAATTAATGAAGCAGAAGTATGTTAATGATATTCATCAAAACATTAGCAGGTAACCGGTGTTACAGATCACGTTCACACACAAAGGAACCTCGAGGAATTGGATGTTTTGCAATGTGGCCACAGGATCCAATAAACATCGACGTCAAACTCTTACACAGCTGGTTCACTGCTTTCCTGCTCTGGTGTGAGGAATTAGAGATCGAGATCATTGACACTGAGGCCTTTGTTTAAATTAGAAACTACATGAAGTATTTTTATCTGTGGAAGTTGCAGTGAAGACTTTACATAAATCTTAATTTGAACACTCGTGTCATTTATACCTACTTTAAATTCTGTGTAGCTGTCCTGAATGTTTCCATCAAGACATAACACAGTATCTGTGTAAACGCCTACAACGAGGTTAAATGCTGTGTCTGACTCACTGAAGATCTGCTGATAAAGACAATTTTATAATGCTCAAATAAGTAATTTACACAAAAATGGATACAATTAAAGGAGAAGGTGAAAAATAATGACAAATAAAGAATATTACTGTAAAAAGATAACAGACTGTTTCCTCACTCTGTACTGAAGGAATAAAATATGAGTGTCTGAGCTCTGAGTTTGAGGTCTTCTCCTCCATCAGCTCTGTCAGGTACTGGAAGTGTCCTGACCTGGACCAGGACATCCAAAAATGTTTTCTCTTTTTTCTTATAGATATATATATATATATATATACATATATATATATATATATATATATATATATATATATATATATATATATATATATATATATATACACACGGCTCCTGCGAAAGAACAGTTAATAAAGCGCTCTATATTTTTGACTGAAATGTGATCGTGGTTTTGGTATGGATGAGTCTGTATAGTCATCTCTCCATATCTGAGAAAAACACCGTTTTCAGATCAAAAATGTCCTTCATCTCAGATGTTCAGCACACCAAATCTAAAAATGAAGAGCTTCGTTCCACTAAGGTCCGTCAATCTTTTGTTCGTTCAATTTTTCATTTCGAATTTCATTCAGAAACTGGACTCTCGTCATTAACGGGGTTTGGTGTTGATGAGCTCAGGTTCAAGTTAAGAAGTATTTTGTTGCCGTTGTGCCGAATTCCGACGCCCCGTCGCCTGCACGCGCGTCTCACAAGTATATGGACACTAGAATACACTCGTGATTTCGGTGTAAATAACAGGTCTGGGAGGCAAATCCGGCCAAAAAAGAAATTAAAATTAAAACAATAAAATGTAAATGCAAACCTCTTTTTGCCATTTCCTTTTCCAAACATCTGCGCAAATATCCTGCCAAAACTGAAAATGAAATGAAGTACCTACATTTGCAGTTTCATTTTTCACATAAGCACCAGTCATTTATGACAGAAATAAAAATAGATTTAAAACATTTATAGACAGCAAATTTAGACATCGCATTGACTTTTCTGTAGTCAACACAGAACCGAACACAAGCACAAACACCACGAGGCTGCTCCAGTTACTGTGTGACTCTTTGATTACCCCCATCTTGAGCATGGACTTATGGGTATGGGTATGGCTGTGTGCGTACACCCATGCCTGGTGGGGTCTCAGTGTGGTGTTCTATGAGGTGCGCACGGCCAGGTTTCTTTTCCTACACAGATTCAAGACAAAAGTAAAACAAATGATGAGCTGTAGGAGCCAGTTTAGATCAGTATAGAGGAGTCAGGTCAAGCAATCAGAGAATGTGGAAACAAAGAAGGCCAAGTGCTGGAAGGCTATGATACAAAGACAGTGAGCTGCTGTAAATCAAAAGGACTATTTTGGTTTGGTTTTGTCCTACATGCTCTTATGCAGCCACATTTTCTAACTTGTTCGGACCATATCTTTTTTGACCTGAAGTTGAACTCGGTGCATGTTCAGATGCATAAACCCATGCAGTGTGTTTGAATGCACTGCATTCAGTGTAAGCTTTAGCTGTAGTTTACAACATCTCTATACGTGTTTACAGCTATATGCAGAAACGGATCGTTTAGGGATGAATGGAGTGAAAACATGCTACAGTGCTGTGCTAATGTCTGAGTACAGCCATGGTTATAAAATGATTTTGTGCTTTATAAGCTTATAAATGTAAATTTGTTTTGCTGCGAAAATAAATTCATGCGAAGTAGAAAAAGAGATATGATGTGGAATTTGAGCATGCAGTGTGAAATGTGATGTACATAAGAGATCTACATAAACACATCATGAGATAAACCTACTTGTTTGTTGTTACACACCAGCCACAGAGAGGGTCCAGAGAAGCACTGCAGTCTCTCAAAGTGCTGTACGTACCACTCTGAGTCACTGCAACACGCCTAATTTTGGAAGGAAATTTTGTCTGTTTAGGATGTTTCTGTAATACTGTTTTCTTATCTGGAGTTAGATTTAGATTATGAACTTAGGAACTGTTACTCTATAATAGCTACTGTCCTAAATCTGGTCCTAAGTGAAGCTGTTTAGTCATGGTGACTAAACAGATGAGACAAGGTTTGAAAGTTAGGGTGTTTCTGTAATACAGACCCAGGATCCTTTCTTTTCTGCTGCTACAGGTGTGTTTGAACACCACAGCATGAGAAGTCAGAACATGATTTCCTTTCTGTAGATCAAAAACACACTGACAGATATGAAATGTCAAATTCTGACTGTCTACATAATCTGATTTTAGATGCTGAAAGCCATGTAGCATAAAATGCACATCATTTGAAATGAATAGTATTAGATATTTATTAGTAGTTTCCGGCCTCAGCTGAACATTGTGGTTTACATTTAAAAGGACGATTTTGGTCTTTGAGCTGGTGAGTCAAAGCAGTGCTACTTTTCATGTGAATAGATTAGGAATCCCAGAATTGCATCAGTTGTAAATCTGATATACAGCAACGTCATTAAAATATGTTACTATGCTTATGGAGGACCAGATTTGCCAAATTGAAAAATAAATAAAATTAAAAAATAAATGGCTCAGTAAATTAATCAATAAATAAAAATTACCTAAATAAAGTATATATTGCTTATTGTGATTGTAATTATAAACATATTTCTTTTTTCTGCAGTTATATATTTCTCAATTCATTTATTTCTGTATTGTTTATTTTGTTTTATTAATGCCATTTTTATATATTTTTTCCATATCTATATTTTTAACAATTGTTCGCTTTATTCATTGATTCATGTATTTATTTATTTATTTTTCTTTCCATTAATTCATTTATACATTTCTGTATTTCTTCGTTCATATTATAATGAGGGGGCGTGTTTTTCACGTTCAGGCTGTTCTTTCACTCCTTAAAGAGCTGCACTGCCACGAACAGACAAACCTGCCGATAAATAACTCTCGATAGCTTCCACAGGCCCTATGTGAGAAGGGCGTCCAAATGTCTGGGTGATCTGAATTTTGCAGAAAAGGACGATGAACCTGCCCTGCGATGGACTGGCGACCTGTCCAGGGTGTATCCTGCCTTCCGCCCAATGACAGCTGGGATAGGCTCCAGCACCCCACCGCGACCCAGTAGGATAAGCGGTTTAGATGATGTATGTATGTACGTAGGACGATGAACCACCTCCTCCAAAGTTCTGAACACTACTGGTCGACCTCTGTACCAGCAGAGGCAGCAAAGTGGAGCAAACTGCCTCCACAGCCTCCAACGGAAGAGTAAATAATCCGGACCTGCGTTTTCAGCCAGATCAGCCGAGACTCTCAGATCTCTGACCGTCTGCTGCTGTAAGAAGCCATTACTGTTCTGTCTTGTCCTTAGTTACCGCTGAGAGAGCAAGACATGTACAATCGATCTACAGAATCTGACATCGATCAACCAATAGGAATATTAAGACGCCGTGACATCATTGACTGACAGCCCCTTTATTAGCATAAGGACATGGAAATACAGAAATAAATAAAATATATAAATAAATAAATAATCAGAGAAATAAATAAATATAGAAATTAATAGTTATGGAAAAAATGAATAGAAAAACAGAAAAAAATTAATAAAGAAACATAAATAACAAAAAATAAATAAATACATAAACTAGTGAGAAGGGAAAATTTCTAAACAGACATAAATATACTCAGACATATTAATTTATATAAGATTTTATTTATTAATATATTAATTGTTATGTATATTTATTTTTAGATTTATCATCATTATTCTTTGCAATTCTAGTTCATATATTAATTTACTAAGTCATTTATTTTTTATTTTATTCATTTTTCATTTTGGCAAACCTGGTTCTCCATATATGCTTGGCTTATTTCATTCTGGAAGACAAATAAGCCCTCGCTCCAGTCTTAATGGAGAAATTTACCAGGTTAACTTACCATTTTCCTCCAGGCAGTTAAGGAGAAGAAACAGTAAAGTTGGATGATCTGTCCACAGTTTAAGATGGATAAAAGTAATTCTATTTGTCTGCAAATTGTTTTCTTTTAACTTGTGTTCTGTTGATGTATAATGTCTGCGTCATGAATCAGTTCTGACTATCTGGCTTTAGAACATTCTTCAGTAGTGCAGTAGATCTGTGTTCCAGCCAATGTGTTGCAGCTTTCTGAGCACTGAATAGCTTCTGTCACGAAACATTGATGTTGTGATTACATCAGTTAATAGAAAACAAAAAAGACAGTGCAAAGTTACAGTATCAGTGGCCAGTAAGCTACTTCCCCGTTACAATTTAGCCATTTTGCTATGCTATTAAAAAAACAATTTATAGGCTATAAATCTCTAATCAATCTCTCTATTAAATCTCTCTAAATGTCTGCAGTCTGTCTGCAGTCTGTAATTATGGCTCCGTTTTTCTGTACACACTGTAAATATGCTCAAATAGTGTGCACAGAGTATATGTGATATCAGTTGTTTTATTGCTGGCATGACCAGGATAATGATCACTACTTAAGATCATTTCTTCCTGTAATTGTGTGATGGTCTCTAAGGCCGTAGCTTGTCGCGGGAGCAGAAACAGCGCTAAGCGGCCGCGCTGCATCTACATCTCTGTTTAATATAATCATCGTAAAGTACGGTTTAGTGAAGACTGTGATTGTAGTTTATTGTCATCCGTCATTTCTCCACCAAACCGCAGCTGCACTGATGAATCTGTGGGCTGTTTGCTGTGGAGAGGATCTACAGTGTCCTCATAACGCCCCAAATCAAAATCAGACCTGATGAGCATCTCTGTCCATTATCTTATCAATCTAACTCATCAAAACCCGTCAGACAATGTCAGGGAGCTGTTAGCTGCCTCAATCTGCTGCATTTAGTTTGTTTATGCATGAATAAAAAAACAAACAACATTCGGTCAGTTAAAAATATTTTAATTAGAAATTAGAAAATCTTGATCACGAATTTAAAAAAAAACGTACCCACGAAGTAAAGAAAACGTGTGCACGATTAAAAGAAAACGAGAGAACGAATTAAGAAATTGTGACCACGAATAAAGGACAATATTTTCCCACCAGTTACCAAGATAGGTTTTTTAATGGGTGGGGAAGTAGTCTGCTTTCTTAGTGACGTGGGTTAGAGCAAGGACTCGAGACTTAGGGTGTCCTGTAGTCCCAGGGATGGAAAAATGTGTTTGGGACAAAACCATCTCCTGCGGAATGTTTCTGGGATGAAAAGGGAAGAGGAAGAAACTGATTAACAGGACAGGTTCGTTTATAGAGAGATATTAGTGAGTTAATAGTGCAACAACTTATATTGCCAAAATGCTTGTGCAAACAGACGTGTTGAGTCTAGTTTTAAATGTAGAGAGTCTCTGAGTCCCGGACAGAGGTCGGGAGATGATTCCACAATTTTGGGTCTACGTAGGAAAAAGCTCGACCCCCTGCTGTGGTTTTTCGAATTCTCGGAAATGTCAGCAGGCCGTTACTTTGTGAGCGGAGCGTATGTGTGGGTTCATATGACTGAATTAATTCACTAAGATACTGCAGGGCCATTTAATGATTTATACGTTGAGAGAAGGATCTTATACTCTACACGAAATTTTACGGGGGTAGCCAGTGTAATGACGACAGGATTGAAGGTATGTGGTCAAAATTTTTGGTCCTTGTAAAGACTCTAGACACAAGGAGATCATTTACTACTCTAGTTAATGCTGTTTCAGTACTGTGAAAGGGTCTAAAGCCAGACTGAAACATCTCGCTGAGAGGTTTCTTGTAGATAGGAGTACAGTTGATGTGAAAACACTTTTTCTAAGATCTTAGCAATGAAGGGGAGATTGGAAATCGGTCTTTAGTTGGCGAGTTCATTGGGATCAAGATCTTGCTTTTTAAGTAGGGTTTTAACGACTGCGAGTTTTAATGATTTTGGTACATGTCCCAGAATGAGGGATGAATTTATTATAGACAGCAGAGGTTTAAGAACACAGGGGACAATCTGTTTGAACAGTTTTGTAGGTACTGGGTCAAGAATGCATGATTTGGATGAGCTGATCAGTGTGACTGATTCATTTGGTTGGATAGGACTAAAAGATAGCAATTGGACTTTTGGGCTGGCAGGGCACTCATCATGTTGTGGTATTAGACCTATAGGCAAATTTTGGATTTGTAGTCTAATATTTTCTATTTTATCATTGAAGAATCTGCTAAAGTCATTGCTGCTGTATGTTGTTTGAGTATCGTCTTCAAACTGTTTAATGTTACCAGTTAGTTTGGATATAGTCGTGAACATGATCTTAGGATTATTTTTGTATGGTCGTTGTACCATGATGTGAGCTTTTTTCTTCTAATTTTTTTTATCTTAATCAGTGTCACGTTATCAAGAGATGACTGAAGTGTGGATTGCAGAATTTAAGTTTTTCTTTCAAGATCATCGAAGTCCAATAGGCCAGGGATGTTTGATAAATCTGGTAAGCTATTTATAAGAGCATCTATAGTAGAGGCAGTGACAGTGCGCTTGTGATCATAGTGGGATGGTACGAAAACATTATAATCCAAAATGACTTCATGCATAATTAAGTAATGATCAGAAGTGCATTCATTCTGAGAGACGGTTGCTAAGCTTTCTATCCTGATTCCCATAGATAGTATTAAATCTAGTAGTATGGTTGCAGCAGTGTGAAGGCCCTATCACATTTTGAGTATAGCCCATAGCATCAATAAGTGCTTCAAAAGCTATTTTTAAAGGGTCTTGAGTATTCTCAAAATGAGTGTTAAAACCTGCTATTATGAGAGCCTTATCTGCAGAGAGAGCTATACTCATAAGAAACTCTGCAAACTCTTTAAGAAACTCAGAGTAAGGGCCTGGGGGATGACAGATTGTAGATAATATAAAGTAATTCTATTTAGAGGCAGGACAGGGGCTGGCAACTCTAAGACTCAGGACTTCAAAGGAGTTTACTTCATGGCCTGTAATTTGAGTGGTGTGTGTGTGTGTGTGTGTGTCTGTATCTCTGTGTGTATATGTGTGTGTGTGTACTCCTGTCTTTTGCCTAGAACCCAGAATCTCTAAACCCGGCGCAGTACCCTGATTTAACACACCCACTTCAAGACAGTAAGCGGTTGTCATTGAGCTGATTAGTTTGATCAGGGGTTTTGTGAATATATTTTTCATGGATTTGTAGGTCAGTTTCTGTTGATCTTATGAAATGAATAAAGGTGTCCGATTCACTTTCTGATAACAACGATTATACAGTGAATTAGACAGACAGATCAATCAGAGTCTGTACTTGCTGCACAGTATATGGCTTAAACTAATGTTCAATCACTGCCAGCCACTCTGGTGAGAGGTGCTGGAAGAAGTGAATTCCTTTTCTTGGCTTGAGATGTTGGTGGGACTGGTGAGGAAGATCAGGGTGATGCTGGGCCAAAATAGAGTCAGTGAGATTTTTTATGTTTTAGAATTTCTTATTCTTTCTCTGACATTTTCTTATTTTTCTTCTTATTTCTCTGACATGTATGTTTACACTCTTAAAAAGGACGGCTCTTCAAGGGCTCTTTAGTAAATACAGTGGTTCTTTATATCAATTACGCATTCATCTCCAGCAGGCTAGATTATTGTAATGGCCTCCTTTTCAGGACCTTTTCTAAAGATCGGTGAGACAGCTGCAGCTCGTCCAGAATGCTGCTGCCAGAGTGCAAAGAGAAAGACAAAGAGATATGAGCTCATCACTGCAGTACTCAGAGCATTACACTGGCTCCACATTAGTCTCAGAATAGATTAAAAAAACCTGCTTTTTGTTTATAAATCATTACATGGACAAGGTCCTACTTACATCACTGATATGCTGGTAAAATATAGGCCTAAAAGAGACCTCAGATCAGTGGAGTCTGACCGCCTGACAGTACCTAGAACCAGAATTAAACATGGTGAGGAAGCATTCAGCCATTCCGCTGCCGTCAGTTGGAATAAACTTCCTGAAGATGTGAGATGAGCTCAGACTGTAAGAGTTTTTAAAAATAGACTGAAACATATCTGTTCAACTGTCCAGGATTAAAACGGTCCTATTTGAGCTTTCAGCTCAGTTTAATATACTGTTAGCATTTCTGGACCTTCTCTTCTGTAACGGCACTTTATTATCCTAATTTAATTGTTACATTTTTAAGCATGTTTTACTCATGTTTTTAATTTCTATTCTCTTTTACTTTGCTTTTTAAATGACTCTGTGTTTTTTCATTTGTAAAGCACTTTGAATGACAGCAATGAATGAAAAGTGCTTTATAAATAAACTTTCCTGGCCTCTATAGAATCACGAACCCAAACAAATTGCATGATTGAATGGTTCCTTGCATAGTGAAATGGTTCTTATTATTATTAGTATTATTATTATCAGTAGTAGTAGCAGTAGTATATTGATATTATGAAGAGGGAACCAATAAAAACCTTGTGGTCAAAAAAAGTGTCAAATAAAAAAACACACATGGCTTTGCTGCAATGAATTTATTAAGACACATTTTAATCAAGGGTGCTCAATCGTGGTTCTGCAGATCTACCACCCTGTAGATTTCAGATCCAGCACACCTGGCTCTAATGTTCAGGTGCTCCTGAATGTCTTCATTATCTGGATCAGGTGTGTTAGATTAAGGGTGGAGCTAAACTCTGTAGGGTGGCAGATCTCCAGGACCAGGATTGAGCACTCCTCTGCTAAGAGCTTAAGATGATTGGGTCATACACTGGAAGGGGTTGGGCAGTGCTTTGCGGATGGCCGTGAAGATCCTAGACAGACGTTGGCGTGTTTTCCTAAAGGCTGATTCTCTCTGTGAAGCTGTAAAAGATAAATCAGAACAACAGCAAATGACAAAACAGTCAACATCCAGTTAATTCTATTATATTCTACATTACATGTGGAAAAATAAAAGAGCAACACTGTGAGGCTCAGCTTATGAAACACTGGTCTGAGTACGTCAACTGTGAATTAACGGCTCTCTGTGTATTGATTCAAGTACTTACGCTTCTGAAGATTCCCAGAGGACGAGGTAGACTGATGATGGTCAGACATCATGTCAGCAGGACAAACTTTACTTAATTTCTAGATGATCAAACATTCAACAAAGAAAACAGAAAAAATCAACATTAACAACAATAACATACAGTCGTATACTTAACACAATATTTCAGAACGTAGGAACTCATATGATTAGTATGATTTCTGATCATCCAGTTATTAATAATTAAAAAGTCCACTACCTTCACTGCAGGACGGAAGAAAGGAGCCTTTGTACACACAATGAAACGAAATCCTCGACTGCTCTTTTTCACAGCCACAGGGATTGGATCCGAGGAACGGTGGTCATTCAATGGGCTGGAGCTGGAAGAGTAAGTTTCATAATCCTGGCTAGAGATGCTGTTATTATCCAACGTCTCTTTCACCATCGTACTGCCAGCCCTGCTTAAGGTTGTGGGTGACACAGCAGGTGACTTGAAGTCTAATGGAGAGACATCATGACTCCTTTCAGGTTTAGTTTGCTCAGAATCCACGAGCAATGATAGAGAATCCTCTATTCTGCTCTGTGAGTCTGTGAGCACCTTAGTCAAATGGCTTTCTGCATCAGTGAAGGCACGTTGTGAGCCAGCTGACTTGTCCGAATGTCTGTCCTGGCCCTTAGAACCTGCACTTGTACCTGATAGATCAGCTGCACGTGAAGACGCTGAGTTCAGACTTAGCAAGTGTAGGAGTAAGGTCTTAACCGATTCATCTACGAAAACGTAGACTAGTGATGAGGGAACTTGGACTGGGTCCCTCAGCAGATTGTTCCTCACCCAAGATGTTTCTAGAACTGAGTCTGAGGAACGTTTCCAAATGTGTGATGGTCCTTTTATATGTCTGAGAACCTCAAAATTGATTAATCTATCTGCGTGACATCGTATGCTTTCATCAGAAATCAGATGTTGCAGTTGGTTCATCTGCTGGAGAGACTGAGGCTGGGGGACAGCTACAGTTTCAGCAGCAGAGTCAGACTTCTGAATGATGTCGTACTCAGGGTCAGCAGTTCTCTCTGACACAGCAAGTAGTGATGAGCTTGGAGTTTTTCTAGAAATTGTAGACCTGCTGTCGTGGGAGGTGGGTGGCGTGGATTGAATTCTCTCTGAAGTCTTTTCAGTCTTTGCATCCATAAAAAGATGATTAAGAAGATCTTTCACCTTCCTAAAGATGAAGAAGGGGTCTGAATAAGCCATCCTCTCAGATGTATCAGGTTCTACAGGGATGCTGGAGGCAGAGATGCATGAGAGAGCATCGAGACAACTCAGCATTTCACAGCTGCTGTTCACGGTTGCCATTGTTGAATCCATAGACTCGGCATATCTGCCTAAAGCATCAATAACTTCCTCTGCAATAGTCACAGCAGCATTTTGTAAATCTTTTGAGGCTGTAGACAGAATTGGTGAAGAAGATGTTTGTCTAGAAGAATCCAAAAAGAGGCTCGAACTCTGTGAGGATGCGTTTTTGACTAACACATCACTCACTAGTTTAACAGCATCAGTCAGGAAGCTCTTAGACTTAACAGCCTTCAGTCTGAAAGGCTGTTCTGGAAGGGATGTTGAGACGTGGAGAGACACTTCAGAGGAGCTTGACAGAAGAAGCTCACTCTTGTATAACTCCACAACTTTGCCAATAACCTCGTTTGTATAAGAGTCTAAATTAATCTGGATTCTTGCTGGAGTTATATGAGGAGGTGACCTGACTGTTAAAACACTCTCAGATTCCAGCTCTACTCCTCCTGTAGGCTGATCTTGTGTGGAAATCCTGCTTCTTTCTAAAAATGACGTCTGGAGCCCCAGTAGAAATCTAAAAACTTTCTTCTGCACACCTCTATATATGCTGCGAGAAGCAGAGGGTACGCTTTCCTTTGTCTTAGAAGTTGGTGTAGATGAACTAGAAGCATTATCTGGTGGGACTGACAAACAACACTTCTGCAAGTATTTCAAAAAGCTTCTGATAATATCTGAAGCTGTAGACTGGGCTTGTATGGATACGGAAGAGGCTGCAACAGACGGCTGAATAGCAGTTGAGCTGGAGGAGGACTTCAATGACTGGGTGAAACCTGAGGTAGAAAGTTTTTCTACAGTTTTTAGAAGTATTTCACCAACAGTCTGTGTTGCTTTGCTCTGGAACTGAGCACTGAAAAGGCTCTCAACAGAACGGTGTGAAGACGTACATTCAAGTGCTGTGTCTTTAAAATCTGAGTCAAGTTCAGGGAAAGGTCTGTTCTTACACTCTGTGAGATCCCTGCCTGAAGCACTAGTCTTGGATGAGGATCTACTAGATCTGGCAAGTTCTCCCAAACCCTGAAATATGTCACACATTTTCAGTGAGTCTTCATCTCCTGTTGGTGCTTGAGACTCAGGGGATGCATCTGAGGCATAAAGATGGACAACCTCACTAATAATGCTATTAGTGCATACAACAGTGAGATTATCCATGCGGGAAGCAGTTTGGACTGTAGAGAGCTGCAAATCACCCTGTGTGGAGCAAATTGTCTGGCTCTCAAAGCAAGTCATGAAAAGAGCCTGAAGGTAACCTCGTACTCTTTCAAACAAGTTCAAGGGGGCTGAACGAGACCCCCTCACTGAAACGTCAGAGGTCCTTAGCGCATTAGTAGATGGCTCAACTGGAAGTGCAACAAGTGACCTAATTATAGTATCAGAGTCACTTTTGCTAGTAATCACACTCGACTCAACGAGTTTATCCAAAGCATCAACGACGATTCCTGCAACATCTACAGCAGCACTGTGTAAATCTCTGGAGGAAGATTTAGATGATGTTGATGCACAAACTGAAACCTGCTGTGATGCGCTTTTCACCAGAACCTCACTCACCACCTGAATGGCCTTAGTTAGAAATCCTTCAGACGTGACTGATGACGTGTTGAATTCAGGCTGGTAGAGGACTGGGACGACGTCGGAGCTGCTAAACTCGTGGGTTTTTTGCTTTCCTAAAACACCCTGATCATTCTGATCACTTGAACGTAGACTTGCAGACTTGATGACTTCACACTGTTCAGGTGAGCTGGACTCAACAAGCTGGACCTCTTTCTTGTACAAATCCAGGACATTGTAAATTATGTCATCCGTGCAAGAATCTATATCAGCCTGGTATCTTGGAGGTATTTGACTTTCCTCTGTCTGTAAAGATTCTGCTGGTTTCAATGTCTGGATATTGGTTCCAGACTCAGTTGATGTTCTGAGAGACTCTTTTCTTGATTGTGATTCTTGGAGCCTCAAAAGAAATCCAAAAATCTTGTACTGCACATTCCTATAGAGTCTCTGAGCTGCAGAACGGAAGGTCTTTGGTGAAGAAGCTGGTTCTGTTGTGCTTTCATAATCCACCTGACTTGAGGACGTTCTCTGTAAACCTTCCAAAAACGTGTTCATAATGTCTGATGCAGCTGATTCCACCAGAATTGATGATGAGTAGGATGGGACAGGTTGGCTCTCAGGTATATGTACCTCCTTTAAGCGACCACCATCGCTTCCGTCCTTGCTGGAGTGAACTGACACTGTGGCTGAAACCTTTCCACATGTTTTAAGGAGAACATCACTCACAACTTGTGTTGCCTTCTCCTGAAACTCGCCATTGAAAAGACTCTTGATACATGGAAGTAAAGGAGAGCTAAAAGATGCCGCTTCTTTGTTACCATTCACTGATTCAGGAGATGAGATGACTTTACTCTCCTCCAAATCATTGCATTCCAAACGGATTTTGGAAGAAGATCTGCTGGCACTGATTATTTTTTCTAGTTCCTGCGTCACTCCATGGATACTCAGTTTGGATGCCATAGACAGTTGTGAGGTTTTACCTCCTGTAGAAATGTGGGAATCAGAGCTTAAAACATCTAGATGATAAAGACGTGTGATCCCACCAATGACATCATTTGTGCAGCTGATTGTGAGATCATCTATTGATGAGGGGACAGTGTTTTGTTGAAGCTCTGTACTTCTTTTCTTCATAAACTGCTTGAACACACTGAAGAACATCTTCACCTTCTCATTAATTCTGTGAAAAATGTTCATCATGGAGTCCTTAGCTGTGTCACTGCTTAGAGGACGGTGAACTTTCCTGATTTTGCCTCGAATAATGTTAACGATGTCCCTAGACGTGGTATCCAGATGACTTCACATCAAATCAGTTGGGAACCCTGAGCGAGCCATTGCCTCTAACATTGAGTCCAGATCTGTTTCACTGGCGAGGCTACTGGGCATCTCAGGGGAGCTGCTGCTCATGTCCCAAACCCCAGTACTACTGAGAAGTAGCTGACTTACAGCCCTGGTAGCTTTTGTCTGGAGCTCCTCAGGTGGCAAGTGAACTCTTTGCTTCCTGTAATCCAAAAAGACGCTTTTCTCTAAGTCTGAAGTCGAGGCAGTCTGGATGAGCCTTTCAGTAGCGGCCCTCAGCAGATCACTGGTTTTGTGATCAGTTCTCTTAGCGCTGTTTCCATCCAGGACATCAAGCACCACCACGATTATCTTATTCGTCAGCGCTTTGGTGTCTGATTCATATTTGTCTTGTTTCTCTCTCAGATCTTTTGTGTCCTCCAGTTGAGAATGTCTCATTTTACCCTCCAGAGTTTTCAGCATCTCTTTAGCCACTAGACTGCATGTTGTCTTCCAGTCCTTGGACCATGAGGATTCTTTACAGGAGGCAACCTTGCAGACTGATTCCACCATTGCCGTTTTCACCTCACTGACAAAATCCTCAATAATGTGGCAAATAAGATCAGATGGATCCACTGGAGATCTAGTTTAAGATGAAATAATGAGACAAACACAGGAAGAACACAGTCATTAACATCATGTTCTTTTTCATCTGGAACACAACAGTTGATGTCTTTTACATTTTGGTAGCTACTTCTAATAGAGCTGTTAAAGAGAAATGAGACGAGTGGCATTAACACAGATTATAGTTCACACTCTCACAAAAGATGGTTCTTCTAAGGTTCTTAAGTAAAGACAGTAGTTCTATATAGAACAATGAACACTCGAGAAACCATTTGCCTGTTTAAAGGGTTCTTTGTATCAAGAAATGTTTCCACAGATTGGTGGAGAATGTGTTGTGTGTGGTTCTACATAGAACCTTTTATAAAAATGTTCTATAGCAACATAAAGGGCTCTTCTACTGTTACAATATCAAGCCATTTCACGATGCAAAGAACTCTCTAAGCATATAAATGGTCCTTTGAGTGTTCATAGTGCTACCATTTTATTTGAACCTTTGAAGAACCATCATTTATAAGAGTGTGTATCATTATATGAATGCATAATTAATGGCCTTTCAGTAGCTGTGCGCAGGTTTAAATCTGGTTTAAAACATGACAAAATACATTTGTGTGGTTTTTAATATGCTTTCCAAAACATCTGGTACCAACATTGGATGTTAATCATAAAAATATAAAACTCCACATTATGATTTTGAATTTTAGCCTACATGCTTTAACACTAAGGAATTATATCTTCCACAGCTAAAAATCATAGAGTTTGTCAGCAGAACTGGACAGTAAATAGCTACATTTACTCAGTTCCATGTACTCCAGTAAAGTTTTGATTGATTTGTAGTCACTTTCAGGAGTTTTTTCAAACAGTAATACTTTTTTCTAATACAGCTGATTATCAGGTTATTCATTTAGTCATTCTTCTTTTGTTTTAGAGTCAGATTAGAGAACAAATGTAGAAATTAGTGACAGCCATCAAGCCTTGAGTGGTCAGTCAGTGTAAAGGGGCTGAGAGAAGATGAGAAGTTCACTTCTTGGGCTTTTTGGTCTCACCTTTTGTCTGAGTTTTCTTCTGCAGTGTTGCTGCCAGATGGATTGATGGAAGCAGATTCTGCTTTCTTACTCAGCTTTTCTTCTGCCATCAGAACGGCTTCCATCCCAACCACACGCAGAAGAGACGGCAGGTAACTCTGCACTGCTGATTTGGAGACAGAGATGATGATCTTTGTGCAGAGTGATGCAAACTGCAGTTTTGTTCCCTGTTTACGAAACATATCAGTAAATTATCAGTGACGTTTCAGGATTTTTCATTTCTTGTCTCACCAACTAAAACTGACTAAAGCTCATTCTTAAAGATGTGTTAGTCAGTATGTTTTGATACTTACTGCATGCGGCACATCTTTGCTCAAAGTCCTCCATTCCCTACAAAACATTTATTGCATGATTAGTGTGTTGAAGAATCTTCTCATTATCAGAGAATCAAACTGAAAACAAAGAAGACACATACCGATCAGTCAGACTGAAGACGATATCCAGGATATCCTGGAAGCAGCGGAGTTTTTGTGGAGATGGGGGGTCCTGTGGGGGCTTCCCAGCAGTTTCTTCCCCGGTGACGTTGCTTCCTCGCTGACTCTGCATTGTCTTATGATTTAATCACATTTCTAGGAATCAAATGTTGTTTTCAGTTAAAAAATGTTACAACAACAACAAGAAAAACATTATCAATAACATTATTATTATTATTATTATTATTATTATTATTGTTATTACTATTATTATTATTACTATTATTATTATTACTATTACTTCTGCCCCTACTACTAATAATAGTGATAATCATTATAATAATTGTATTCATTTTTGCATTATTGTTGATATTATTGTTGTTATTGAGCTACATTAATGTAAGCAAATGACAAAACATTAATTATTGTAACGTTATTGTCAATATTATAATCACAGATATTTTAGCTGTGTGTAAAATGTGAACTGTAATTCTATGTGTTGTTGATTTTCTCAGTCAAAGTAAGTAACACATCCTCTACAGTCAACACACTGAAATATGATATTTTTCTGCTAATTTTACTGCACAGTTTCTATTATTTGCTGGGTTTTATATTCAGATCAAATAAACATTAATTATAAACTGTGTCAGCTTCATGTTTTATGTTTTTTTATGTGTAAAATGGTTCATAAACAGTGTTTGTGTGTTACACTGTGCAGAAGTTTGTTCTCTGTAGAGGATGTTTTCACTTATTTTCACTTAGAACATCAACTAAACATGTTATTGGATCAGAGACCCAAACTGTTTATCATCTCCCACAAATGAGCTGAAAGTCCGAAAAACAGCCTGTTTACGTGACTGAAACAGCTTTCAGATCGATACTGAGTCTCTCACAGTTCAGCTCTGAGGAAAAGAAAGTCCTGAATAATCTCATCGTAGCAGAACGAGAATTTAATCCAGATTAAAAGTGTTTTCATCGCCTTCATTCGGCGTTAATGTGGCTGTGAGGCGCTGCGCTCCTCTCATGATCTACAGCGCCGCCTTGTGGTGAGCTGAATCCAAACGCTCTGCTTTTAATGCTCTGCGTGAAAAATAAACAGTTTACAGAACAAAATAGGAACCAAAAGTCGAGTCCTGCGTCTTTTCGTGCGAAGCGCTAGAGCACATCGAAGACAGATGTGAGAAAATCCACTGTGTTACATCAATAATAATAATAATACTAATACTACTACTACTACTACTAATAATAATAATAATAATGATAATAATAATAATACGTATTATTGTGTATTTATTATTATTATTATTATTGTTGTTGTTGTTGTTGTTGTTGTTGTTGTTGTTGTATATAAACACTCCTAAACTGTTCTCTCTCATTCACTGTGTCTTTCACCCGGGTTCTTTTTGACTGTACGTTCTTTTTCTGGACATTTTTAAGACAAACACTAGAACTAATGCCTGTATTGTAGCATACCTGATCGGTGTTGTTGTGATAATAATAATAATAATATTAATAATAATAATAATAATAATATAATAACAAATGAAGAAATAAGAAGAGTCAGAATCAGAGGAATGAAATCACAGCCTACCTTCAAAACAGCCAACAAATCTAGAGTCAAGTATGGACCCACAGGAGCAAAACCTAAAGAAATAAAACCTCAGTGCTCCACATTCAGGTAGTGTCTTCAAATGGGTGAGTATAAAGCAGCTCTAAGTAGTCTAAACCATAGGCGTGTCTAGCCCCTTTTTAGTAAGTTTGCCTCTGATAAGCAAATGTTATGACCCACTTTCTCTCTCCTACTCTTCCCCGCCCCGCTCTCCCCGAAGCCGTGCAGTAGCTGCACTAAAGCCAGTTACAGTGTGACTGTGTGGTGTCATGGCTCCAGTCAGTAGCACAGACGAGGATTTCTTATCACTCAGCACCAACACATTACATTACAGTGCTCATTGTTGCTGCTCTGAATCCCAGATCACTCTTTATGTTGTTATTGTTGCCTATCTGACGTTTTTTTATCTAGCAAGCTAATGTTGCAGGTTGTCAATCAACCACCATCCACTGTTTAAATTCCAGTGAGAGAAGTGAGCTGTTGTGCCATTGGTAGACCTATGTGTTGATATTAAAGCCAAGGTGCTAGACTTGCACTGTCTGCATATCAGTTAATTTATGATATAGAATGAGAGAAGAGATTATGAGAAAAAGGGGGGGGGTCTCATTAAGCTCTGATCCTAGAATCACCCCTGACCTAAACTAACAAAATTCCTTATGCTTAAAACAACTTCATGGGGACGATAAATTCAAAAAAGGCACCACTAAAACTAAAATATATTCAAAAACACCTCCTGTAGCATAAGATTAGGGCCTACCCAGTAAAGAGGCAAGTAGTAACACCACACTGACCAATGAGTGCAATAGATACCAAAATTCAGTTAGATCTGACCATCCATTGAACTAAAATCACAACTAAGACATTTTCCTACCTTAAGCTCTTCACAGCACCAACAACAGCTCACCAGAGAGATCCAACTGCAACCATTTACTAGGGGTACAGCTACAGGGAATGGGAAGACATAATCTGCCTGCCATAATAAACCCTCTGAAGGAGTATTGCACCCCTCACAATAAAATGCTTCCAAGTGCTTCGCCCCATCACAAATCGTTTGTTTTAATAAAATAAACAGAATTAAGGAAAAGGGTCACTCAAAGGAAACAGTTAAAAGTCTGAAATGTTCAACTCTGACTGTGGTCCAGTTCAGTCAAATGACCCATACATTACACAGTCAGTTTGCTTGTAACGTGTAATAATTAAAGATTTTGGCCTCTGTTTTGATTAACGGTGTCATGTGTAATGACGGTGGTCCATTAGAGAACATAATCAGTGCAAGATCCAGATCAGTGTTTCCCAGCCCTGCTCCTGGAGACCCCCTGCTCTGCTCCTGGAGACCACCTGCCCTGCACATTTAGTGTTTTCCCTGCCAGGGACGGCCTTTTTAGATAAGAGTTGGATGTGGTATGTGAACACTGTCAAAGTGTCAAAGTTGTATCATTTACTCCCCAGACCATTCAGTCATTGGAAACTAAGCTGCAAAAACAGCCCTTTTTGAATTCCATTTACACATTTCCACCTGTTCCGTCTACAGCGGTTTAGCACCACCCACTCACACAGAAGTTTTAGCCTGCACTACTTTTTGAGTAAGCTTGAAAGCAAAGGAACAAAAACAGCCTGTTAAATTCTAAGGGATAAAGTGAAGTTGGTCATGTAAAAATGAAAGATGACTGTTTTTAATACACAGAATCACACAAACATTAGACCTCAGAAGAAAAACAAAATAAAGAAAAATATAGAATATGGGGCTTTTAATGATTTAATCATTTTCTGCATTACAAAAAGACACAGTTTACACAGTACACAGTTTCTGTTTTCAGATTTGTCATACCATCAAAATGTTTTTCATTTCTGTAATTTTTTGACTATAGAATTCACACTATCATTGTCAGGATTTTAAGAGATTTTCTGATTTAATCATGTGTCAACAGAACTGTAAACATGAAATTGTCCTTGCAACTGTTTCAAGCATGAACAAATGCATTGCATGTGTTGGACCTGTTGCATCACTCAAGTGGATTGGTCTGAGATGTAACGGTCAGTAACAGTCACTACAGTTCTATGTATAAAACTGCAAATGATCAGCATGTCTTTTATGGATATGCGTTTATTTCAGAGTAAGGTGGTTTTCTTATATTAATCAAATTGTGATATTTTTTTCTATGCCATTTTTGAAAGTGATTGTCAATGGGTGGAAAAAATGAATTATTAAACCTGTTTCCACACAATGGGGAATAAGGATATTATGAAAATTTGTTTGATGGTTTCTGATGCTGAGTGAAATCTTTTGTCACAGTTTTGTCAGGTTAGGTGAAAACTGCTGTTGAGGTGTGTTCCTTAATTTACTGTGTATATCACAGCATCAGTGCTTTTATTGTTTCTCTCTTCTAGTCTGCTCTTGTTTCTGGCACAAGTCCTGCTTTGAAAAACTTGAAAAGAACGGCAGAGATCGGGTGTCAAGGGTAAGTATATTTACAGTCTGTTTTATGAACTGTTACCATTTTATACAGAGTGTTGTATAGTGATCTTCTATTTTCTGATACTAGGGGGAAAGGAATGCAAGTTCTGATGAGAACAAGTCATTATCAGATGAAGAATATGCGTCAGAGTCAGACAGTGAATCAGACAGTTCATTTGACCTTGCAATAGGATATGAAAACAAGGCCGAAGTCAGTGAGCAGAAATTAAAAGCTGTCCATTCCAAGTTGGCCCTGAAGCATTCAAGCAAAGGCGATGGGAAGCAGCGTCTTGGGAAGGGAAGGAACTTGTTTGAATGAAGAAGCTGATTTATTTTGTTATGAAGAGCAGTTGACAGATGTACAATCAGATGTTGAATCAGACAGCTCTAGAGAATGGGAAGATACACTTTTAAGGTCTCTGCCCTTCGGCCAACAAGGGTCCAACACCTTGCCCTCCTTTTCCCCTACAAATTTTGAACTAAATAGCTATTATAACGCCTTACTAGATTCAGCTAAATATTATATATCAAAAGGCTTAGCCCCTTCTACAGCATACTGTGCAGCGGGTGAGCAGAGTTCGTTACTCTGACATAGCAACAAGCTGCTGTTAAGGAACTATAATTTGGCGGAAGGAATTACGGTAACACTTTCTATGAATGTCGCATTTGTAAGCATCTATAAACACATTTATAATGTTATAATGTATTCATAAGGCATTATAAACGTGGTTATAAATATTTATAAAAAAGAATTACACTGGATTACACTTTATAGCCATGTTTATTATACATTATGAATTGTTAATATAATGCATTATAAATAGTGTTAATAACATGTTATAATTTCAGTGACAAAGAAGTCAGTCCCAGCTTGGAGAGTGTAAAGTAAAAACAAATACCAAGCTAACACTGGTGTACATTACCTTTCCCACATTGGGTAAAACACTGATGGCAGCACTAGTTTAAACTCTGACATTTGAAGCCTGTAATGTGCTTTATTATGTATGTTTTAGTGTTTCAGTAAATTCTTCAGTAAATACTTCAACTTGATGCCTCACTCTTAACACTGGAGGAGGCTTTAGTACAGTATGCTTCACTTTACTTAGAGCGGACAAATACGACTTATGAGCTCTTATAATTTGTTATGATCAGTACTTATAATGTATTATGTTAACAATTCATAATGCATAATAAACATGGCTATAACGTATAATGCATTTTTATAAATATTTATAGCTATGTTTATAATGTCTTATGAATGCATTATAACATGTTATGAAAGTGTTTATAGATGCTTACAAAGGTGACATTCATAGAAAGTGTTACCGTAATTTCTAACCTTAAAACATATTAAATGCCACATTCATGGCCCAATTTACTTATTTCTTACTTTATTTATTTAACTGTGGTATAAAAGCAATAGAACACTTGAGGTCGTGTGTTATTGCGAATAACATCTGATGATCTACTGCGACCAAAACACAGCCGTGATGTTATTTCGCAATGAAACGTCAATACCAGAATTAACATTTTTCAACCCTTAAAGAGTACCTACACCCTAACACCTTTTTCCTTAACAGGTGAAATGCACTACTCTGCAATAATAATAATATATACCAGCCTTGCTGACACGATGAAATGAAAAATGTGCTTAAAATGTGAACTCATCTTTCCAAACTGTAAAAGTATCATTTTTCGTGGTCAGTTCCGCCTCTGCAGCGCCCCTCTGGTTCAACTCTGCTATTGGCGCGGATGACGTGTCTTCGTACCAAAGTACCATGACATGTCACAGTATGCAAATCAGCCAAACAACGTTTTTAATCCTGCATTTAATAACAAACAGCTTAAGATGTATCCCTACATTATTTACCCTATAGCAACCAAAATAAAAAGACAGCAGGTTACCTGTTTATGAAAGCTAACTATGACTTTATGTGTCCTTTTCCTTAACAAATAATCAGTGTCCAGGGGTACAATGATAATCAGGCAGTAGCAACAATTTCAAAGCAACAGCGATTTCAAAATCCATTAGTGGTGGAGAGGTAAATGTGCCGTAAAGCAAAACAGTACCATAAGAGAACAGATTTTTCACTATTTTATCACCTTAAACGTAAGGTTATTTATGCTCGACTATTGAGTTTAATGTAGCTGAAATATGTAGAAGAGAACCTCCTGGGCATTTAACAAGATGTAGTTACAGCTGTCACCTTTAACTTACAGTTGACTGAAGGAAATGTTTTGGGATTTTACCACATTTAGGAGTCGTGGAAGAGACAATCATGTCACTGGAGTTGCAGCAGCTACAGCTGAGTAGATCTGATACATTTAAATTAAATTCAAATTAAATTGATTGGTATAGCACTTTTTTAAAAAGCGGCTTTACAGAAACCCAGGTCCAGCCCTAAGTGACCAAGCTAAGCAAGACAGTGACAAGAAGAACAACTTCCACAGAGCAAAAGGCAGAAACCTTAAGAGAATCCCATCCTTCACTGGTCAACACCAGATAGAAAAACAAGCAATAAGAGTAATGAATAAAGAAGTGTCTTAGAAATATACACTAATGAATAACGAAGTGAGCCTAATTAGATGAACCCATTAAGACCAATGATGTATGAGTATTAGAATCTAGAAACCTATCAGAGGCCATATAAAAAGAATGATCATCTGAAGTAAATTCAGGATTGCTGTGAGGGCATGTAATGACCAGGTAAGCACTCAAGTGGGTGAATGGGGCATGCAGGTAAGGCTTCCTGCACAGCAGGAGAGTAAATTGCAGGAGACTCCAAGGTGGTCAAAGTGGAGGGCAGGTGAGCAGGAAGGAACACCTGATCAAAGTCAATCTTGCATCAGCATCAAGCCAGACAGGGTGGGCCGTTGTTCAGCTTCACAAAGAAACACAGACAGTCAGCTCTGCTTTGGGTGACTGGGCTTAAAATATAGTGTTAAAGGGACCATCCTATATTTTTCCTTCATTTTATTTTTCCCCCCTGAGGAGCAGTCATAACTGAGGAACAAATAAAAGGAGCAGTCGTAATTCATTTTTACACAACTGTTTTCCAGCCCCTTCTTAATCCATTAAAATTAAACAGACTGTTTGTTACTGTGCCTTTAAGAAATATGTAGAAGACCTTTATCCTGATTGGCTGTCCTCTATTCTGTCTCACTCAAAAAGAGTCCAGGCTAAAACACAATTTCAAGCTTCATGTGAATGGCAGAGCTAAACTGCTGAAGGCTGAATAGGTGTATACAGGTAAATGTGTTGTGTTCATGACATCAGAAGCCTGAAGACGGTTTTCACAACTTAGTTTCCATGTATGGACTGGGGAGTGAAAATGTGCAAAAAGTTTTCCACAATATGGACCTTTTAATGAAGTGAAAGCAGTGACTTTACAGCCTAAAGACAAAAGGAGAGCCAGAAGGCAGCAGCGACTTGAGGGTTCTCTGTTGATTCCATACAATTTTCTCAGTAAAGTATTAAATATATAATAGCATGAATGACACTATCAAATTAATGTACTCCCTCTTCAGACGATCTTCAGGAACACAAGATATCCATTTAATTATATGACCTATTTGACCATAGCATAGTAATTTGAGGTGTTACCTCTAGCTAATTACCTAAGCTAACAAATGGGTCTACCTAAACTATACCTGATTTTCTCTGCCAACTCATTTGGGTGTTTAGATTTTTTAGCGCCCTGCGATGGACTTAAACTGAAGTCTGAGAGATGAATAGTACAATATTTACCTGTTGGAATCGACTTTTCCTTCCTAAAGTCCTCTGAGGGGTCACTCATGGAGTCTATCCATTTCACCTGTGTTGTGTTAATGTCAGACTCCAGGACATGTGAGAGCAGACGAGATGGGACGACAATGAACTCATCTGAGTCAATCTCAATGATGACATTATTGGGCAGTTTGACCAGTAAGCTCTCACTGCTTTGAGAGGACATCAGTGACAGGGTTTGCATCTCATTCTGCAGCTCAGGCATCCTCAAAGATGAGACAGGCTGCGCTTGGCTGATCCCACAGCAAGAAATAAAGTTCCAGAATCGCTGGAATAGTCTCCTTGCGGTCGACCTCACAAAGCAACCTGCAGTTTTTGACTGGGATTCCTGAGCAGCACCACATCTTGTTTCTTCCTTCACATGTTGCTGACAAAAGCCATGGTCCAACACTTTATCAGTAATAATCAAGTCACTAAGAGAATCTAGATATGTGTCAAATGATCTTGAGAGCTCCCACATGAATAGATCCACATTTTCTTCCAAAGACTGCAGAAATTGTTTTTTTATAAGCTCTGCAGAGTCTTTGCCTTCAGAGAGAGCTACAATGGCCATAACGCTTTCAATAATTAAATTTATAATCCATTTGGAATCAAAAAGGAGATTAAACTCTGAATCTTGGTTGGTCTTGTCTCCATTCGCTCTTTTGACAAAACCTTTGATAAGAAAATCCTTCATTGCACCCTGGGTTGTTTTCAGGACTTTTAAAGACACCATCTGGACTTGTGCTGTATACAGGGTTGGATCAATGGTAGGGTCCGCTAATTCAAAGTCCTCAAAGGTGCTGATTAATTCAGATGTCAGAGCACTTATCACTGCTGAGGCTGTACCTAATGTGCTGCTTTCCAGTTTAGAGTCAGAGGCAGGGGGAGTGCTCAGAATCTCATTAGTAATGATGTAGCTGATCACCTTGGAGGTCTCGACCATGAAAGCCTTAGAGGAGCACATGAAGAACCTCTTAGTGGTGTCTGTGTCATTTTGCCAGTTGGCACAGTTGAAGATGATGCTCGCCAAGACCCCTTCACAGCGAGGTCTTATCTGGCTCTCTGCCTTCACAGTATCAGTCTCTGCCAGTGTCAGTGAAGTAAAAAACCGTCCTTCAACCACATTAGAACAAGTTTCACCAGTAGACTGCCTGTGTGTGGTTGCACTGGGGGAAACCTCAGAAGTGATGTCAAGTGAAGCCACAGCCTGAATAAAGTTATACAGCGGCGTAGCTGAACCACATCTTGTCGACTCCTTCAATGTTCCTTCAGTGCAGATGCTCAACATAGTTTGAAAAACAGCTCCCACAGCCTTTGCTGTTACAAATGGCAGCAAATCATCCAGCTGTTCATTTGTGTTGACTGGAGATCCTCTAATGACACTCAACAAGCCAAACACTGTGCACATTTGCAGAGAATCCTGGATCTTGGTCACAGTTACAAGCAGCAGCTTTTTGGCAAGGTTCATACTGGCGGTACAGGAGCTATAAAGATAGATCTCCATCAGAGCGGACTTCACCTAATGTAACAATAAATGACATAATAAAACACAAGAAAATAATATAAGTATTTACATGAAATGTGTTTCACGTTGAATTTAGCAACTCAGCTTTGGAGGGACAAAAGGTATTTGAATAATGATGGAAATGGAATGAAAATCTTGTAAATATTGTATCTAACCTGTTTCAGTGAGTCGTCCAGAATATTTAAAGTAAGATCAAAAGTTGCTCTTGTGCTCAGAGTGTCTTTGATCTCTGGTGGCTGTAAATTCCTCAGTGATCTGGTGACCTCTGTGTGGATTTCAGCAAAAATTCTGCCCTTTATGGTTTCGAATATTGTTGTGAAGGACTCACCAAAGGGCACTGTGCTCATGTCACTGCAGCTTAACAACTGAAAACATACATGTGTACAAACTACATTTAGCACAAAGAGCTGAAAGAAGTGTGACATTTAGCCTGTTAGCAATGTGAAATCAGTAACAGGAATAATCGTGTTACCTTTTTGTGCCTTAATTTTACCTTTAAAGGGGAGTTCCACTAATTTTTCAAAATACATTAATAATTCAGTCCTTGACATATAAACTTTACTGTGGTGGTGATGGGAACCATGGGTCACAATGTCTACATCACAAATACAGCCATTTTATTTACTGTCCAAAACCACAGTGAACCTACACGTGTCTTCTGGGTTTTTATATGTCAAGTTGATGATGTCAAAAATAAAAGTTTTCTTTTACGACTCTTTTGCTTTACAATGCCATGAATTGATTAAAATAAATGCATTACAATAATTTAAATGGATTAAAATTTATCACAAACTGTCATAAAATAGTGTCTCAGACATCAGGCAGTATATATTTGACCAATTCTTGCAATAACTTTCTGAGATGAAGCCTTTAGATGTGGACGTCTGGTTCCTGTCACCACCACTGTGAAGAGCTCTGATTCGGTGAGTTTCTCTGGAACAGAGCGTTTCACACCAAAGCCACTCTGAATGGCTTTGAATATCTGAATCATTCAATTATGTAGAATGTTCCCCTTTAAGCAAACATTATGGGGCACATAATAAGGATACATCGAGTAATCACTCTATAAATCTAACGAACAGAAAAAAACTCAATTATTTAAATATGGTAATTTAGGTCATTTTTCAGAGCCTGTGTCACAGTTTAAACTAATACATAATGAACTAACGTGCATCTTTCTAGTTTTCCTTTGTGAGACATTATTCTATCCAGTTATTTCATAACTAGAATAATTCAATAATTGGCCACGAGAGGTCGCTGTCGTTTTGTTTCCTTCCATCGTCTCTGCAATCACTGATAAAACTAATGTAATGCTAACTGGCTAATATACTACAGTAGTTTAGCCACGAGGCAGATCAAATCACGCTGTTGGAATTTATGAAGAACACACCGACACGTTCCAGTCCAGCAAATCAACTCTAGCATATTATAGAGAGTACTCTATTAAGTTTACACTGACAAGATTTAGGTTCTTTAGTACTACTGCTACTACTACTACTACTACTACTACTACTAATAATAATAATAATAATAATAATAATGTTTTCTTATTTTTCATCTACTCACCACTTTATGAATTTAAATATCCTTTATTATTTATTAATTATATTTTATTAGATATTTAATTATAATTTTTGCTGCTTTGTACATTACCCATTTTCCCAGTGCAGTTATGTATGTTGTAATTGTTTACAATTACTGCTTTCATTTAAAACACAAACAAAAAAAGAAAAAAAAGGAAAAAAAAAGAATATTTTTGATCCGCCAATCAGATTTTAGAACCGTACATTTCAGAGATAAGGCAATTACCTACAGTCTGTAACCCATGGATTCAGTTTATTAATAGATTGTACTAATGCTAGTAGATTGTAGTCTATTTTAGTTCTGTTCACTAAAGAGGTTACATGTATGCCTTGAAGTACATCTTGAATTAAAATTAGATTGATAAATAAAGAATAAAGTCTGTCTGAATGAGGAAATGAACTTACGAAGCGTTTCTCCTCCATGTTCAGTGGGGTCAGTCACATCCGACCTTACAGAAAAACTTCTCTTACGCTATTAATCACAAAATGACGAAAGTGACAGCTACTTTTACACTGCACGTGCGGTGACATCATACGTGTGGTGACCGTAGCACAAGGTTGCGTCACATTCGATGATCAACAGATTAGCGTAGAATAAATAAAATAGTGTCACACTCTGATGTTTAGGGTTCTTATTTTTGTGCTGTAAGTTCAAACATAAAGAAAGACTAAAAGTCTGTTCATCTTACAAAAAGTGTAAATCACCTCTTAGCAAGTATCTGGTAGTGTAGCTGTGTTTTAGGCAGGATTTAAATCTTTGATTCTTTGTGAAATACAATGAACTACTGAATATTACAATGAGAGTAGAATTATTTGGAGTGTGAATCAGGAGGAAACACTGAAATTATAATTTCTCTACTGAACAGGATGTAATGTTAAGCTAAACATAGTCATTTGGGTTTCAGTCACATGGATACTCAACAAAGCTTCAAAGCTTACATGGCACACCATTTAGGGTGTACAGAGCCATTTGAGATTGAGCCTGGGTTTGATGTTACTTAGTGGTGACGTAAGTTCAGCGCTTTGCCTTTCTGCCTGGTATATAATGGAGAGCAAAATTTATTTGGCCCACTTATGGGCCATATCCTTGGTTTTGTTCTGGCCCAGATCTGGCCCATATACTGTAAAGTGAATAGAACTAATGGATGTGGCCCAGATGAGGCCCACACACTGTAAAATGAGTACAACTGGGCAACAGCTGCAGCCCAGCCCTGGCCCATCTATTGTAAAGTGAGTAGAACTAACAGACGTGGCCCAGCTCTGGCCCATATATTGTAAAGTGAGTAGAACTAACAGACGTGACCCAGATCTGGCCCATCTACTGTAAAGTGAGTAGAACTAACAGACGTGGCCCAGCTCTGGCCCGTCTACTGTAAAGTGAGTAGAACTAACAGATGTGGCACAGTTCTGGCCCGTCTACTGTAAAGTGAGTAGAACTAACAGATGTGGCACAGTTCTGGCCCGTCTACTGTAAAGTGAGTAGAACTAACAGATGTGGCCCAGTTCTGGCGCGTCTACTGTAAAGTGAGTAGAACTAACAGACGTGGCCCAGTTCTGGCCCATCTATTGTAAAGTGAGTAGAACTAACAGACGTGGCCCAGTTCTGGCCCATCTACTGTAAAGCGACCAGAACTAACAAACGTGGCACAGTTCTGGCCCATCTACTGTAAAGTGAGTAGAACTAACAGACGTGGCCCAGTTCTGGCCCATCTACTGTAACGTGACTAGAACTAACAGATGTGGCCCAGCTTTGACCAGTCTACTGTAAAGTAAGTAGAACTAACAGATGTGGCCTAGCTCGGTGCTGTAAATTCAAACACATAAAGAAAGACTAAAAGTCTGTTTATCTTACAAAAATTTAAATCACCTCATAAACACATCCATATTCAAGTATCTGGTAGTGCAGCTGTGTTTTAGGTAGGATTTAAATCTTTGAATCTTTGTGAAATACAATGAACTACTGAATATTACTATCAGAGTAGAATTATTTGGAGTGTGAATCTACTGTTAAGGCACACACACGACTTGAACTGTTGCATATTCGGGACAGTATACCTCAGCTTAAGCCTACCATGGTTTTTTTGACAGAAGACATTTTTTTGAGTGGCCAAGAACATTAAATAGGCATAATGAGCAGCAGATTAAGACAAGGAAATGGGGAAAGAGAGCAGGAGTTTTGGTTCGCCTGAGGCAACATAAACTTCCAAGTCTCGTTCCTTCCAATGTGCGGTCTCTGGTAAATAAGAAAGATGACTTGGGCCTTCTTATCAGCTCAAGGCAAGACTTTGCTGACTGCTCTGTGATGTGTTTTATGGAAATGTGGCTGGATGGGAACCTTCCTGACTCTGCGCTCCACCAGAAGGGCTTTGCTCTGCTTCGAGCCGACCATACAGACACTTCACTTAAATAGAAAGGTGGCGGACTGTATTTTTATGTTAATCAGCGGTGGTGCACCGTCACAAAAGAGCTTTCAACTATATGTTCTCCAGAGTTGGAAGCCTTTACTATAAAGTGTAGACCTTTTTATTTACCAAGAGATTTTCCCTCAGTCATTTTGGTTGCATTCCATCACAAGCCAGTGCCCTCCTTGTGACCCAGCGTCTTGCCACATAATGCAAATTGGGAGATTTTAATCATGTTAGCCTCAGCAAATCATTACCAAGATACAAGAAGCAGATTCATCTCGCTACCAGAGGAGACAAAATTTTGGATCAGCAACAGTACTATCTCTGGAGCATTTCAAGCAGTAGCTTGCACTCCTCTGGGAGAGTCTGATCATAATATGATTTTTCTTATCCAACGATACCACCAGAGATTAAAGATCATCAGAAGGGGCGCAAGGCAAGTGCATTAGTGGTCCTCGCAAGCAGCATAAATGCTCAATGACTGTTTAAGTACAACAAATTGGAATGTCATTAGAGATACATGTAATGATGATTTAGACGAGCTTGCAGACACGTCTTACATCATATATACATTCACATACATATATACAGTATTTGCATCCCAACTAAGAGAGAACTGTTTTAGTAATGACTAGGCTTGACCAAACAGGGTTAAGATTTTCTGTAAGGAAGGGAATATTGCTTTTAACAGTGGTGATAAAGAGCTACATAAGAAAGCTATGAATTTTGGAAGGCAGTAAGACAGGCAAAGACAAGTCTAAGGTTAAATTAGAGGATAAACTGCAAACAGAAGATGATGGGGGTGTATGGAGATATTTTCAAGAGATCACTGACTATAAGATCAAAAATGATGTTCAAGTTTTTGATTCCTTGCTTCCTGATCAGCTTAATCATTTTCATTAGACCTGATTTATAAGCACCTACGCAAATTACTGCTCATCGAGTGGCCATATTTGTACCACCTTTTACCAAGTCTTTCCAGCCACCCTAAAGCTCTGTGTTGACTCACTTTCTAATATTTTAACATATATTTTTAATTGGTACAACCATTGTCCCTGTTTCTATAAAAGTCCAGTGTAACCTCCCTTAATGATTACAGTCCTGTAGCTCTTACTTCCATTATTATGAAAGTTTTTAAAAGACTGGTTTTGTCATCTTTCAGGTGTTGGGATGGATACATACCAGGTTGCATATAGGGTGAATAGGTCTGCTGAGGATGCAGTGTCGCTCTTGGAGGCACCAAGTTCATATGTATCTTATTTATAGATTATAGCTCACCATTTAATACAATATTGCCTTTAAGGCTCTTTGATAAACTTCAGAGGCTTGGTGTTTACCAGTCCTTGTGCTACTGGATTCTTGATGAATGAATAATGTAGTCTCCACTCCTCGAATTCTTAATACTGGTTCCCCCCAGGGCTGCGTTTTAACTCTTTTGTTATAGTCTCTGTACATTAGTGATTGTATATCAGATTCCGATTCTGTGAAATTGTATAAGTTTACAGACGATACAACATTGCTGGGACTGGTATCTAATGATGATGAAACAGCATGTAGGGACAAGGTTGGAGCCTTAGTGGAGTGGAGCAGGGTGAATAACTTAAGCCTGAATATTGGAAAGACAAAAGAGTTGGTGGGTGACTTCAGGAGACAGAAGGGGGACCTGCTGCCCCAGACCATCAGTGGTGGGGAGGTGGAGAGGGTTGCCTCCTTTAAGTTCCTGGAGACAACCATCAGCTCATCTCTTAAGTGGGAGAGCAACACTGCTGTCTTGTTGGGCAAAGCTCATCAAAGGCTTTTCTTTATAAGAAAGCTTAAGAAATTTGGTGTGACTAGAGACTGTATGGTATGCTTTTATAGAGCTATAGTGGAAAGTGTGTTGACGTTTTCCATATGTGCCTGGTATGGTGGTACAACGGCTTATGAGAGAGAGCAGCTAGAGAAAGTGGTGCGTGCTGCCTCCAAAATCTTTAGTTGTGAACTTTCATCTGTCGCTTCTATACAGTGATGGACGAAGTACATAAATCTTGTACTTGAGTTAAAGTAGAGATACCCAAGGTAAAATATTACTCCAGTAAAAGTAGAAGTCCTCCCTTTAGACCTCCACTTGAGTAAAAGCACAAAAGTATTTGCCTTCAAATGTACTTAAATATCGAAAGTAAAAGTACTAACATATTAATTATGACTCTAATGTCCTATTATGATTTTTGTAAAACAACTCTTGCTTCATTAACTCATTTTAGGTGAAAATACTCCATTGTCACTCTTGGTAAACCAAATCTTTTAATAGAGTGTCATTAATTAGTCTGATGCTGATGTCTATTAAAATTATCATAAGCACAAAACACTGAAGGCAAACTATTTCCATTAGGTAGAACTGAGTGGCTCTGAAATAACTTTTTACAAACAAGCAAAGTTTCAGTTTAAGATTTATTTGCAACTGAGTTACAAGTTCAAGTTTAATAAAAATTTGCTTTAAACACAGGTTCACAAATGAGTTTTCCTTTACTATATTACATCTGTAGGTCTTCATAAACATAAACTAGCAAAAACAACTTTTCTATAAAATGAAATTCTGTTTGTATAAATTCAGAAAAAAGACACACCAGTCACAACTGCATATGTGTACATATTTCTATATTGTGGTCTATTTACACAAAGTTAGGTTAGTTCCATCATTTATACTCGCAAAATTTTCCGCTGTTGCACTGACATTGAACCGTATGCTTGCACTGGGTCGGTATGTCCAACAGGTCAAAACAAGCTCAAAACAAAGTGCGCTGTGCCCTGATTGGTGTGCTTGTTTCACGCTTCTTTCGTTTTGACGTTACGTTTTATACACACATAAGCTAAAAGGAACAACAGATTTCGCATAATGTAGTGGAGTAAAAAGTAAGATATTTGACTTTGAAATGCAGTGGAGTGAAAGTAAAAGTTAAAAATCTATGCAGACAGCTCCCACCCAGCACAGTACCTTTTTAAACAGCTCCCTTCTGGCAAAAAGTTTCAAACCATCTTATGATGTATATCTCAGTTTAGTAATAGTACTCACCCTTCTGCCATCAGACTTTTGGACTCCACTCCACAATCTTAACCTTGTTTATGTTAATGTTTGTTGCTTTTATTGAGATTGTATGTTTTGTGTGGGAGTGTATATTGTTTGCGTGTTGTGTTGTGTGTTGAGCAGTGCCGAAAGAAATTCCTCTCAGTCAAATACTGAATGATAAGGCAATAAAGTATGACACTTGCAAACTAAAAATACAGGCTAAATCTGACATCCACCTTGAAGTGCTGTTCAGAGATTTTATTTTAAATCAGATATGACAAAAATGATCTTATGCTTAAGACCTATGGAGTGAAAACAGCATTTATGTCCCAGAGGTATGTGTGTCAACCCATTCAGTGCCTTTATAAAATACATATACATACATACAGTACATACATGAAATCAAGCAAACTGTGTATGAGACTGTTTCTCAGTTTAACTTCATCAACAGCTTTGTTTTCTGATTCTGTATGTAATAATTAATATGGCTGATAGAGGATTTTTTCACAGTAAACAAATACAAAACTGGATAAACTGCTGTTGCTGCTAATGATTTTTAATACACAGTTTTAGACTATAATATGTTAAACATTCGACAAGAGGTGGGTTTCTAAACCCACCTATGGTGGTAGTAACCTACGTAGTTATACATAGATTTCTAACTGGTTCCTTCACCAGCTTATGTGGGTATATTATGATCACAATGCTTTGTTTTGCATACATTCGCCACTACAGAGTCCCTTAAACAAGAAGCAAAAAATATTTAGAATGTAGTCAGATTGCTTATTGTACATAACAATTATAAACATTTTCAAAGTACAAAAATGATTACGCACAAAAGCAAATACACAAAACAGAAGTGTTTTGGTCTGTTGTAGATGAACCTCATACAATGGCCAGTGAATACACAAGTTAAAACAAGCAACATTATGAGTAAACAAAAACACAGTAGTTCCTTCAAACATTTAATACAGTAGTTAGTAAAATACATGGGATACTTTGGGACCAAAATACAGAACCTCCTTAATCCAAACATCCAGTGTACTGAATATTTTTCCCAGCTATTCTAGCTCTATAGAGACAGCTATGTCACCACACTTATTATTCTATGTGTTTCTAAATTCTTTTGTTTTGTACATCGCTCCTCTTTCATTCAAAGCCTGTGATATTAGCTGGCAAAATGAGTGACTGCAGTCAAAGGAGCTTTTCTGCCCACTGGTTTCTATTGGTGTTTGTCAACTGTTGGAGTAAATACAGGGAAATGCAACACATTTGCCTTTTGGTAATCGATTGTACAATAAAACTGCTAACAGTTCAGACACAGAATAATAATAATAATAATAAATAAATAATAATAATTTTATTTATATAGCACTTTTCATGCAGGTGGCAGCTCAAAGTACTTTACAGACAAGTGATAAAACATAGTTATAGAAAAGATCATTAGTACTTAATTAGAATCAGAAGTAAAAGGAAGAAGATTAAATTACAAGATAAACACCACGAGACATTCAGTTTTAGTTAAATGCTAATTTAAAGAGATACGTTTTTAGGTGCTTCTTAAAAGTGAGCACTGAGCTTGACTGTCTAATAAAAGGTGGAATTGAGTTCCACAGTTTGGAAGCATAATAACTGAAAGAGGCTAGGGTTAGAGTTAGGGTTAGGGTTTTCTGTATTTTACAGAGGGTATCTGTAGAAGGCCACTATCTGCAGATCTTAGATTACGTGCTGGAACATAAACAGACAGACGCTCTGTGATGTAAGCAGGTGCTAGGTTGTTTTGAGCTTTAAAGACTAGTAGCAGAACCTTGAAATCTATCCTGAATGATACAGGCAGCCAGGATGCGCGCTGCTGCATTTTGTACAAGTTGTAAGGGATGTGTAGTTTTCTTAGGAAGTCCAGCAAGAAGAGCATTACAGTAGTCAAGTCTGCTTGTAACAAATGCATGAACAAGTTTCTCTGTGTCGCTCTGAGATAGAAAAGGCCGAACTTTAGCGATATTTCTTAAATGATAAAAAGCTACTTTAGTGACCGTGTTTACATGTGGGGTAAAACAGAGCTCAGAGTCTAAGATCACACCCAGATTTCGTACTTCAGGTTTGGTAGATGAAGCTAAAGAACCAAGTTTCTCAAAAATCATTTTTCTCTGAGTTTCTGTACCAACAATCAGTAATTCAGTTTTTTCATGATTTAATTGTAGAAAATCCACTAAGAAATATCTGACACACAGCTGGTTAGTCTGTCTACAGAGTCTTGATCTTCAGAAGGAATAGAAATGTATAGCTGGGTGTCATCAGCATAGCTATGAAAATTTATACTATGTTTCCTAATAACATCACCTAGAGGTAGCATGTACAAAGAGAAAAGCAAAGGCCCTAAGACTGAACCTTGGGGGACTCCACAAGAAACGGCAAATCATTTTGATTAATGATTTCCAAGTGAAACCATGAACTGCCCATTACTTAAATATGATTTAAACCATTCTAAAACTGTGCCTGAGAGGCCGACCCAGCATTCAAGACGCTGGAGTAAAATCTTGTGGTCGACGGTTTCAAAGACTGCACTAAGATCTAATAAAACCAAAATAGAAGGATTTTGTGCATCAGCGCTGAGCCTGAGGTCATTCATAACGCGAATCAATGCTGTCTCTGTACTATGGTTAAAACGAAAACCTGACTGAAACTTCTCATATAAATTGTTTGATATTAGATACATATTTAGTTGTTTGAAAGCAACTTTTTCTAAGACTTTACTTAGAAAAGGTAGGTTTGAAATCGGTCTAAAATTATTTAGTATGGAAGGATCCATGCTACTCTTTTTTAGCAGAGGCTTCACCAGGGCAGTTCTGAAAGCATCTGGAAAAACACCTGTTAACAGAGAACAACTTACAAAAGTTAAAACATCATTGTGCACACAATCAAAAACCATCTTAAGGAACGAAGTAGGAACAGGGTCAAGATCAAGTTCAAGATCAAGATCAAGTTTGTTTAAAATAGTTGTGAGCTCCTCATAGTTGGTAACAGAGAAAGATGTCATTACTGATGGAGGTGACCTATCTGGAACATTATAGGAGCTTGTTTGCATCTGCTGAGCTACACCCTGTCGTATCAGGTCTATTTTATTTTGGAAATGAATTGCAAACTCTTCACAGATATTAGAAGATAAATCATCATGAAACGCACTAGCAGAGAAGTTAGGGTTAATTAGTCAGTCTATAGTGGAAAAAAGGATTTTGGTATTATTTTTGTGTCTATTGATTACACTAGAGAAATATGACTGTCTGGATATTTTCATAGCATTATTATAGACTGAGATCTGCTCTTTGAGAATATCATAATGTACCTGCAGTTTAGTTTTCCTCCATAAGCGCTCTGATTTACGACAATTTCTCTTAAGCTGGCGTATTTCCGCATTTATCCATGGATTTTTAAGAGTGCGTGAGCTTTTCTTCCTTTTTACTGGGGCGAGAAGGTCAAGGCTTTCCCGTAATCTAGCACTTAGTTCGGAGACTAGATCATTACAGGATGGAGTCGTATCGGTATCCGCTGAACTATTATAAACAGTTTTAAACTTCTCAACTGTTTGAGTCAATGTAACGTGTAACTTTCAGGTACTTTCTTCTTTACTTTTAAATTGATTTGAAAGAAAATACAGAAGTGATCGGATAAGAAAACATCCGAGATTTTAGACACCTTTGTTTTTAAACCTTTAGTGATGACCAGATCCAGGATGTGACCTAGCTTGTGGGTAGAGCTGCCCACGTGCTGCTTCAAATCAAATGTCTCTAGAAGTCTAATGAATTCTAATGCATGAAGGACTATCGATATGTACGTTAAAGTCCCCAGACATAAGAATCTTATAGTTTGTGGACGCTACTGATAATAATTCCGCAATTTCTGACATAAATTTACTATTTTGTATATTACAATTATTAACACAGGTGTATCATTAAAAAGGTTGATTGCAACATACTCAAAAGACATGAATTCACCAATAGAGGTACTTTTGCAGATAAAGTCATTATTATAAATGCAGGCCACTCCTCCTCCTCGTCTGCCCTGCCTTACTGCATGCATAAATCTGTACTTCTCAGGAGCAGCTTCAAGTAAAGTTGCTGTGCCATTATCACTAAGCCATGTTTCTGACAGAAATATAAAATCCAGCTTATGCTCCTTGATAAGATCTCGAATCAGCAGGGTTTTGTTATTTAGTGACCTTACATTGAGTAGAGCAAGGTTTAATTCTCTGCTAGTTACACTATGTGTTTGGGGGGGACTGGTCTTTTTAAGGTCTACGCAAATTAAATGATCAGGGTTGTCATGTCATGTCAAATAAAGCACACACACACACACACACACACACACATATATATATATATATATGTGTGTGCGTGTGTGTGCTTTATTTGACATGACATTTTCTTTGTTAATGTATGGGTAAGAATAACCCCTGCCATTAGGGGGCGCTGTAGCAGTGGCAGACGACAGTTTGTGGCTTTGAGCAGTTCAGGGAAAACCTCTCAAATGCAATTGGGAGCTTGAACAGAAAACCACTGTCTTACCCTCCCCTTTCTATATATATCCTGTCTCAGGTAGGGAAATGAAATAAGTTCACAAAAGCACTATATTTTGAGTTAGAAGGGACCTATAATAGGAAGAGGTTGTTTGATGGTGAGAAGCATTGAGTATGTGTAAATAATAATACAATTTTGTGAAGTCCGTGCCATCCAAAAACTGAAATGGCGGACGCTCATTGCCGGGTTGTTCTTTTACCAAGTTTTAAAACATTTCAGCTTATAATAGTTTATGGTGGTTCCGTGTGCTTTTGGAGAGAGTAAGTGAATAAATTGGTAGTGCTTAAGGGACTGTGAAGTTCATATCGCTAACGCTAAAAGGAATAATAGCTATAATCTCTAATAAGTGTCCTGTTTGCCCTTATAAACAGGCTGTAGGCACTGCTAACCGTAGCCTGTCGGCCCTTATAGATAAGCTGTAGGCTCCACTAGCCTTAACCTCCGCTAGCTTTAGCCTGTTAGCTCGTACGGACAAACCATAGACCCCGCTAGCCTTAACCTCCGCTAGCTTTAACCTCCGCTAGCTTTAGCCTGACGGCCCTTATAAGCAAGCTATCGCCTCCACTAGCTTTAATCTCCGTTAGCTTTAGCCAGTTGGCTGTTATAAGTAAGCCATAGCCTCTGCTGCCATTAGCCTGTTGGCTTCTGTAGACAAGCTTTGAGCCTCCGCTAGCATTTAGACATTTTGTTCAGTGAGCCTCAGTAAGTTACTGTTGGCATTTACTGACTGACCTGCAGCTTTAAACTAGTTTACACTGGCAGTTTGCCTTCATTGATGTAATACTCACCTGATTATGAAAAGAAAAGAAGTAATCTTAGTAATTGTGATGGTGTTTACTTTTTTTTTACATTTAAATTAGTTTGGGTTCAGTATTTTGGTCAAGTCCAATGAATGAAGTGCAGTCATAGCCGAAAATAGCTAATACAGTGGGAATAGTATTGTGAACAGAATGCTGAACAGAGCTTAGGATCCACAATGAGCTGAGAGTGTTTATGTGAAGTATTGAGAAAGCTTTAGGTCTGTTTTATGCGTCAGTGCATTTGTGTATTAGAGTAATAAAGCTAAAGTGGTAAGAATATATATATATATATATATATATATATATATATATATATATATGTATATATATATATATATATGTATATATACAAGGTTGATTATAATGATATTTGTCATACTTGTGACTACATGTATATTAGACATGTCTAACTGTACTTCTATGTGAAGGACTAGAATAAGCTTCTATTGAGTGTTCATACATGAAGATTTCTCTGTATACTTTTATATGAAGAGCTATACTGTGAAATTGCACAAAGGACAAATGAAAGACCAAAGCCTTAGTTAAAGATTATTCAATAAAAAGAAAAAAATGCAATTGGGAGCTTGAACAGAAAACCACTGTCTTACCGTCTCCTTTCTTTATATATCCTGTCTCAGGAAAACATAACTGTTGCCCCGCCTCACACACTCTGGGGCGTGTAACATGGGCAGCGGTCCCGAGATGACGACCCTGGCTTTGGTTCTCTTCTTAACGTTGTCTAGAAGTAATCTGAAATGCTCCTTGAGGACTTTGCTCTGATGGGATGAGATGTCATTCACCCCTGCGTGAATTACTATGGTGCCGACGTCCCCGTGTTTGCTCAGAGCCACGGGAAACCGCTTGGAAATATGATGAGTGATGCCATTGCAAGCGGCAGGCAGACTGTGGGACATTTTAAACATTCTCCACTCGCATATTCATGGCTACATGATATCCAGCTACAGATGCAAATGCAACCTAAACGCCTGCAACAAGACATCAAGACAAGATGGAATAGCACCTACTTTATGATAGAGAGTCTTCTGGAACAGAAGCGAGTCCTTTGTGCTTACGTTGCTGACCATGACCTGCCCACGACACTGACTGCTAACGAGTGGGCCTTACTAGAAAAAACTAACACTGTTCTAGCACCATTTGAAGAGCTAACTAGGAAAGTAAGCTCACCCACCTCCTCCACCGCTGATGTCATTCCAGCTGTCACCGTCCTCAAACGCATCCTGGCTAAGGAAGACGAGGCAGATACCAGCATTAAAACAATGAAAAAGACCCTGCTGCAAGCTGTCAACAAACGCTTCGGCACTGCGGAAGATGAACCTGTCTACACTCTTGCTACCTTGCTGGAACTGAGATATAAAGACAGGTAAGATTCTAAACTTATTACATTATAGAATCTTTCTCTCTTTCTACAGCACCACTAACAGTACCTTGCAAATTTCAATGCAATAAGATGCCATGATGTGCATTAAAAGTTTGTATTAGAAAATATAAAAGGTAAATTACATATCCTTTTTATGCATACTTTTTCATGTCTATATTACTTTGATGAGCCTTAAGTTTTATTGTTACGTCCAAGAATTTAGTGTCACAATGAGGTGTGAATTTTAACCAGTGTTTTATATATTTAACTTATGTTTGATTTCTGTGTCAGGTATTTTACAAGTGCAGAGTCTGCAAAGCGTGCAAAAGATGCACTAACAAAGGAACTTGAGGAAGAAGTCTTGAGGAGCAGCACAGCTGGAGCATTCGAGACTTCAGAGCCACCAGAAAAGTCCCCTCGGGTGGAAGCAGCAGCAGGACCAGACAAGCAGCTTTATGAAAGAATTTGACCAAATTCTGGAGGAGTGTGAGGATCCTGGTGCAGCAAGCAGCTCAAGCCCTGCTGTTGATCTGCATAGATTTTTACTGAGAAAACAATCACTGCCTCAGACAGTCCATACCAGTACTGGAGAGTCAACAAAGATCGGTTACCTTGTCTTGCTGCCACTGCCACAAAATACCTCTGTGCCCCCTGCACTAGTGTAGAAAGTGAGAGACTGTTCAGCACAGTTTCCAACATTGTGGATGAGAAAAGAAACAGACTTACAGCAGAGAGAGCAGAAATGCTTGTTTTCATGAGAAAGAACATGCCATTGCTGCTTAAGTGAGCATTCAGGGCAACCACAGGCTGCGAGTAGTGCGAGACTGCACTAAATGTTTACATGTTTACAATGTTTGATTACTGCTTGTATGTTTGACCAAGTTACTTATTTATTCTGAAGTTTAGCTGCTAGATTTTATTTTGAATTACTGTTTACACTAAATATTTTAAAATAAGATTGATTACTGTTTGTGTGTTTCACAAAGTGAAGCTACTTAGTTTCAATTTTGGCTGGTACATTTTATTTATTCTAATATATTTTAAGAAGTTTGACTCCTTTTTTTACTGGTCCAGCCCCTTTAAGAGCAAGCTTCCCACCAAGGGCTGCTCTAAGCTGGAAATCCATGGGATGGAGGAGCTGGGGCTGACCGGACCCCCATCACCTCCACCCAAACCGCTGTGCTATATCTGCCTCCATCCACATTTCCCTGCCCAGTAAAATGGATCGCCTCACAGCATCCATATACCAGCGCATGTACAAATATGCTGCTCAGTCAGTATGCTCACTGAACGCTGTTACACTCTTGTCAGCGTATCAGGCAGAGATTTTGGAGGAAATGGGGCGACAGCTGGACTCAGGGGTGCCAAACCCTGCTCTCTGGGACGAAATATGTGTGGTGAATGACTTGATTCTGCGCTCCTCCCGTGGTGCAGTGCAAGGCTGTGGAC
>NW_023494792.1:25508167-25678167 GCF_904425465.1 Colossoma macropomum
CGGTCAGCATAATGCGCAGAGGTCGCCGACTTTCTGCAGAGTCAATCGCTACAGACCTCCAAACTTCATGTGGCCTTCAGATTAGCTCAAGAACAGCACAGAGAGCTTCATGGAATGGGCTCCATGGCTGAGCAGCTGCATGCAAGCCTTACATCACCAAGCACAAGGCAAAGCATCGAATACAGTGGTGTAAAGCGCCGCCACTGGACTCTAGAGCAGTGGAGACGTGTTCTCTGGAGTGATGAATCACGCTTCTCCATCTGGCAAACCGATGGACGAGTCTGGGTTTGCCAGGAGAACAGTACTTGTCTGACTGCATTGTGCCGAGTGTAAAGTTTGGTGGAGGGGGATTATGGTGTGGGGTTGTTGTTCAGGAGGTGGGCTCGGCCCCTTAGTTCCAGTGAAAGGAGCTCTTAATGCTTCAGCAGACCAAGAGATTTTGGACAATTTCATGCTCCCAACTTTGTGGGAACAGTTTGGGGAGTTTGGCCCCTTCCTGTTCCAACATGACTGCACACCAGTGCACAAAGCAGGGTCCATAAAGACATGGATGAGCGAGTTTGGTGTGGAAGAACTTGATTAAACCCTATGGGTTAAGAATGGGATGTCACTCAAGTTCATATGCGTGTGAAGGCAGATGAGCAAATTATTTTGGCAATATTGTGTATCTGAAAAAAATAAAATAAAATGTGGCCTATGCAAAAGTTATAGCACATTTTATATTTTAATGTTTTTTTATGTTTCACTCAGCAAATAAATAGAGATGTGAACTAAATTGTACAGGAATAAATGGTCATATTTAAGTGTGTACTCTATAGAGGACATTTTTTTATCATCATCATCATCGTTAACCGCTTAGTCCAGATAGGGTCGCAGTAGCAGTTGGGAGAGCAGAGAATCCCAGGTGACCCTGTCCCCCGCAACTTCCTCCAGCTCATTCCCGGGGACCCCAAGCCGCTCCCAGGCCAACTTGGAGATATAATCCCTCCAGCGGGTCCTAGGACGACCCCGGGGTCTTATTCCGGTAGGCCGTGCCTGGTACACCCCCACCGGGAGGCGTCCCGGGGGCATCCGGATCAGATGCCCGAACCACCTCAGCTGGCTCCTCTCAATGCGGAGGAGTAGCGGCTCTACTCCGAGCTCCTCCCGGATGGCCGAGCTCCTCACCCTATCAAATAGAGTGTAGCCCGCCACCCTGCGAAGAAAGCTCATTTCTGCCGCTTGTATTCGCGATCTCATTCTTTCGGTCATTACCCACAGCTCATGACCATAGGTGAGGGTCGGGATGTAGACCGATCGGTAAACAGAGAGCTTCGCCTTACGGCTCAGCTCCCTCTTCACCACTACAGTCCGGTACAGCGACCGCATTACTGCTGCCGCTTGTCCCAGCCTGCGGTCGATCTCACGATCCTTCTTCCCATCACTCGTGAACAAGACCCCGAGATACTTAAACTCCTCCACCTGGGGCAGGTCCTTTCCCCCTACCTGGAGTGGGCATACCATCCTTTTCCGGGCTAAGACCATGGACTCAGACTTGGAGGTGCTGATCCGCATACCAACCGCTTCACACTCAGCTGCAAACCGCTCCAGTGTGCGCTGGAGGCATCCATGTGATCCAGCCAAAAGAACAACATCATCTGCAAATAGCAGAGACGCCACCCTCCGGCCTCCACACATAATGCCCTCCTGACCCCGGCTACGCCTTGACACCCTGTCCATGAATATCACAAACAGGAGTGGAGACAGGGCACAACCCTGGCGGAGTCCAACGCTAACACTGAAAGAGTCCGACTTAATGCCGAGTATACGAACACAGCTCTCACTCCGGGCGTACAGAGATTGAATGGCACAGAGTAGTAACCCCGGCACCCCATACTCCCGGAGGACCTCCCACAAGATATCTCGGGGAACACGGTCGTAAGCCTTCTCCAAATCCACAAAACACATGTAGACTGGGTTGGCAAACTCCCATGCCCCCTCAACAATCCGTGAGAGGGTGAAAAGCTGGTCCATTGTTCCACGGCCGGGACGGAATCCGCATTGTTCCTCCTCAATCTGAGGTTCAACTATCGGCCGAAGTCTCCTTTCCAGCACCTTGGCATAGACTTTCCCAGGGAGGCTGAGCAGTGTGATACCCCGATAGTTGGCACACACCCTCCGGTCCCCTTTCTTGAAAATAGGGACCACCACCCCGGTCTGCCAGTCCAAGGGTACTGTTCCCGAGGTCCATGCACTATTGCAGAGGCGTGTCAGCCACGACAGCCCCACAATATCCAGAGCCTTAAGCATCTCCGGACGAATCTCATCCACCCCCGGTGCCTTGCCACTGAAGAGCTTGCCAACTACCTCAGTGACCTCCACCAGGGAAATGGAGCTTGACACGCCAGAGGCCTCTGGCCCTGACTCCCGTGAGGGAGGCATGTCACCCGGATTAAGGAGTTCCTCAAAGTGCTCTTTCCACCGACCGACAATATCCTCATTTGACGTCAGAGTTTCTCCACCCCTGCTGAATACAGCCTGGGCGCAGTCACCCCGACCACTCCTGAGTCGCCGGACAGTTGTCCAGAACCTCCTCGAGGCCGACCGAAAGTCTTTTTCCATGGCCTCACCAAACTCCTCCCACGCCCTGGATTTTGCTTCTGCCACAGTTGCAGCTGCCACCTTTTTTGCATGTCGGTACCTATCTGCCGAATCGGGAGTCCTTCGGGCCATCCAGTCCCTAAAGGCCTCTTTCTTCAGCTTGACGGCCTCCCTCACCACCGGTGTCCACCAGGGGGTTCTTGGGTTACCGCCATGACAGGCACCGACAAGCTTTTGGCCACAGCTGCGCCTGGCAGCTTCCACAATGGAGGTTTTGAACAGGGTCCATTCAGACTCTATGTCCCCTACCTCCTCCGGGACATGAGAAAAGCTCTCCCGGAGGTGGGAGTTAAAATCATTCCGAACAGGGGCCTCCGACAGTCGTTCCCAGCATACCCTCACTATTCACTTGGGCCTACCGGGTCTGCCCATCAGTCTTCCCTGCCATCTGATCCAACTCACCACCAGATGGTGATCAGTTGACAGCTCAGCACCTCTCTTCACCCGAGTGTCCAGAACATATGGTCCCAAGTCAGATGAAACGACAACAAAGTCGATCATTGACCTTTGACCCAAGGAGCTCTGGTACCATGTACACTTATGAACATCCTTGTGTTCGAACTTGGTGTTCGTTATGGACAATCCATGCCTGGCACAGAAGTCCAATAACAATTCACCATTCGGGTTTAGATCGGGCAGGCCGTTCTTCCCAATCACGCCTCTCCAGGTCTCCCAGTCATTGCCAACATGAGCATTGAAGTCTCCCAGTAAGACTATGGAGTCTGTAGTTGGGACCCTTTCCAGAACCCCGCCCACTTGCTCCAAGAAGGCCGAATACTCCGACCTGTTGTTTGGTGCATAAGCACACACAACAGTCAGAGTTTTCCTCTCTGCGATTTTAATACGCATTGAGGCGACCCTCTCGTCCACCGGGACAAGCTCCAACTGTACTGCCGCCAGCCGGGGACTCGTGAGTATCCCCACACCCGCCCGGCGCCTCTCACCTTGTGCAACCCTGGAGTAGGAGAGGGACCAACCCCTATCCAGGAGTTTGGTTCCAGAGCCGATACTGTGGGTGGAGGTGAGCCCAACTATATCTAGTTGGTACCTCTCAACCTCCCGCACAAGCTCCGGCTCCTTCCCCCCCAGTGAGGTTACGTTCCACGTACCAAGAGCCAGTTTCTGCCGCAGGGGCCTAGGCCACCAAGGGCCCCCCTGCAATCTCCCACTGCCTGTACGGCACTGCACCACTCCCCCATGCTGGACCTTGCGGGTGGTGGGCCCACATGGTCCCCCCACGTTGCCTCTTCGGGCTGAGCCCGGCCAGGTTACGTGGGCTGCCCGGCCACCAGGCGCTCGCCGAGGGACGCTACCCCCAGGCCTGGCTCCAGGGGTAGGTCCCGGTGACCCTCTCCCGGGCAGGGTACACGATGTTTTGCGTCCGTTTTTCATGGAGGTTTTTGTACTCCTATTTTTGGAATTTTTTTATTTATAATCTATTTTAACTTAGAAAAATCAATAAAACATCATTTGACTGGGGGTGTGCACACTTTTGCATACAATCCTAGGCAAAAAATGGCCCAAAATATAATAGGCTGTACTGATGTTTTAGGGCTGGTCAGAGTCTAGATTTATATATATATATATATATATATATATATATAGAATATTTGGTTTCACATTAAACACAAACTGGCTCAGCAATGTTTTTCAGCTGTTTGAAGCCGTCAATGCTGAGTGGATCAATACTGACTCTTCTGCAAATTTACACTCAAAACTTCAACATTTAAAGAAATCAAAGGATGAATGTCTCCCACACAGACCTACTTCATCCACTTGTTTAATGATTTGTTGTTAAGACTATTAAAAGCTTAATGTTTTGCCTTTGGCCTCAATTGTCCCTGTAAAAAGTGACTCATCAGATCTACTTAAAAAAATTACTTCATGTGGTAACAAGCAACTGAATTAGTTTAATTCAACTCAAACAACTACATTAATTCAAAGAATCGTTCATTCAAAGTATTGATCTGATGAGATCTGATGAGCCACTGTTTACAGTGTAATGGCTGCTTTAACTGGAAAGTGAACTAAAGGTGGTCTGTAGTTGCACGGTACTGTATATCATTCTTAAATGTGTATATAAATTATCACAATGTTCTGCGTCTCTGTATAAACTGTGAAAAAGCAAACAAAATACAGAATGTCGTTACTGTCACACATCTCCATTTTGTTGTTTTCAACTTTTTGGTATACTTTGAGACGTCTGGTTACTCTTCACATTATGTTATGATACAATATAACGTGTGAAATCAATCTTTTTACATTGACTTCCATTGCAAGTTACGACCATTTCTTCCTTCCCCTGTAAAATGACCATTTTGTCTTTCTGAGTTTTTTCTGACAGCGACGATTTATTGATTTTTCTTAATCTGGGTAAATTCTGTCCACTTACCAGCCTGAGTGGAGAGCACCAACCTACAGACCAGGAGATAAAGAACAACATCACAGTTCACCACAAACTCCATCTTCTGTCTGACACTCAGGAGAAACTGCAGGGAAGCGACTGGAGGATCTGCAGTAACGTCAAAGCTCCTTATAGAAAACAGGCAAAACAGTAAGAGGCCAAACTGCTGTGAGCAGCGATGTGAAGAGGAAGCTGTGAACATGCTGTGGTCAGACAGTGAGTGTCAGTCTTTCCTGCATCAATCTGTGGCTGATGGCTACAGAGACCACACAGGTCTCTAAATGTGATAGTAAATGCACCTAGATACAAAGACAGAAAGGCTGAAGATGATCATTTCCTACTGAACCTCTTATAAACTGACTGTATATCAGGGTTACTGTAGTTTTACATTCTCATTAGTAAACTAAAGAATGACCAGATGATGTCATAGTTTATTTCCAGGGACCCTCCAGGCAGCACAGTTCACTGTAAGTAGCATAATGACGCTACGTTTATCTACACTGAAAACGGTGCTGTGACTTGTGAGCGTTTTAAAACCCCAGGCGCTGCAGACTCGATCTCCACCGCCCCCTCTTATTACCTTCGTGTGTTAATGTTGATAAAAACTCGTCAGATATAAAAATTACAGTGACAGTAGGGAATAATGAGGAGACAGAGCTGAACGTGTGTCTGTTTACTAGGAGGAATAACATTAGCGCGCTCGGCTAAAGTGTTTGGGAAATGAAACTGAAACTGAAGAGCAGCGACTCTGATAAACGGCAGGAAGCACTGCGACAATATAAGATTTGCTTCTGTAATACGAATTTGTGAAAAACCTTCTCTTGGCCTGTCAGATCTTAAGACAAAAAGATAAGAATTTTCTGTAATACGGCTCCTGGTCAGATTCCTGTTCCACAGCTTCTTGTTTGAATTTCCGTTCCACCTTAAATGGTGCAGCAGTTACACTCTGACCGGAGAATTCATACAAGACGCTGCTGAATAGGAAGCCTAATTCGGCCTTGTGGAATCCGTTTGCTTTTGTCTTTCGTCAGTCTGTAAAAACATGACTCTGAATTCTAGCTGCATCAATTTGCACAGTGATTTACTCAACAGCTCTTTCCCAATTTTGTGTTTTCATTCACACTCGTTGTTTTCCAGCAGGGTGGTGTGATAATATCCCTCAAATAACATATTTAAACACTGTATTATTGAAGTGTATGAGATGCTTCTGCACTGGCTGTGTTCTGTGTTGTTTATTTTGTGGGCGGAGTCAGTAGTATAAACGAAAGCACAGTGTAATGCTTCTTTAAATGGAACAGCTGCAGTGTTTGTTTATCTCAATGTGCATGTATAATGAGATCTTTTGCGCTGGACGGCCATGAACACAAATTATTAGTATTAATGTGATTCTTATCACTGTTATTATGAAAGAAATGAACAATAGTTTTGTCTTGTTAAGCCAAATCATGTTTTTTCAGGGGGTTAAACTATTTTGAAAAGGACTAAAGTAGCCAAAAGGGCAGGAAGACACAGGGAGGTCATGGTAAACAAATGAGTGGTCACTAACATGAACAGCCACACCACAGTACTTTGAACTAGAGTTCATATATGATGACCGCATGAGACTTGTTTATAGAAACATACACTCCTAATAAAGATAATAAAGAGTTCTTCAAGGGTTCTTTAGTAAAGAAAATGGTTCTATATACAACCACGAACACTCAAAGAACCCTTTGTATGATTAAAGAGTTCTTTGCATGGTGAAATCGTTCTTCAGATTGATGGAGAATGTGTTGTATACGGTTCTGTATAGCACCAAAAAGGGTTCCTCTGTTGTTACAGGAAACTAGTGGTCCCTAGTGGTCTTTTATTGTTACAAGCTTGACTTTGTAACTATAGAAGAACCCTTTTTCATACTATATAGAACTCTTTTCGAAAAGCTTCTATAGAGAACCACATACAGCACATTCTCCATTAAACTGAAAAACCAAAATGGAATGTTAGAGGAACGTTCAGAGAACATCATTTTGAATGTTCTCAGAACGTTCCAAGACAGCATTCCTAGAATGTTAAACTGTTGTTGCAAATGAGGTTGAGGTGAAATTTTGGGTTCTCATAACTTATAAAGAACGTCCTGAGAACATTATGAAAACCGGACAAAATAACGTTGAGGGAACATTCCAATGCAACGTTCCCCCAACCAAAATGGAACGTTAAGGGAACGTTCTGAGAACTTAATTTTGTTATTTTGTCTAAGTCGTGAGAGTAAAAATTGCGGTTTTTGATCTATAAGAGTATCTAGCTGTGCTTTAGTTTTGTTAATGTTATTAAGATTTTTTTCTTTGGGATTTTCTGCATATGAGCTCTGGAGTTGCTTTAATGTTGTTCTAGGCTGCTTTGCTTTTCCTGATCCTTCTTTTTCTTATGTACTGAATATGATATGACTTTCCCTCTCATCACTGCTTTTGATGTTTCCCATAATAGTATGGGAGATGTTTCTTGTAGATCATTGGTTTCCATAAAAGATGTCCACTCTCTTTTAAAGTAGGTATCGAATTCTTTATCTACGATGAGTGATGTATTAAATCGCCGTCTTGGCCTTGTTGCAGTTTTTTCTATGTCATTAAAACTAAAAGTAATAGGGGCATGACCAGAGATTACTATCGGATGGATTGTTGATTGTGATATATGTGGTATGATAGAGTTACTGGCAAGAAATAAATCAGTGCGAGAGAGAATGAATGATGAACCTGAGAAAAATAAGTCCATTCTTTAACTGATGGGTGTTGCAGTCTCCAGATGTCTCCTAGTCCAAAGTCCTCCATGTATTGTTGTAGTATTTTAATAGTGTGCCAAATCTTTGCATTGGAGTGCAGTTCTTTCTAAACAGGAGTGATCTGATCTCTGTTTTGTTGTTTTTTTAAGATTCGTGTTGCCGCATTGTGTACAAGCTTTAAGGGATGTATTGTTTTCTTAGGAAGTCCAGTAAGAAGATCATTACAGTGATCAATTCTGCTTGTAACAATTGCATCACTCTGTATCGCTCTGAGAGACAAAAGGCTCAACTTTAGCAACATTTCTCAAATGATAAAAAGCTACTTTACTCACTGGAGCAAGAACTCAGCACTGAGTTTATATTCACTCTAAATAAAAATCAGAAGTTATGAAAAAACGTATGTTTACCCAGTTTTAGTAACAGTGACTTTCACTGTGTTGAGCTGAGACTGTTTCAAGTGCAGCCACCGAGCGCATTAGTACTTTATTCATTAAAGAATATACAATAAACTTTATGCTGCTTGGCAGCCTACAGTTAGAAACTACATTGCTTTGTAGAAAAACTGTTTTATTGAAAATTACTGTATTTTATCATATCGTACAACAAATGATTTCAGCATGTTTCAGCATAATTTTGTTGTGGAAGCTTTTCTTCTACTGGCTTGGCAGATCTTCATCTCCATCTGAGGGGCTGAGCTGAGCTGCATTCCTCCCTGCTGTCCAGCCTGCCAGCCAGACTCGATGGAGGATCACTCTGCCTGCAGCTACTGTAGCCAGAAGAAACATCAGAGCAGCCAGACCAACTCCACCAAACATCAGCACTGTCTCTACCACACTCACTCCATCTAGAGAGAGAGAGAGAGAGAGAGAGAGAGACTTTTAGACCCCTTTATTAAAGTGTTACTAGTTAAAAGAATTTACATTTTAAGACTAAAGACAAAAAAATATTATTGATAATAGTGGGGGCGGGGTCCCTGAAGAGAAAAGACTGAGCAATGAAATAATATCGGACCTGTATTAATAACAGACACAACACTTTGAACAGCACACCACTTTTCTCAAACCTAGAAATATAGAGTACTTTGATAAAAAAAAACAAAAAACTGAGCACTCTGTCCAGGACCTGAAATAGAGAACCCAGCCCTCTGAGCTCTCTGTCCAGGAGCTCAAGTAGAGGACTCAGCTTCTGAGCACTCTGTCCAGGAGCTCAAACAGGGAGCACAGCCCTCTGCCTGCTCTGCCCAGGAGCTGAAATAAAGGACCCAGCTTCTGCACACTCTGTCCAGGAGCTCAAACAGGGGACCCAGCCTCTAAGCACTCTGTCCAGGAGCTCAAACAGGGGACCCAGCCTCTAAGCACTCTGTCCAGGAGCTCAAACAGGGGACCCAGCCTCTGAGCACTGTGTCCAGGAGCTCAAACAGGAAACCCAGCCTCCAAGTCCTCTGTCTCGGAGCTCAAACAGGGAACACAGCCTCTGAGCACCCTGTCCAGGAGCTTAAACAGGGGACCCAGCCTCTCAGCACTCTGTCCAGAAACTCAAACAGGGAACCCAGCCCTCTGAGTGCTCTGCCCAGGCGCTCAAATAGAGGACCCAGCTTCTGCACACTCTGTCCAGGAGCTCAAACAGGGGGACCAGCTGCTGAGCACTCTGTAGAGGAGCTCAAACAGGGAACCCAGCCTCCAAGCCCTCTGTCCAGGAGCTCAAACAGGAAACCCAGCCTGCAAGTCCTCTGTCTAGGAGCTCAAACAGGGAACCCAGCCCTCTGAGTGCTCTATCCAAGAGCTCACATAGAGGTCCCTGCCCTCTGAGTGCCCTGTCCATGAGCTGGAAAAGAGGACCCAGCCTCTGAGCACTCTGTCCAGGAGCTGAAATAGAAGACTCAGTCTCTAAGCACTCCGTCCAAAAGCTCAAGTAGAGGAGCTCAAACAGGGGACCCAGCCTCTGACAACTCTGTCCAGGACTTCAAACAGAGGACCCAGCCTCTGAGCGCTCTGTCCAGGAGCTGAAATAGGGGACCCGGCCCCTTGACAGTATTGCAGAAAATACAAAGTGATAGAACAGCAGGTTAAATTTTGACACAAACCCATGTACAGTACAATGAAGAACCCTCCACTGGAGGTCACTGGAGTGTTTATACAAGAGGCTTTTGTACAGGAGCCTCCATGGAGGCCAGAACGCTGCAGCCTTCATGGCTCACAAGAACCAGAAAGTTTGACCATATCAGCCCAGTTTTATCAACACTACACTGGTTAAATTCTGCATTGAGTACAAAATTCTTGTTAACTTCTCTCTTATTATGAACCATCACGCCTACTTAGATCACAAGGTGCTGCTCACTATTAGTACCTAGAATTAATAAAGCTACGTCGGGGGGGGAGCTTTCTCATACAAAGCCCCCCAGCTTTGGAATAACCTTCCAGTCAGTGTTTGGGACTCAGACACAGCCTCAGTCTTTAAGTCTAGGCTAAGGATCTACTTGTTTAGTGAAGCCTTTGGTAACTTGTTTTCCTTGTTAGATACAAGGTGCACACCTCAGTGTCACTGCTGGACTGAGATCAGTCCACCAACCAAAAACATCCAGTCAACAGTGTCCTGTGACCACTGATGAAGGACTATTAGGATGATTAGCTCATACTGTACAGCAAGAGATGAGCTATCGTCTCTGACTTTACATCTACAAAGTGGACTGACAAGGTAGGAGTGTCTAATAGAGTGGACAGTGAGTGGACACAGTGTTTAAAAACTCCAGCAGCACTGCTGTGTCTGATCCACTCAGACCAACACAGCACACACTAACACACCACCACATCAGTGTTACTGCAGTGCTGAGAATGATCCACCACCCAAATAGTACCTGCTCTGTGAGGGTCCATGGGGGTCCTGACCACTGAAGAACAGGGGGGCTAACAAAGTAGGTGGTCATAATGTTATGGCTGATCATTGTATTTCTAATTCAAATTAAAATGTGCATTTCTCTTTACAAAAGCTGTTAAAGTTAATATGGAAAAGCTTTTGAGTGCTTTTGACATTTCATTCTCACAGTCCTAAAGGTCTGACTGGGTCATTTTGAAAGCAGAAAATCAAACGCCCAAGAAAAATTGCATTTCCTCATTTTGGTGATTCAGCTCTGCCAAAATAAAGTACGATTGCGATCCTGTCTGCAGCTGCATTTTCATCGTCAGTGAGGCGCTCTTGTCAATCAAACGCAGTGGGAGGGAAATCAGGAGGCCGTGTTTTAAGAAGAAGCAGCGAGTCTAGAATGTGGCAGTTTTGGAGCAGGACTAGATGTTTCTTTATGATACAGAGCTGGTAAAATGTCTGAGACACTGTTTTATGATGGTTGTGATGTAAAGTTTTCACCTAAAAAGATGCAACACGCTGTACAGCAAATGAATCACTACCACTCAGAAGATTAACACTCAGAAGACTCGTGTAGGTTAACTTGTGGTTCTGTATAGTAAATAAAATGTCTATATTTGTGTTGTAGACATTGTGACGTCTGGTTCCTATCACCACCACTGTAAAGGCATCGGGGTCTCTACAATCAACCATTTCACAACAAACCACTCTGAATGACTTTGTTTACATCTCAATGATTCAATTATGCAGACTTTAAAAAGTTAAATTCCCTTTTAACTTCAGTTATGGTGTTGTGGGCTCCTCTTATTACAGAAACCAGATTGAATGAAGGTTGAAAAACACTTTTCCAGAGAAAAGAAACAGCGAAATTGTAGATGTTGTGGTGGGTTCAGTGTTCAGGAGGCTGGATGCAGTAGTTAATAATGCATCTGTTCTCCTCTCAGTGGTGGGACGCGCTGAAGACACAGCTGTGATCCACAAAACCGTTATTAGGTGATGCACAGTTAACACATTACAAATGAACGTTTTTTTTGCTAACGCTGAATGAGCTTCTGCTGTTTTGCTGATGTGTTTTGTCCATTACAACCTTGTTCACAAATACGTCCAATCGTGCTTTAATTTAATTTCTACTCACCTTTTAATGGCGCAGGATTCACTGTGAGATTCACTGCAGGAGCAGAGTTACAGTAGTAAATCCCAGAGTCAGAGAGAGAGACGCTCTTTATCACCAGTGATGAATCAGGTAACACACTGTATCTGTTTTCTGGATCAGGTCTGTGTTTCTGGGTGATTTCTCCATCTTCAGCACTGAGGATGGCTGATCTTCCTCTATCAGTGCCTTTTTCCCAGATCACTTTACTCTCATTTACACAGGGCAGGATGATGTTTCTCCTCTCTGTTTCACTCTGACTGATGAAGGCTGACAAAACAGATATGAAAATGTTATTTGTGATACACATTATATATATATATTTATATATATACACACCGATCAGACATAACATTATGACCACCTCCTAGTTTCTACGCTCACTGTCCATTTTATCAGCTCCACTTACTATATAGGTGCACTTTGTAGTTCTACAGTTACAGACTGTAGTCCATCTGTTTCTCTGCATACTTTGTTAGCCCCCTTTTACCCTGTTCTTCAGTGGTCAGGACCCCCATGGACCCTCACAGAGCAGGTACTATTTGGGTGGTGGATCATTCTCAGCAATTCTCAACTCAATATATCTAATATTTCTCGTCATGAAAATGTTGTAAGTATATTATAAGATTATTCAGCTTTCTAGACATTTTTACTTGTCATAAGTAATTTTATCTAAAGACAGTGTCCTTTTCCACTGGCAGATCATGTTGTTTATTTTCAGACACGCAGGACTGTGTAGTTAAATTGATTTAATTTCCACTCAGAACAGCCATTAAGTACGAGTTATTCATGTTTCAGCATCAGGAACAAAGCGTCTCGACAGCTACACATCCTTTCAGACCCACAGCGCTGAGTCGTCTTCTCACAGTGGAAGGATGGACAGAAACACCTGTGGATGTTTTCAGATCTGAAGCAGCTTGATTTTCTCCTCTCTCTCAAAGATGAAAGCTTTAAGTGCTGTTTATCTGATGGGGACAGTGTTGGTGTCTACCAGGTCTTCCAGGTGGCTGTTAGGAGTCACATTTTCTCTGGAGCTTTTAATCATTTTTGTTCTCACTTATTTTCCTTTGACTTTCTCCTTCTTTATGCAGGTGGATTATCCAGATGTGATAAAAGGCTCAGTTATAAATGGTAAAATCGAAGAGTTTAATGCAGAGAAATGCTTTCTACAGATAAACCTTCCACACAAAGTTGAGACTGATACTTAAAAAAATCAGCAACAGCTTTAAAAACAATATTTGTGGTGAATTCAGTAGTTAATGGATCGCCTGATCTCCTCTCAGTGGGAGGACGCAATGAAGACACAGCTGTTAATACAATGTGAATCTAAATGTGTAACACATTATAATTTTATATTCAGCACTTCTTAAAGTTATTTTTGCAAACACTATGAAAATCAAAGCTTTTTTAAACACTTCACTGATGTTTCACTGGTGTGTTTTGTCCATTCCGACTTGTCAAACCTCAAACCAAATATTGTCCATATCATCGCTGTCACAAAAAAACATTTCATCTCCATCTGACATTTTTCTTTCTTTACTTTTGCATAATTTGAAAACTCCAGTTTCCCTTTAAATCTTCTGTCACAAGTTAACAATGTTTTCTTTTTCTTATACTGACAGTATTGAGATTACGGAAGCCCTGAAGGGTAAGATGTAAGAAAAAAAAAGAAAGAAAGAAAAAATAACTGTATTCCAGATTATACAAAATAAACTAATAAAGTTCCACTTCATTTGTTTTTGTTCTGTCTGTGTAACACACCAAAAACAGCCTGAATATTTCTAGCATTTCTATCAACTTCTACAATTTATTTCACTTTTTTTCTCTCTTATTCTTTTTCCACCTCTGTATGAAAAAAATACTGGATAACATTTAGCATGCTATACTACTTTTAACCAGCAGGGGAGCTGTTTTCCCCCAAACCTTTCTGAGTCCATGTGGAAAAAATTAGCATTAGCATTCTAATTGTAAGTCAGCTCCTCCGTATTTTTTTCTGAAGGCTAAGGGGAAAAATAGCTGCCCCCTGCTGGTCAAAGCTGGTGTAACATGCCATACATTATCTGGCACTCCTTGGTAGAGAAAAACAAAACTGAGAAAGGAGTGGAACTTCTCAGAAATGCATTTTCATTTTCTTTATATCTCACCCTTCAGGTCTTCTGTACGAGATACGGGTCATTCATCATGAAAGTGTCTTTAAACATCATCATCCCTTTCTGGCCTGTTCTTACCTGACAGTGCAGGATTCACTGTGAGATTCACTACAGGAGCAGCGTTACAGTAGTAAATCCCAGAGTCAGAGAGAGCGACGCTCTTTATCACCAGTGATGAATCACTGTTTAATACACTGTATCTGTTTTCTGGATCAGGTCTGTGTTTCTGGGTGATTTCTCCATCTTCAGCAATGAGGATGGCTGATCTTCCTCCATCAGTGCCTTTACTCCAGATCAGTTTACCCTCATTTACACAGACCAGGATGACGTCTCTCCCCTCTGTTGCACTCTGACTGAAGATGGCTGACAAAACAAATATGAAAATATTATTTGTGATACAGATTTCCTGCTGAAATAGATCAATATTCACAACAACCTGCTGAACTGTTTTGATTTGTAATAAATACAGCGAACTATGAGACTTTAATTTACACTCTAAACAGTCATTACGCACAAGTTATACATTCTTCAGGAGGTTTCTAAGCAGATTAGATACATAATAATTCACTTTTATTTATTACTGGGGTACAAAAAATATAATGTGTTTCCTGATGGTTTTGTTGTTCAGAGTCCAGATTTAGACACTATAAAGAATATTTGGTCTCCCACTAAACACAAACTAGACTATCTGAAAATTCACACGCAAAACTTCAACAATAAGGAAATCAAAGGAAAATCTCTCCCATACTAGCTTGTTTAATGATTTGTTGTTCAGACCATTAAAAGCTTAATGTTTTGCCATTTTGGGCCCTTTTATTGTAGATCTGTGTGTGTTTTCTTTTCTGATGCTGTAATGAATCAATTATACTCTTTTAACTGGAAACTGAATAAACTAAAGGTGGTCTCTAGTTACACAGTAGTGTATATCATTTTTATGTGTATATAAATGATCACAATGCTGCTCATCTTGGCATAAACTGAACAAACATATAAAGGACAGAATATCGTCACTGTAATGCAGAAAACTCATATCTCCATTTTTGTTGTTTTCCACTTTTTTGCATAATTTGAGACGTCTGGTTCCTCTTTACACTGTGTTAAAGTATCGTGATGAACAGACCGACAGAAATGATCCAGTATGACCTGTGAAATCAATCTTTTTACATTGACTTCCATTGAAAGTTATGACTGTTTCTTCCTTCCCCTTTAAAATTACCATTTTGGAGATACAAGTTTTTCTGACAGCGACAATACATTGATTTTTCTTAATCTGGCTAAATTCTGTCCACTTACCAGCCTGAGTGGAGAGCACCAACCTACAGACCAGGAGATAAAGAACAACATCACAGTTCACCACAAACTCCAACTTCTGTCTGACACGCAGGAGAAACTACAGGGAAGCGACTGGAGGATCTGCAGTAACGTCAAAGCTCCTTATAGAAAACAGGCAAAACAGTAAGAGGCCAAACTGCTGTGAGCAGCAATGTGGAAGAGGAAGCTGTGAACATGCTGTGGTCAGACAGTGAGTGTCAGTCTTTCCTTCATCAATCTGTGGCTGATGACTACAGAGACCACTCGGGTCTCTAAATGCGGTGGGCTCTATTAAAAGCACCTACACACAAAGACAGAAAGGCTGAAGACAATCATTTCCTACTGAACCTCTTATAAACTGACTGTATATCAGGGTTACTGTAGTTTTACATTCTCATTACTAAACTAAACAATGACCAGATGATGTCATAGTTTATTTCCAGGGACCCTCCAGGCAGCACAGTTCACTGTAAGTAGCATAATGACGCTACGTTTATCTACACTGAAAACGGTGCTGTGACTTGTGAGCGTTTTAAAACCCCAGGCGCTGCAGACTCGATCTCCACCGCCCCCTCTTATTACCTTCGTGTGTTAATGTTGATAAAAACTCGTCAGATATAAAAATTACAGTGATGGTGGTGAATAATGAGGAGACAGAGCTGAACGTGTGTCCGTTTATTAGGAGGAATAACATTAGCGCGCTCGGCTAAAGCGTTTGGGAAATGAAACTGAAACTGAAGAGCAGCGACTCTGATAATCGGCAGGAAGCACTGCCACAATATAAGATTTGCTTCTGTAATATGAATTTGTGAAAAACCTTCTCTTGGCCTGTCAGATCTTAAGTTAAGACAAAAAGCTAAGAATTTTCTTTTATAGACATTTTATGAATGTCTATAAAAACCAGCTGTAGTTCCTCTGTAACACACCCAAATACACATGTTTACATTAATAATTTAATTTAAAATAAAAAATAACATGTTTTCAAAAAAGTACAGGAGGCAGATGTGGTAGATTAACAGCTGCTATTCATGCCTTTGACCACCAGGTGTCAACACTGTGCAGCATTTTGAAAAGCTTTGAGTAAAGAGCAGTTTTTCAGTTTAAAGGAAAACCTGCTGATTCAAAAAGCTTCACTTCACCATTACTAGTCTGGGTCAGGCTTAACTGAGGGTCAGAAAACTGACCCTAAACTGTGAAGCGCAGCGTCTCCAAGGGTGATGAACCACTGGCCTAACGTAGCCTACAGTGTATGTCCAAAAGTATCCAGACAGCCCTTCTAATGAGTGAATTCAGCTACTTTGAGGTGCACAGGTGTTCAGTTACACCCAATAGAATGAGACACTGGTAATGGTGACTGTAAGAGAGACGCTGAATCACACAGTGAGGTCATCAGACCTGCTGAGTGACTTTATGAAGAGCAGCAGTGTCCCATTAGTTTATACCTCCCAGTATAAAACTCAGAAGACGTGTAGGTTCACTGGTGGTTTTAGACAGGAAATAAAATGTCTATATTTGTGTTGTGGTCATTGTGACGTCTGGTTCCTATCACCACCACTGTAAAGACCTCTCAGTAAAGTCAGTAAGTTTCTCTACAGTGAACCATTTCACACCAAACCACATATTTGATTCATTATAATTGACCTTAGCTAAGAAATTTGAAGAGTTCAGCTACAAAACCTAATCATCACCATTATTAAGCTGCAGACTTGCCACCAACAGTGTAACTTACCCAAACAATCATCCCAACATTGAGGGGAATCTGAACCCTTTCTCTGTGGACAAATGGTTTAACTGGACAGAATGAAGCAGTGTAACCTTCATAAGGAATGCTATCCTATGAAAATGCTTAGATTCCAGGTCCAATTCTTTCCTGGACACACAAACAGAATCCAGGATCATCTAGGAAAATCCTGGAAAGGTGGCACTGGTTAAGTTGATTGTGAGCCTCTTTTTTACTGACAAACCTTACATTTTACCCCGTTTTTAACTCTGTCCAGATGCAATACAACCAATCTATTAATGTGTGTGTTGTGGAAGGACACATATTTCAGACAGGCCGTCTAGACAGTGGAGAATTTCTCAACCTGTAGACTTTCTGCATAATTCAGTGGTTGAAGTGTAAACAAAGCCATTCAGAGGGTCTATCAAGGCTTGGAGAGGAGGGCCGGCACAGCCACAACTGGGTACATACTTACTTATGCAGGGCGAATATGGACTAAATGTTCAAACGTTCATAGACAACAGCATTTCTTCTGAAATTAAGGGTATTAAAGGGGATGGTTTTTTTTAATTGTTAATTGTAGAGAAACTTACAGACTCAGATGTCTTTACAGTGGTGGTGATAGGAACCAGACGTCACAATGTCTACAACACAAATATAGACATTTTATTAACTGTCTAAAACCACCAGTGAACCTACACGAGTCTTCTGAGCGTTTATATGTAATGTTGATGATGGTGAAATAGTGGAAAACCTGAAAAATTAGGTTTTCTCTGGGGACTATTTTACTGTATGTATCCCTCCACCACGAATTGATTTACAACCCCATTTCCAAAAATGTTGGGACGATGTGCAAAGTGTAAATAAAAAAAAATGCAGTGGTACGCAAACTGTTTAAACCCTGTATTTTTCAAAACTAACATTTCTCAGTTTTCGCCTTTGATTTGTTGTCTTTGTACTATTTTCATTTAAATATAGGGTTTATATGATTTTCACATGATTGCATTACGTTTTCATTTACGTTTTGCACAGCATCCCAACTTTTTTGGAAATGGGGTTGTAAGAAAAATACATTTTAGGCCCAAAATCTTCTCAAAACTATGATAAAACAGTGTCTCAGGCACCAGCCAGTGTGTTTACCACCATCTCATGTAGTAACCTTCTGTGAGGGAGCTTTTAGAGGTGGACGTCTAGTTCCTATCACCACCACTGTGAACAGATCTGACTCACTAAGTTTCTCTAGAACAGAGCGTTTCACACCAAACCACTCTGACTGACTCTGTTCACATCTTACCCATTTAATTATGCAGAAATTTTGAAATTTCGTTGGATTTCCCCTTTAATCCGTGTCTGGGATCCCTCCATATATCTGCGTGCGCTCATACACGGCGCATTACGGCAGGCTTGGCCTCCACTCCTCTCTCTGACGGGGGAAGCCCTGCCCACGTGTTCCCTCTTCCTCCTCCTCCTGTCTGTCGTGCTGGGGATCACGAACTCAGCCCAAACCCCGACAAACAACGACCCGCGGCTCCGGTCAGACCCTCCGTCTGCGCGGCCCGGAGGAGAGAAGACGCTGCTGAGAGTGAGGGTCACTCGGGCGCTCCAACCTTCAGCCTGCCCAACTTTACTCTCCTGATCCACAGGGCTGCATGAAGCTGCCGCGCCTCTGCTCCTCTTCACCTCTCCAGACCTTTATGAACTCCACCTCCTCCACCTCTCCGGCCTGAGCTGCTCCCCTCTCAGCCCTACAGCTATGATCCTGGAGAAACTGTCCAGAGCAAACCTCGTCCTGCGCTCCACGGTGAGTAAACAGCAGCCCAAACTCGGGTCACGTGACCCTGTCTTTCTTTAACACTGTTGTTTTTATAGCACGTGTGCAAACACCAAATTAGATGCACTTATTAGTGTTCATAGCTCACTACTCGTGCCTAAGTACCTCTGCAGGGCACTTTGGGGCAGTAAATAGCACTAGCTGGCCTCCTGCAGAGGCACTTGTTGGGCTGAGCTGACCTTTAATGTCCTATGTCTGGACCAGAAGTCTGGAAGTTGGCCTGCAGTTGGCCTAGTGTGTGAAATCGCTGTAGGTCCCTTTTTGGGAAGCTAAATAGAGTCTTTCCCCTCCTCTGTCTTCTCCAGGCCTTGGTGAGGCAGGTCCACTCCTCCTCCTCCTCTTCCTCTTCCTCCTCTTCCCCCACCTCCGTGCCTCCTCAGCCGGTGCCCCCCCTCGCCCATACCCTGCAGAAGTACCTGACCGCCCTGCAGCCCCTCCTGCCGCCCGATGAGCTCGAGCACACCCGCAAGATGGTCCAGCGCTTCGGTAGTCCAGGAGGTCTGGGCGAGAAGCTGCAGCAGGGCTTGGAGAGGAGGGCCAGGCACAGCCACAACTGGGTATGTACCTGCTGATGGAGTGTTGATGTAGACTGGACGTCCAGGAGTTCACAGACGACAGTGTTTCTTCTGAAATCAAGGGTGTTTTTAAGATATTTCTGTTTAGTTAAGTGGTTAAGTTGTGAGTCAGAGTGGTTTAGTGTCAGAACTGTTCACAGTGGTGGTGATAGGAACCAGACGTCCACCTCTGAAAGCTCCCTCACAGAAAGTTACTACTGGAAATGGTAATGAATTCAGTGTCTAATGTATAAAACATTGTTTAATAATAGTTATGATGTAAAGTTTTGGCCTAAAAAGTGTTTAGAGGTCCATGCAGGGTGTTGTGAAGCAAAATAGTCCCCAAAAAACTGATTTCTTTCCGATTTTCCACTATTTTACCATCATTAACATCACATATAAACTCAGAAGGCTCGTGTAGGTTCACTGGTGGTTTTGGATGGTAAATAAAATGGCCCACGATTACTCATCGACTTTGAAAACTAATCCTTCTTACAGTGGATTTCCTTGAACTTTAAATTTAATTCAACTGAAAAACAAAATAAATAAAGGAAAGTGGTGCACTGGATTTACAACACAAGACGAAAGGAGAGCGTCATTGTGAAACTGAGTGCAGCACATTAATCGTTCGTCTCTATTGTCTTGTTTTCATCTGATTGATGTGCATCTAGTGTGAAGTTTTGCTCTCAGCATTCACCCGCAGTGATGTGACTGTGATGAGAGTAACATAGCAAGACAAAACAGAGGAAGCACAAGTGAGCATGTGCAGTTAATTTGAAAAATTAAAGTAAATTACACCGTTTTCATCCTACAAGGACATCAGTCCGAGCGCTGCTTCCCTGTGTTTTTCTCCACATGGGCTGGAAAAGTGAGCTCAAAGTTTTCTCCCTCTAGCAGCCCCTCTTCCTCAGCCCCTCGTCCTCAGCCCCTCAGCCAGCGCCTGTGATGTTTGTCTGGTTAGAAAATCTAAACTATCAGCGGCATCTCAGTGTGTAGAATCAAATCCACAAACTGTTTACAGACAAACAGCCCTACGAAACAGTGAACAACACAACATACACAAATATAACAATCGATCAAAACGGCAAAGACAGAAGACGGAAATAACTGACATTTGTAAACGCCTCGCTCGGTCTAAATGACCACTCCGTCCCCCGTGTTTATCAAACTGAAACGAACTCTCGGCTGTTCGGTATTATGGGATCGCCTTCGTCTAGAAGAGTACGTGCGACGCTGCCTTCAAAGTTGTTTAAAATAAGGCACCTTAGCAGACAGCTGAGTTAGGCTGCCATCCGAATGGGACAGCCTTCGTCTCAGGAGCGCGAATGCAGCCTTAAAATGCTGCCTACTTGGACAACATCCACCGAATGGGCTGTACAACTTGAGTACAGTTTTTAGGTGATGTTTTTTTTCTCTGAAAAGTTGCTGATCTTTCCTGCTGATTTATACACACTTACTGTCCACTTCACTATAAAACTCTACTGACTGTGTATAAACTAGTGTTCACTGGACACTTTATGAGCTCCACCTCCCTCATATGTACATAGACTGAGCCCTCAAAACGGGCCGCAGTTCATTAGGCAGAACCTTTAATTCCACCACTGGTCCAGTTTGCTTGTCTCATGCACTCACTGATGACTCTAAACTGTATATACTGTATATATTTTCACCATCTGCTTCATGGTGGCTGTATATAATCTTCAGCTCACTGGCTGCTTTATGAGCTCCACCAGCTTTATAATCCACTATATGACTGTACAGCTGCAAGACAAGTTTATTTATGTAGCACATTTAATACACAAAGGCAATCCAAAGTGTTTTGCTTAAGTAAAAGCAAGAAGAACATATAATAAAAATAAGAAGTAAGACAGGCTGTGTGAGTCTTTTCCAGCAGCCTGAATGAAGACCACCACCTGTAAGGTCTCACTCATTGAGCCTCCCAGAGAGTTGAATAAAACTAGGATATCAGTTCTACTCAAATCGTACACCTGAATGAATGTCAGCCGTAAGATTATACTCAAAGTAATATGTTAAACCTCTAATCCAGGGGTCGCAACCCAAATGTTACGAAGAGCGATTTTGTCCTTTCAACAAAAATCAGACCAATTTGGGAGCCACAACATTTTGTGTCCATTTATTTAAGTAATATTTTACCATTTTGGCTGTAAATATGTCTCAGTATGTGCTGATGTCATGGTATAGGCTACAAAATATAAATGTAAACGCAGACTTACTTTGCTCTGCTTTAAGCTTTAGCTCAGCTATAGACACTTTTCTCGCATCTCCAGCAGGAAACTTTTCCACAAAAGTAGAACAGTTTCTTGTAAAATGTCTCTCAACGTTCGGCTTTTTACGAGGCTGAAGTCGCTTCTCAATCGCCAGATTCTTGTTCGAATTTTCCTGTTCCACCTTAAATGGTGCACTATTTAAGGTGGAATGGGAGAATTTGAACAAGAAGCTGGTGAGTGAGAAACTGACTTCTGCTTCACGACTTTTTAGTGTTTAGTTTCAGATTAAACGTATCAGGAAACCAGCTGGAGTGATTATAAACGCAAATAAGTCCATTCATCTCCAAATTATTGATGTCCGTCTTAATTCTTTCTCTTTGCCGTTTCGTTAGCTACTAGCTGGGCGAGATTGTTGTCTGTGTTGCTATAGTGACAAGCAGTCTCCGCTGATCTTCAGGGTTCAAGGGTGAATTAGCAGTTCTACATTAACTCCAGCATTTAAGACCATTTATTGTTAAACTGTGCTGAACGATCAGCAGAGCTTTATTTTACTGTAAAGGAGGATTAATTTATTTTCTGATTCTGCTGTGGAGCCACAACAGGGCAGTAAAAGGGCCGCATTTTGCCGACCCCTCTCTAAGATATTCATCGGTCTTTGGGGAAAGAGTGTTGGCCTGTAACCAGGAGAGCTGATTAAACCTGGATAATCAGTGCTTTAGTATCTTACGCTTGAGCTTTTTCCAGCAGCCTAAGTGAGAAACACTCAACTAAGTTGTTCTTCAAAGTACAATAAAACCTCTAAGATATTAATCAGTCTTTGTGATAGCAGTGCTGGCGTTTAGCCTCCAAGAGGGTCAGTTTATCTTAGGATAAACGCCGCCTTAGTCGACAACATACAGGTTGTTGGATTAAGGCAAGGCAGGTTTATTTGTGTAGCACCTTTCATACACAGTGGCTGTTCACAGAGCTTCACACAAACACAGAAAAAAGAGCATTAAATAATATTAAATAATAAAGATTATGATGTCCTGAGATCCACCACCTCAGAAAGGCGTTTACAAAGATTAAAATTCAACATTAAAATGAATTAAACATTAAAATTAAAGATAAATAAAAATAAAATAAGAATTGAAATAGTGTTAAGATACAGTGTAGAAAACAAGAACATTTTCAGTCTAGACTTAAGACGGCTGGGTTTGTTCCAGCAGTTGGCAGCCCAGTGACTCAATGCTGCCTCGACCTGTTTGGTTCTGATTCCTGGCACTAACTAACTGACCGGTCCCGAGTGATCAGAGAGGACTTTTGGGTTCATGAACTTAAGAAGATCAGCAAAGCATTTTGGTCCAAAGCCATTCAGAGGTTTGTTTACAATTAGACTTTAAAGTCAGTTCTGTGCTTCATTGGTAGCCGGCGCAGTGGCTGGAGGATTGGAGTGATGTTCTTTTAAGCATTCTAGCAGCTGCACTTACATTTGAGCCTCTTTTAGCATTGAAGACACTGAGAGAAAGAAACGGACTGGAATAATAAAGGGCTAAAACGATGCTGCACTAGCTGAAATATATAAAATCGAAAGTTCGTACAGGCAAAATAAAACACATAAAAGGAAACTAAAGACTCAGATTATCTTATTAAGGTGTGATGCTAAAAATAAAGTGCAGGTCTTTGAGCTCAGAGACGAGAAATGTTTCTTAAGCTGGATTTTAATATCACTACATTTGAGAAGTGTTTATAAGGAGCCCCGGGGGGACGGAGGTAAAAAAAAAAAAAATTAATTCAAGAGAACGTTTCGCTGTTCGTACGCACTTTTTTTATTCGTGGTTATGATTTCTTAATTCATTCCCGTGATTAACAATTCATTCTTTCGTTTTCTTTTACTTGTGCGCGTTTTCTTCACTTTGTGGGAACGATTTTTAAATAATACTTCTCTTCATGCTCATATTTTCCTTATAATTGAACGCACATTTTTTTGTTATTAAATATGTTCAGTGTATTTTGTTTGTGCAGAAATAAAAAAATATGCCAATTAAGAACCAATTAAGAAATCGTGACCACGGATGAAAGAAAACGTGTGTTTTGAGTTTGTTGACGTTGATCGTTTCTTCCTGTAATTGTATGTCGGCCCTGAACACCGCAGCTTGAGTTGTGAGCAGAAACAGGGCTAAGCAGCTGCGCTTCAGCTTCACCTCTGTTAAATATGATCTTTAGAAAGTACAGTTTAGTGAAGGTTGTGGTTGTAGTTTATTGTCTTCACCACCAGCGAATGATGGATCTGTGGGCCGTTCGCTGTGAAGAGGAGCTGCAGTTTCCTCACAACCCCCCAAATCAAAATCAGACCTGATGAGCATCTCCGTTCATCTTCTCATCAGTCTAACACCTCAAAACCCGTCAGACAGTCTCAGCAGACAGGAGCCGTTAGGTACTGCAGCACAGGACGAATAAAACGGCCTGTATCTACGATGTTTATTTTGTTTGCACACAAATTGAAAAAAAGGAAAAACGTGTTCAGATAAAAGGAAAACATGAGCGTGTTTAAAAAAATGAGAGAACAAATAAAGATTTTGTGATCATGAATTAAAAAAAACGGGTGGCGCAGTGGGTAGCGCTGTCGCCTCACAGCGAGAAGGGCCTGGGTTCGGTTCCCGGCCGGGTGACCAGGGTCGTTTCTGTGTGGAGTTTGCATGTTCTCCCCGTGTCTGCGTGGGTTTCCTCCGGGTACTCCGGTTTCCTCCCACAGTCCAAAAACATGCAGTTAAGCTGATTGGACGTGCTAAATTGCCCCTAGGTGTGATCGTATATGTATGTCTGTCTGTCTGCCCTGCGATGGACTGGCGACCTGTCCAGGGTGTATCCAACCTTCCGCCCAATGACAGCTGGGATAGGCTCCAGCACCCCACCGCGACCCAGAAGGATAAGCGGTTTAGATGATGTGTGTGTGTGTGTGTGTGAATTAAAAAAAACGTCGAATCAAAGAAAACGTGTGCATGATTAAAAGATAACGCATGATTAAAAGATAACGAGGAAACAAATTGTTAATCATGGGAACTAAGAAATTGTGACCACGAATAAAAGAAAACGTGAGTACGAACTGCGAAACGTTCACTCAGATTGGTTATTATTGTTCCCTGCGTCCCTCCGGGGCTCCGTACACCTAAGATCTTCTGTCAGTTTGTTCCAGTTGTAGCAGCGAAACAGCTAAACGCTGCTTCACCATGTTTAGTTTGGACTCGATTAGCTGTCCTGAGTCCGTGGATCTGAGAGACCTACTCGGTTTATATTCTTTAAACAGATCAGAGATGCGTTCTGGGTCAGAACCATTCAGTGATCCATTTCAGCAGCACTTTAGAACAGTTACAGAGTAGATCTTAAACTCTGGCAGCAGCATTTTGAATGAGCTGCAGCTGTTTAGTGGTCTTTTAGGAAGCCCAGTTAAGAGACCATTACAGTGGTCCACCATACTGGAGATAGAAGACTGTGCAGACTGTAGCCCGTGTGTTGATGTATAGTATATCAGCCCCCATCTGCCCCATTCATCACTGGTCAGTTTCTGACCACAAGACGGCTGTTGACTGGGTGTTATTGAGGTTGGTGGATCCCAAGTAATACTTTATGATTCTAACAAAAAACTTTATATTAAAATGTGAATAATTAACAGGAAAATGAATGAGTTACATTGATGAAGGAGGGAACATCATGTACATTTGGAATGGCTTAAAGTGTATCTCTCTCTCTCTCTCTCTGTCTCTCTCTCTCTGTCTCTTTCTCTCTCTGTTTATGTATTTCTCTCTGTCTCTCACTGTCTCTCTCTCGCTCTCTCTCTCTCTCTCTCTCTATGTCTCTGTCTCTGTTCCTCTCTCTCTCTCTCTCTCTCTCTCTCTATCTCTATGTCTCTCTCTCTATCTCTATGACTCTCTCTCTCTCTCTCTCTCTGTCTCTGTTTCTCTCTCTCTCTCTCTCTCTCTCTCTCTCTCTCAGATAACAGACTGGTGGGTGCAGTGGGCGTACCTGGAGAGCCGTCAGCCTTTGGCGGTCCACTCCAACCCGGCCATCTCTCTGCCCAGACAGGACTTCAGTGACTGGAGGGGTCAGCTAGTGTGAGTCACCGTCTCAGTCTATACGTCTGTACATACTAGAGCACACATGCAGATCTGTTCCTGCACATTCCTCTCTAGAGGACGGTCATATGGGTGGCTGATGTGTATTGAGGGACCAGACAGTTTAGATTATTTGGAATCTGTACTCGTCTCGCACTCTCAATTGTCCGTCTGCGTCGTTCTGTCGTCAGCAACATGCCCACATAAGGAACTGTGGGTCCAAGCAGTTTAGCTCTACGGGAAAAATGAATAGCGTTTTTGAAAAATGTCCCGAAGCTGATTTTGTCACCGGAATTATCTGATCGTTAAGTAGATGAAATGCAAATAATGCTACATTCATGCTACATGCAAGCCAGCATTCCTGTGTCTTAAATTGACACCATTAAGTTATATGGAAACAAGGCTACACTGTTATGTACATCTTTATATAATAACAGTAGCTGCTCAAACTGTAGGCTGTAAATAAAAACCTTTGTTTGTTTTGCTTAATGCTGTTCATTTGATTATTCCAGCTGGAACGTGATGATAAAACTTTAAATGACACGATGATGGCAGTTTACTGTTGGGGTGTGTGTTATTAAAGTACAGAAATATCCAAATTCATCTTTGTTTACTTAACTGGGTATTTGAATGAAGGTATGTGTGGTTTGTAGGGCTGGCCTTAACAGCATTTTACAGGCTTGGAATACTTGGTTGGTATTTCTGAACAAATACTCAAATACTCAAAATCAGCCTTAAAATCAGTAACATTTATGTTTCATAAATGACCCATGATTTTAGGCCTGTTTGTTACTGCAGTTCTTAATGTATCCATTATGTATATTTCTTGAGTATTGGAAAGCAACACTGTTCGTGGCCCAGTTTAGCTCAGTCACAGCCCTGTTGCGCTTGGTTGTGGCTAGGTTTAGCTCAGTCATAGCCAAGTGTAGCTCAGTCGTGGCCCAGTTTAGCTCACTCATAGCCCTGTTAAGCAGTCATAGCCCTGTTGCGCTTGATTGTGGCTAGGTTTAGCTTGATGATAGCCCAATGTAGCTCAGTTGTGGCCCAGTTTAGCTCAGGCCCGGCCTTTTGCGCTTGGTTGTGGCTAGGTTTAGCTCGATGATAGCCCAATATAGCTCGGTCATGGCCCAGTTTAGCTCACTCATAGCCCTGTTGTTCTTGGTTGTGGCTAGGTGTACCTTGATTGTAGCCCAGGGTAGCTTGGTCGTAGCCCTGTTCCGCTTGGTTGTGGCTAGGTTTAGCTCGATCGTAGCCCAATGTAGCTTGGTCATGGCCCAGTTTAGCTCACTCATAGCCCTGTTGCGCTTGGTTGTGGCTAGGTTTAGCTCGATCGTAGCCCAGTGTAGCTCGGTCGTGGCCCAGTTTAGCTCAGTCATAGCTCTATTGCACTTGGTTGTGGCTAGGTTTAGCTCAGTCTAGCCAAGAGTAGCTCAATCTTGGCCCAGTTTAGCTCAGTAGTAGCTTGGTTGTGGCTAGGTTGAGTTGGACTGTAGCCTTGTTGAGCGTAGTCGTAGCCCGGTGTAGATTGGTTATGGCTGGGTTGAGCACAGAACTAAAAACAAAAAGTGTGTTAATTTTGGTTTTATTTTTCCGACCAAAGTTGCCAAAACACGACTGCAGTGCCTGGTGACGACATAATTAACACAAAAATACTAACTTGTGCAAAACTGTTGCAAAACTGATGAAATGAGTGTTTTAGCTTTGTTCGGACTTTGTTCAGTGGAATCAAACATGTCCATGTACTGGCTAATGAAGGAAGAACACCATGAAGCTACAAGGAACTGACCTATGAAGGAGCTGCCTAACTGTGTAATTGTGTTGTTTGCAATGAAAGCAGCAATAAATCGTCTTAAAAATCTGAGGTTGTGGTTGTAAGGAATGGTTGCTGCTTTGTCTCCTCCAGGTTTGCAGCGAAGCTCATTTCTGCAGTGCTGGACTTCAAGGCCCGAGTGGACAGGTTCGTTCTGCTTCTCCTTCCACATTATTTTTAGCAGTTTGAATGAAATAGAGGGAGATTTATGTATCTTATTTGTGAGCGTTGGGTCCTCTTACTAATTTCAGGTTCTCTCGAGTACACAGTGCTGTCTGCATGTGTCTCTGTTTGTCAGCAGTAAATACTGAGAGATTTCATCACCTTTCTAAATTTAACAAACACTTTATCAGCCACTGGATCTGTATATAGCTCACCTTATCTCTCGCTCTCCCTCCCTTTCTCTTTGTCTCTCTCTCTCTCTCTCTTTCTGTTCTCTCTCTCTTTCACTCTCCCTCTATGTCCCTCTACCTCACTCTCTGTTCTCTCTCTCTCTCTCAGTGGTCGTCTGCCTGTAGAGTACATGCGTGGTAGGCCGTTGTGTATGGAGCTGTATCCTCAGCTCTTTTCGTCCTGTCGCGTTCCTGGACCGAAGCATGATCACGTGGTCCATTACGGCCGGCCCCGTCGTGGCCCCACCCACATCACCGTCGTCCGCAACTACCAGGTGAGTCTGGCCTCCCTCAGAGAGGAACGGAAACAAAGGAGAATCAGAAACAGAGGGAAGTTCTCCACTCTCAGCTTCTGCACTGGACAATTTAGCGTAATTTTCTGCCCAAATTCACTGGAATGAGCTTCAATACACTAAACATCTAAAGCTGCTCCTCCAGCGTTTCCTCTGAAATGAAGGGCATCAATAGGGAGTTCGTTCCTCCTCTGCTGCAGTAACAGCCTCTACTCTTCTGGGAAGGCTTTACACTAGATGTTGGAACATTGCTGTGAGGATTTGATTGAACATTAGTGAGGTCAGGTACTGATGGTTGGATGGTCCACTGCTCCACAGCCCAGTCCTGGGGAGCTTTATACTCCTCTAGCTGACACCTGGCATTGGGCATGGTGACCTTAGGCTCATGTGCAGCTGCTCCAGAGCGTCCCATTCTGTTGGTCACTGCTTTTCTGTGGAGATTAAAGAAGCTAATCAACTGTATCGGCAATAGATGTACCTTAAAGTTGCCTCATTTACTCAGTTGAAGAGGTGCCTGAATACTTTTGAACCTCCGACGCTTACATACCCTTCACTGCGACTGCTGGTTTCAGCTGTTTGTGAATACAGTTCCAAGCGCACACTGATGGATAAGTAAATCATGCCTACAGTGCCAGTGCTTCTTATGTAAGGTTTGCAGTGCCAGAGCTTTGTGTTGTTTGTATCAGTAGAAATGCCCAACAGCCTCAGTGCCTCAACAGAAGAGGCTGATGGGTCCAGAAATTAGACGGGTACACCCAGTGACGTGTTTTGGCTGTGGTGAGAGTGATACCACAGATTGGAATAACATGTAGGAACATTCCCCAAATTTGTCTAAATGTTTGTATAATTAAATGGTTAAAAAATAAACAGTCATTCGTAGCGGTTTAGTATGAAATCGTGCATTGTAGCATTCTGAATTGTTCTTAGTGGTGGTGATGGGAACCAGATGTCTGAAGAGTTTCATGCCTCTAAAGCTCCCTCACAGAATGTTATTACATAAAAAGACTCCCTGATGTCTGAGACACACTGAATTAATGACATTGTGACCTCTGGTTCCTATGACCAGCACTGTAAAGACATCTAGAGCGGAGCATTTAACAACTTTCGCACCTCAAAAAAAATATACAGGGAGTTTGAAACATGATGGAATCCCCCTTTTACTCCTCTGAAACCCCTTTAGCTGCATCATCTGGAGTAAATTAGTCAAAAAGGCCTAATTTGGTCTAATGTTGGTGTGTTGTGTGTAGTTTTTCCAGCTGGACGTGTACAACAGTGATGGCACTCCGCTCACTCAGGGTCAGATTCACGCTCAGCTGTGCCGCATCCGCTCTCAGTCATGGAAGACTGATAAAGAGCCCATGGGCATCCTGACCAGCGAACACCGGCACACCTGGGGTCAGGCCTACAACCGCCTGCTGCACGGTAAACACAAAACATACCCACACAAACTCAGCAGCACTGCCTCCACCTCAGCCACCTTCACTGATGTCTCACATACACAGGGGGAAGTTTACTTTTCATTTATTATGGTAATGATATTTAAATTAGCAAGCAAACAAGTGTCACTCACTGCCGCCCTCTATAGGTGTTATTAACCCTGTCAGGTCAACAATGTTGTCATTGAAGGACGTCGTAGATGATAAAATGTTTTGTGAAAGCTGCTAGAGACGTACTTTCATTTTGCCTGGAAGGGTGGTGCTGTTCATGAACACAGCATCTGATTGGTCTGTGAGTCAGGAACACAGTCTCTGATTGGTCTGTGAGTCAGGAACATAGTCTCTGATTGGTCTGTGAGTCAGGAACACAGCCTCTGATTGGTCGACGAGTCAGTAACAAAGTCTCTGGTTGCTGAGTCAGTAACAAAGTCTCTGATTGGTCTATGAGTCAGAAACACAGCCTCTGATTGGTCAACAAGTCAGTAACACAGCATCTGATTGGACTTTGAGTCAGGAACGTAGCCTCTGATTGGTCTGTGAGTTAGGAACACAGTCTCTGATTGGTCTATGAGTCAGAAACAAAGTTTCTGATTGGTCAGCAAGTCAAAAACAAAGCCTCTGATTGGTCTATGAGTCAGAAACAAAGCCTCTGATTGGTCGACAAGTAAGTAACAACCTCTGATTGGTCTGTGAGTCAGAAACAAAGCCTTTGATTGGTCGACAAGTCAGGAACACAGCCTCTGATTGGTTGATGAGTCTGGAATTCAGCCTCGGATTGGTCTACAAGTCAGGAAAACGGCCTCTGATTGATCGACGAGTCAGGAACACAGTCTTTGATTGGTCAACGAATCAGGAACGCAGCCTCTGATTGGTCTACGAATTAGGAACACAGTCTCTGATTGGTCTTTGAGTCAGGAACACAGTCTCTGTTTGGTCAACGAGTCAGGAAAACAGCCTTTGATTGGTCACCAGACTCAATCCAAGGCGTCAGTCATGCTAACGGCAACAATAACTCTTTTTAACACAGGGAAACTGATAAATAACCACAGAAGACATTCAGTGTTGGATGTCATTATGGACTTATTTTACAAAGTCTCCAAAAAGACAGAATTACAGAGCTGCTGAATAGGAAAGGAATGCACTGGAGCCAATAATGAAACAAAATTCTAGCCTTCTGGGAAAAAAATAAAAAGAGAGATTTATTCTTTTATGTATGACATCCTTTAATGTCACATACGACATCATCGGTTAACATGCTGTTCAACTCAGGTGGGCTTTGCTAATTAATCCATAAGTTCAGTCCAGTGCATAAGAGCAGGGAAAGCACTGGACTGTGCAGAACTGTGACCCTCCGCATATTTATTAGACGCTCTGCTCTCTCCTCTCTTCAGACAGGATCAATAAGGAGTCGGTGAGGCTGATTGAGAAGGGCATCTTCACGCTGTGTCTCGACTCCCCCGTCATGAGGATCTCCGATGAGAAGTACGAGAGCTGCTGTTCTCTCACTGTTTTCTCAAACATCTGCTGGACGAGTACTTTGAGCTTGATTGTGGCTTCAGATTTGATTGATTTGCTGTGTTTCACGGATGATTGGCAGGTATGCAAGTCGAATGGCAGCTCAGATCCTGCATGGAGGAGGAACTTATTCCAACAGCGGGAACCGCTGGTTTGATAAGACAGTACAGGTGGGCGGAGCAAAATGTAGCCTTTTATAACTAAGAGTAGTGTTGTGACTGTCATCTGTATTTAAAGTGAACTTAGTTAGCTCTGTTTAATTGGATGTAGTGCAGTATGTGATCTCTCTCTCTCTCTCTCTCTCTCTCTCTCTCTCTCTCTCTCTCTCTCTCTAGTTTGTGGTAGGCGAGGATGGTTCTTGGGGTCTCTTGTATGAGCAGGCCACGGCTGAAGGCCCTCCAGTATCAACACTGCTGGACCACGTTCTGCAGTACTGGTACATACACACACACAAATATACTCATTCCCACACATTTGTATTACTATATTTGTGAGGATTTCCATTTACCCATGTAATACTGTAACTTAGTAATGCTAGACCTAAACCTCACCTCAGCCGTAAGTAACTAAAGGGCAGTCTAAGGGATCAGCTACAGTTCCTCACATCCACAATATGTTCATGCTTTCCTGTCTTCATGGGGACTGAAGGGCTAAAGGTGATTAGACTTAATCTGTGTACAGTCAGAGGACAGCCTAACCGTGTCCAGGACCGGGATGTCAGGTTCACGCCTGGTTTCCCCAGTTTACGGTTGTTTTGACGCAGGTGTAGTGGTAGTCCTGCAGGGTGTGAGTGAGAATCCTCCCTGACTTTACACTTTAATCCAAGATTAGACTTAATCTGTGTCTGAGAAACAGACGGGCCTGTTATTAGCAGAGATTCTCACAGTGAGGACTGAGATGCCTCTCTGTTTCACTGTCTCTCTGTCTCTGTCTCTCTGTCTGTCTCTCTCTAGTAAGAAGACTGATACAGTTAGAGATCCTCTCATTCCTCTGCCGATGCCAAAGAAGCTCTACTTCTACATTGACCCAGCGATCAAATGGGACATTGAGATGGCCAAACAGAATCTGGACATGTGAGTTTACATCACTGTGACCAAACATACTGTATCTTTCACTTTCTCCTTTGTAACTATTTATATATATATATATATATATATATATATATATATAATATGCACACGCACATCTATTTAAATCCAAGTCATCATTTATAGGGTGCTTTCTATTGGGAGACGTCTGACCCCTAAATTTACATACATACATACATACATACATCATCTAAACCGCTTATCCTTCTGGGTCGCGGTGGGGTGCTGGAGCCTATCCCAGCTGTCATTGGGCGGAAGGCAGGATACACCCTGGACAGGTCGCCAGTCCATCGCAGGGCAGACAGACAGACATACACATTCACACACACACTCACACCTAGGGGCAATTTTAGCACGTCCAATCGGCCTGATTGCATGTCTTTGGACTGTGGGAGGAAACCGGAGTACCCAGAGAAAACCCACGCAGACACGGGGAGAACAGACAAACTCCACACAGAAATGACCCTGGTCGCCCGGCCGGGAATCGAACCCAGGCTATTCTTGCTGTGAGGCGACAGCGCTACCCACTGCGCCACCGTGCCGCCCCCCTAAATTTACACTTACGCCTAAAATCTTTATGCTTATATTTTTTCAATTTTTTAAAAATATCTTTTTATTTCTTTTAGGTAAAGTTAAAAGGTTTAGATTTATTATGAGATTCATTTTTAAATAAAAAAAAATTCCCATGTTTTCATGTCACAGCCGAAACACAACGAGTTTTAGTTCCTAGGTGGAGCCTTATTTTAGCCACGCTCCTGCATTTTAAGCAGGAAGTGAGGCTGCATCCCTGTCCCTCATGGCCACATGATGAGAAGTTAGATCCCATTGATTTGAAGTAAATGTGTCCCAAAGTCTGAAAATCAGTGTAGAACATTAATAATTGTCACTACCGAAACACGTTTTCTACAGTTAAGTAAACTTTTTTTGTGTTTTAATAAAAATGTTATGGTTTTCTGTGTGAACAGCTCTTCAAAGCTGTGTTTGCTGGTCATGTACTGACTAGTGTTTTTGAGTTCTACTTAAAATGAGCTAAAATTGTAACAACTGAAACCGTCACTACTGAAACATTTGGTAAAGTTTTGGTAGTGTTATGATTGTTTTGGTAGAGACAAAATGTAATGCTCAATCATTTAATTTAATAAAATAAAGGTCACTAAGGAATAAAGTCAGTCAACACAAAAGGATGTTAGTCTAAAATAAAGTCCAAAAAGCGTTTTCAACCGACTTTCAATCAATTCGGATGAATTTATAGAGGGGGGTGTTTGTCCGTGTGTGTGTGTGTGCGTGTGTGTGTGTGTGTGTGTGTATAAATATGTAAACTACACATGCACAAATTAATAAGTGGTCCTAACCCTCTAAGCAGTTTTCAAGCCTTTGACTTTTGCTTAATACTGTTTGCTGTAACAAGTATATATTGTGTTGTTTTGCCATATTGTGAGCTGACATTGAAACCATTGATGCTCTGTCCTCAGCCTCATCAACGACCTGGACATCACCTGCTTCAACTTCCAGCGCTTTGGGAAGGAGTTCGCCAAACGGCTCCGCCTCAGCCCCAACTCCGTCATCCAGGTGGCCATCCAGCTGGCCTACTACAGGTCAGTTCACTCCCTCCTCTTAACAGGTAGAGTTTGGTCTGGTGTCTAGTACACGTCTGCATAGATCAAATACAGGATGCAGTTTTGAGCTACAGCAGCAAAGCAGGTTCAAGATGATGTGAGTAAAATTGGATTTAGATTTGATCGATACTTTAAACTGATATTCGATGACGTGTTGATTAAACTGTTAAGGCTGTTCAGGCGACACTGCATTAAAATATCTGCATCTTATTCATTTCACTGCACAGAGATTAGTGCTGCAGTTCTCTGTGTTCTAATCCAGATCTACTTCCAGCTTCTACAGTTTATGCATGTTTACTTATCAGCATCAGCAGATATGCCTACGAAAAGGATCTGATATGGGGAATTTCTCAGTGTGTTTGGTTTGTATTGTCAGAGTGCACAGCGACGTGTGCGCTGCGTGCGACATCGCCTCCCTCCGAATGTTCCGGGGGGGACGCACCGACTACATCCGCTCCCCCACCAATCAGATGCTGAGCTTCATCCAGGCCTTCGACAACCCCGCCGTCTCTGTGAGTGACACCGCAGAGAGAAAATGAGGAGAAAATACAAACGTAAAGTGTGACATTCACATCAACAACCATGACAGATGCTCAAACTGTATGTATGTGTGCACATTTTCAGAGAGAAGCCAAGATTGAGCTGCTCAGAGAGGCTGTGGAGGCGTACAGTCAGCTCACAGATCAGGTAACGGCTAAATTCTTATCTTCCTCCTAAAATTGTGTCTATTTTTGTAACAAAATATCCTTTACACAAAACAGTTCTAAGCCCTGGACTGTGTATTGTTTTGTTTTTTGGTCCTCTGCCCACCACTAACATTGCATTTAGCCCCAAGATTTGTAAAGAAGTATAGAGAGAGCGGTCATTTATCGCTGATCTGTGAATGAGCTCACTGAAATCACTTGTTGGACTGTCTGAACTGTGGTCCAGGGTAATGTTTTAAGCCTGTTAATTGTCCATGTGGTTTTGTTGATCAGGCGCTTCACGGGCATGGCATAGATCGCCACCTGCTGGGCCTGAAGTTGCAGGCCATCGAGGAGGGACTGAGCGTGCCCAGAATGTTCATGGACACGGCTTATGGGCTGGCCACACACTGGAAACTCAGAACAGGACAGGTAACCAGCACTCATATAGACAGTGAGGTGGAAACCAGCGTTCAGACGCTTTTGTGTTTGTTATTTAATAAATTTCCAGTGCGTGTTTCCAGTAACAGACTTCATCTCCTGTGCTGATAGATGATGGGTGTGGTTAAAAGCTCCACTGCTGTTCTATATGTTACTCAGTACTGAAGTCTGAAGCTGAAAGATTTATATCTAGTTATTTTTTCTATCGAAATCGCAATTTAAGTGCAGTTTTGAAAAAGAATATATCCTACAGTATCAACAACGTCTCAAGTTTTAAGTGGTGAAATTTAACCTAATACCACATCCTGTGAACTGCCTGTAGATGAGTCAGACCAATCAGAGGCAGCCAAACCCCCATGCGTTGTGACATCACAACCACAACATACTGGCTGTCTGGCTCACTACATTCAGGGGTCGAGCCGTAAGCTAGAAAAAGTGGAATATTCTGACCTTATTGGCCAAAAAAGCCTGAACTTAAAATAAAAAAGCCTGAACCTTAATTTAGAGAAAATAATCTCAATTTAAATCACAATATTAGTCAGAAAAATCACCAGTAGATGTTTTCCCCAAATCGTTCAGCCCCACTGAAGTCGGATACTTTAGTACTTCTACTCAAATTGGTCTTCAAGAAGGTACTTTACTTTTACTGCAGTCATTAATTTTACCCACATATTAATACTTTAACTCAAGTGTGGATTTAGGTTACTCTGCCCACCTCTAAGCTCACTGCATTACAAAGTAACGATACGCGAACTTCACAATACGATATATATTGTTGTTTTTGCATTGCGATATATTTTTGATACAGAATAAGAAAAGAAATGCTGACATAACTTCAACATTTCTTTATGTATTTATTTATTTATTTGAAATTCCCAAAATGTTGTTGTTGTTGGTGTTGTTGTAATTTCCACTGACGTCTCTAAAAGACAACAGTTCTTGTTGAAAGGATGACTGGCTCAAGTCATTTTCTTAGAAGAGGAGGAGAAGAAAAGAAAAATAAATTAAAGAATATAAACAAAGTGCAATATCTATATAAAAGTAAACGAAAAATGTGAACTATGAGGTACATCTGAATATTCAATGACCTGAACACAACAAGTTCATTGACATTCTGATCTTGTGTTTATATGGTGTGGCTCTGACCTTCTGTCTGATATGAGCGAGAGGAGATTTTCTAACATCACTCACAGCAAACGGAAGCATCCAAAACCGGATAGAGGTGCAAATCGGATGTATTAACATCCCTACAGAGCCACTCATTTCTTTAGCCCGTTCAGAATCGGTGCTCAATGGCTGCTTGAATCCTGGATGGAGAAGTCGCTGCCGAAACTTTGCCCTCGAGGCTGAAATTGGCCTCTAATTCCCAATTTTCCTGGAAAATTCGAACAAGAAGCTGAACTTCAGCGCCGCGTTATCTCCTCGCCCTGGTTACTGACACATTTGGGTGACATCTTCACAAATGAGTTAGCACAGTTGGGGTATTCGCCCAGTTTACCACTCTTTGTTCATCATTACTGTCCTCAACTGGGAAACCACACCAAACAGCTTGGCTAATTAACCATCCAAGGTGGGCCAATCAAAGCAGCTTGTTCCAGTTCCAAGAGCTGCACAGTGGAGTGTTTATCTTTGTGATTATCACTTTTCGGAATGGAAAACTTTCCTCTTATCCCACAGTTTATAGCATGAAATCTGACCGTATTGGATTTACAGCGCGTATCATCTCACACCTCCCATATAAAACAAATGTTTATTAGCATACGTAGCCGCTACAAAGCATCCACATGCATTGTTGTTTGTTTTGATAATGGTCAGTAATGGCTGCAAAGCTCCCTCTGTTCTTTCAGTCATCATTTTTGATCATGTTGTTATTAACTATCAGCCTGAAACACACCAGGAGCTGCAGAGGCTCCAACCATTCAGAAAGAATTTTTTTATCTGATTGTGCATTTTTTTTTCTTTGCGTTCAACAAATATTCAAATGTGGAATTTTATCTTGACCATCCTGCTGGCAGGGAAAACGCAAGTGGAAATCACGCAGCATATCGTAGCTGTCAGAACAAAACCTCGCATCTCCAGAATGGAGACGATGAATGGAAGTTAATGGAACGAATTATTTTTGTTAGTCGAGTAATTTTGGAGCTTTTTTATTCATGAAGTTTTAACACACTGTAAAGGGCAGCTGACTCAGATTCAGTTAAACAAGTACAAAACGACAGAAAAGGAAATGCAAGGGTTTGTCCTGACAGCAGTGATGTGTCTCTGTGCTTGATCCATACTGCCGCCTAAATAATGCAGTCAGTCATTTCGGTTACAGCGTGGGTGTTTGCATGTGCATGCAAGGGGACGCTATAGTCAAAGTAATAGGCCTCTTATGAGTCACTCCATCAGACGCCTGTTACACCCCGTGAAGTTCAAGCTCTTCATTCTAAAACTTTATAACCCAAGTATAAAATATCCTCTAAAATCCACAGAAACTTTGATTTTAGTTAAATGTGGTGTCTCTGCACCTAAAACAGACACATAAAGAATGACAGGAATCCATTAACAGAAACATGTTTACAGTAATGATGACAGTACATGAGGCTTAGTGAGTCCAACGGTCTGAAACTGCCCAAACAGGTCAGAGACTCTTTCAGATGCGGACGCGTGAAGACGCCAGTGAATGTGTGTTTGTTTTGCTTGCACCAGCACTCGGTCTAAGTGGGAAGGGATTGGCTGTGTGAAGCGTTGTACAGTAAACGTCTGTAGAGAGCAGCTCAGTCAGGCTTTCTTCTGAAATGAGGGGTGATAATGGGGAGACACAGCTCAGTTCATTCATTTAGCACCAGTTGTGCATGAATATCAGAGCACAAAGATCATTGGAAGATGTTGAAGTAGCACTGCTGAACTCTCGATTTAGAAGGTATTGTTGATGTTGAAATGATAGGTAGACCGAATAACGCTAACATAAGATAAGATAATCCTTTATTAGACCCACAATGGGGAAATTCTCAGTGCTGCAGCAGCAAAGGGACAGCAAGACACTCAAGAAAAGAAAAGAAGTAACAAGAAGAGAATTAACAAGATTTACAGTTTGTTGCTTGTTAATAAATATATATATATATATATATATATAAAGTAACAATATAAAGAATTATAAATAAATAAACGCAACAATACTAATAATAACCATTAATAAGTGACACTGCTAACTGAAAACGTTTGCTCACTGAACTGAAAAGAACAACACACCAGCAAGCATTTCGTGCTGGTCTACGCTGGTTTTTGCTGGTTTATGCTGGTCTGGATCTGGTTTAGCTGCACACCCCAGCATTGTCATGCTGGTTGACCAGCATACCAACACCCAAATCACAACATGCTGTCACAGCAAAGTCTTGTATCTCCACAATGGTAACTTTACAGGAGAAGGAAAAAACATACTTTACTTTCAATGTAAGTCAATGGAACCAGACTTTTTTCCAAGTCATTTCGGGCCGTTTCTTTTGGTCCGTTCATCATGAAATTTACACATAATGTAAAGGACAACAGGCATTTTCAAAATATGTCGAAAACTGGCAAAAATGGAGATGCAAGGTTTTGTTCCAAGAGCAGCGATTATGCTGGTTTTGCTGATGACGAGCCAGTCTGTGCTGGTCTATGCTGGTTTTTCTAGCAGGCGAAGGTGACATTCATGCACTGCTAGCCTCCATGCAGTGGTAACACTGCTAATGTTAGCCTTTTTTGTCTGAATGGGACCTTTATTCCCAATGTTCTGCGTTCCCTCAGCTTGGTATATAATACACCATACCTCAATAAATACACTCAGGAAACCTGTAAACAGGTCCCTGAGCTCATGATTAGGGTCATTGGGTGATTTGTACCCTCATTTGGGTTAGCCTCAGTGAGCTAATCAGCAAGCTAAGCAAACTTTGTAATTCAGACAGTTTAATTTAAGACTAAAGACAATTTAATTTAAGAACGTAAAGTGTAGAACACATATATTAAATAACATTTGATGGGAGTATTGAATAATCGCTTTGTCCGTCCTTTTGTTGTTGCTAGACGTAGCCGTTAGCTTGCTAATTAGCAAGCTAGCAGAGTGAAGTAACAAACCTGCCTCAGCAGGAATTTATAACTGATAACTGAGCAGTTTAGTACATTAAACTCAGTTTTAAAGTGGCAAATTAAATGTCATGGATATGAAGTAATAAGTAATGGACAGTAATGTTGCATCAGAACTCAGTGATGTCTGGGCAGAACTTGAGGAACCATGATTGATGCAACTGAAACATGGAGCTGTGGGAGCACAGAGCTGTTTCCAAGAAAATGTGGAAACACTTTACTGTGGGACAGTGTTCATAAGGCTGCATGATGCCTACATAAGCCCTCCATGACAACTGAAACCTGCATAAACAATTATAAACACTTATTCAGACAGATGTCATTTGTCATAAAGATTGCATGATGTAACATGATTATTTATTTTGTTTGACATTACCTTTTCAGTGAAGTGATGTAGACGTTGTTGCTCAGTGTATGTCACAGTGGTGTGACAGAGCTTGGCGTGGTTCTTAAGTTTCATTTGACCATTTATAACAGTCACTCTGTCACATCGTCAGCATTGTGATAGACACTAAACTGCAAACTGCTGTCTCATTTCACCCGAATGGGTGTCATGACAACCCAGTGTCAGAAATAATCGGTCACCTGACGCAGGTGTTTCATAGACTTGACATCAGAGTTGACAAAAGCAGCTTTTATCCCTGCTGGAAAAAACAGCCAAGATCAGCATGCATTTCAAGCGGGTCTGAGCTGGTCTGGTGCTGATTTAGCTGGACCACCCCAGTATGGTCATGCTGGATGACCAACATACCAGCACCCAAATCACTGAACATATGCTGGTTTTGCTGGTGACCAGTCATGCTGGTCTATGCTGGTTTTTCTGGCAGGGATACTGAAGTAGGCCTTTATAAATGTTTATGTAGGTTTCTGTCAGTGGTCATGAGGGACTTGTTATGGACGTGTCGTGTGGTCTTATGAACACCTACCGTAAAGCCTTACTGAAAATAACACTGAGGGAACTTATGACCCTGGAAAACAACACTGTTTCCAAAATTACAAAGAGGAAGTGCGAGAGGACCAGAGAAAACGTAAAGATGACCAACCGGTTCCACTTTTTTTGGGAATATCAGCTTCAGCTAAACCAAACAATGTAAATGTTTGTGCTTCCATGCACTGCTAGCCACACTGGCGTTTCCCTGGCAGAAAAATCCCCTGTATTTCACATGTGAAGGATGCAAAAACACATTTTACAAGCAGTCAGATGTTTTTTCACATTTGTTTATTCACATGTGACCTTTTTTCTGTAGGGATTTAAGCAGAACCACTGATTTCTGCCCCGACTCACTTGTTTGCAAACCTGTTTTCTCACCCCAAAACCTGATTTTGCCCGCAGGTTCCCACTAACACGGACAGCGTGATGTGTTTTGGGCCGCTGGTTCCGGACGGCTACGCGGTGTGCTACAACCCGCAGCCGGACCACGTTCACTTCTCCGTCACGGCCTTCAACTGCTGTGAGGAGACCAACGCAGAGAAGCTGGCCGTCACCCTGGAGAGCACCCTCTGTGATATACAGGAGCTACTGCACCCTCCCGCGTAGCGCTGTGGTGGTCTCGAACTTGACTGATTGACCTGAAGGGCTCGATGAACCTTTAAGAACCTCTGACAGCCTCCTTAACTGCCTTGTCTCGTCTTCAGGAGGACTCCTCTCTATGGAGAGCAGAGTGGTCAGGAGTATAGAACAAGCTTCAGACACCAGACACTCCTTTATCCTTTGGGTTAAAGGCCTGATAAATAATAATAATAATAATAATAATAATAATAAAAAAGTTCAGGAGTGTAAAACAAGCATAAACTCCTCGTTTATCAGGTGTGTTAATAGCACATTAAATAATAATAATAGTAATTAAAAAAATGAAAGAATGAATAATAAACACAATCATAATTTCCCATTTAAAACTTGAAATATTTGTAGTGGTAGGTAGAAAGTGGTAAATGTTGACACGAATTATGAGCCCCGGTGGTTAGAAAGCTGGGAAAAATGCCTTTATTTTCTACTTCGTCGTCTGTCATTTGGCTAGTCGCTCTGTCTAGCAGTTATCGTGACGTTAAAAATGACGGAATAATGATAACAATTGTGCTCGTGCTAATCGCACGGCTAATTTAGCATTTTTGGCTAAACTGCTTTTACCCTGTCCCGTGTTTTTCAAACATGTTTCTGACCCGTTACCCCAAAAAACTCATCTTTGGTTTGACCAAATAATGCTAATGTTTGTGCTCATGCTAAGTGGAGCGGCTTACTTAGCGTAGCCACACTTGTGCATTTGTGGACGGTGGCGCGACCCGTTGTTATCAAGCTAGCATTTTTGGCTATTACCACTTTTATGGAAAACCTGTTTCTAATCTGTTGCCCTGAAATCATCTTTAGCTCAACCAGATGATGTCAGCATTCGTGTCGAGGCTAAGATTCAGTTAAATGTGACCAGCAGTTAGCCAGTCATAATGTTTGGCTTGATTTAAGTAGTAAATTGAGTTCTTAGTTATAAGAATGATGTGTTTTTTTGTTTGTTTGGTTTTTGTTTGTTTTTCTTTTTCCAAATAACATTTGTGGTCATGCTAGGTGGCACAGCTAGCTTAAAAGGATTGCTAGCCACTCATGTACATTTGTGGATGCTGGCATTCATGCACTGCTAGCTTCCACGTATTGTTAGCAGGTTAGCATTTTTGGCACAACCACCTCTGTTGCCACTTTTTTGGAGACCCATTTCTAATCTGTTACCCTAAAATCATCATTAGCTCAACCAGATAACGCGGACATTTGTGCCCAGGCTAAGTTTCAGCACATAGCCAGTTAGTTAGCCAGCTGAGTTTCATTTAAATATGACCAGTTAGCCAGTTATAATGTTTGACTCACACCAGAAACCCAACAATATTGCTTATTCTGTCTTTAAATCCACGGTCAGGCCGATTTGAGGACCGAGTTTGAGCTTTTACGCAATGTTTTTCATGTTTTCTCAAGTTTGTAATAGAAACTGGGCCATCTGTGATTTGACCTTGCTTGCATTCGACCGTATTTCTAATCCAAATGTTAATCCTTTGATGATTTTGAAACCAAATACAGACTCAGTACAGTTGATGTATATTAAGTTACATATTATTTAGAATTAAAATATTGTGGAAGCTTTAAAAGGAAAGCATTAAAGAGAGAATGAAGCTCAGAGGAGGCTTCACTGAAGTGTTTGAAATGGATACGACCCGTCAGTCAGTCAGCATCCGTGACCTGCGTCTCATGACAGCAAGTGTTGTGCTCTGCTAAGTTCCTTTCTGATGTTTGTAAAGTCATTTTAGAGGGAAATTCCACAGATTTGGTAACCAAGATGTAAACAGAGTCATTCAGAGTAGTTTGGTATGAAATGGTTCATTGCAGAGAAAAGTACTGACTCAGATGTCTTTACAGTGGTGGTGATAGGAACCAGGGGTCACAATGACTACAACACAGATGTAGTCATGTGTTTTACCATCCAAAAACACCAGTGAACCTACACGAGTCTTCTGAGTGTTTATAGGTAATGTTGATGATGCAAAAATGGTGATAAATCTGAAAAAATAAGTTTTCCTTGGGGACTATTTTGCCTGACAACGATTAAAAAAAAAAGTTTTAGACCAAAATCTTCTCAAAACTATCATAAAACAGTGTCTCAGTCATCAGGCAGTGAATTCATAACCATTTCATGTAATAACTTTCTGTGAGGGAGCTTTTAGAGGTGGACGTCTGGTTCCTATCACCACCACTGTGAACAATTCTCACTCTAGAATGCAGCATTTCACATCAAACCACTCTGAATGACACTGTTTACATCTCAGCCATTTAATTACGCACAAATTAGGAAAAATCGGTGGAATTCACCTTCAGACAAACTGAACTCTTCTTGTTGTGCTTGGAAAAAATGCAGTGTTTAGCAGAAAAAGGAAGAAGAAAGCTTGTGGAAGTTCCATAGTGCACCACCCTCCATTTGGCTGCTGTGATGGCAGATGTTTTGATCTGGGTGCGTTTTGGGAGTCACATGGAGCAGGAGGGAGGTCGTGGGTCATTGTGGGATCTCTGCGTCTCCTATGTATGAAAATCTCTACTTATATCTGAAAAATACGCTTGGAATTATACAGTTTTGTATCAGATGTAGCTCATTTATGTGTACTGAATGTGCCACTTTTTGGGGGAAAATAAAGACAGTTTTGTACACTATCAAAATAGCAAATCAAGTATATTGACATCTGCGCTAAGTGGTGTGACGGGAGGAGAGAGTCTGAAAAGTCGTCAGGGTTTGGTGCCAGTAGACCTCCAGAGCGTCTCATTTTGTTGTCTTGAGTCATGCCCACATAAGGAACTGTTAAAAGCTATTCTAAGATGTCTAAGCTGTTTTCCTTTATGGGGAAAAATGAAAGGCATTCATGAAAATCTGTGGTAAACAAAAATGTCCCGTGTCCCTTTTTCTTGGGATGTCACTGGATCCTCTGAATTAGGAAGTCGATAAGGAATCAAAATGCAAATAATGCGACACGCAAGCTAACACTGCTACACGTTAAAGTGACATCACGACATCACTGTAAAAGAAAACAAAAATTTATGGAAAAAAGGGTAAAAAAACAGCGAGAGTACAAAACAAACCCCTTTGCTTAACAATAAAGCATGTTTTTCTCAATTACGGTAAAAGTCTGTAAAATTACGGTCAATTAGTTGTTTTTAGAAATACCGTAATTCAACAGTTTCACTAGTTCAACTAGTTAATCTGACATTCAGTATTTTACCAAAGTAACAGTAACAACCATTAAAATAAACTTAAATGCCTGCGAATTAGCCAGTGTGGTCATTCAGTTGCTTTGGCAGTGGTCGAGCACATCACAAGAAGCTGGTGTTGGTATTTAACAGCGTTAAAGTATCATGAGTTCGATGCATTAGAGTCTTGGCTTGCTCGTAGCATGTATGGAGCAATGTCCATACTTCAGCTGCTAAATGACCTCGTAATTTAGAGGCCGCTGTGACATTCGGAGGGAAAATGAATGTAAGACAAAGCTTATCGGGTTAGGAACGTCATGTCCACCACTGGGTGTGTCGGTTTTTCAAATGTGCCATTCATTTTTACCCGTAGAGATAACCGGCTTAGACTCAGAATTCCTTATTTGGGAATGATGATGACTACAGACACACGTTTCTTCACAGCCTGTACTCTAGATGTTGGAACATTGCTGTGAGGATTTGATTGAGCATTAGTGAGGTCAGGTACTGATGTTGGATGGTCAGTTCTGGATCACTCCAACTCATCCCAAAGGTATTGGATGGAGCTTTATCACTCCCGAAAACACAGTTTGACAGCTCCACAGCCCAGTGCGGGGGGGGTCTTTATACCCCCTCTAGTTCATGCTTTGGTCATAGGCTCCTGAGCGGCTGCTCCAGAGTGTCCCATTCTGTTGGTCATTGCTTTTCTATGGAGATTATACAAGCTGTATCAGTAATGGGTGAATCTTCACTCACTAAAAGAGCCGTCTGAATTCATGGCATCTACATTCATATGGATTGACTGAAACGGGGGTCACTGGGTGGGTCAGGGTGGACATTTGCACTACAGACGAATTTCGTACAGATCAAACTGCTTTTCCACCTTCCAACCCACTACATCTATAACACTGTCTCGTACTGGTTTCTGCCTGGTCTGTGCTGTGGAGGTAATGCACCATGTTTATCCTGCTGAGGGTGGCAGGACCAAACAGGGCAGCCGCCTTCACTTCGTTATTTCAGCGTGTTAGCAAGGCTAATATGGAGATTTACAGTGCCAATAAAGAGTTACACAGGCTTATAAATGTATACATGGATGAATCTGCTCACTTGTATGGCTGCTATTGGATCGGATTGTAATTAAAAGTTGCTTTGTTTGGAATTGAGGTGTGTTGTCATTCTTTTATACACTGTCCAAGTGTGTCCATCTCATTAGTCATTACAGCTACATTAAATGGGAGTTTACGAATTCCTTGCATAATTAAATCGTTAAGATGTAAACTTCAGAGTGGTTTGGTGTAAAATGCTTTGTTTTAGAGAAACTTACAGAGTCAGAACTGTTCACAGTGGTGGTGATGGGAACCAGACGTCCACCTCTAAAAGCTCCCTCACAGAAAGTTATTACATCAAATGGTTATGAATTCACTGGCTGATGCCTGAGCCATTGTTTAATGAGATTTTGGCCTAAAGTGTGTTTTAATAATCCATTCATGGTGGATAGTAAATAAAATGGCTGTATTTGTGTTGTAGACATTGTGACCCCTGGTTCCTATCAGCACCACAGTAAAGACATCTGAGTCAGCAAGTTTCTCTACAATGAACCATTTCGCACCAAACCACTCTGAATGACCTTGTTTACATCTGAACAAGTGAACTATGCAGAAAGTTTGAACATTCTGTGGAATTCCCCTTTAACCCTTTAATCTGAAATTGTATCTTTTCTTCAGTCCATGTGTTTTCCCAGCTTGTCTGAGCACAAATCTGAAGAAAACTGAAAGAAAAACAACATAAAAATCCAAATTTGAATCAGAATAAAAGTACAAAAATTACTTCGCATTAAAAAAAAAAACACTTAAATAGTCACTGTTGCATGTTTACCAAAGATATAACTACTCAAATCGTAATCACTCTGGACCAGGCTGCTCAACATGAGGGCCAAAGTTAGCTCTCTTGTTTCATTTGGCCCAAAGAAGGTTGCCTAAACCCCAACCCCCCCACTCAACAAATATTTTTTTATATGTAACGTCCTATTTTTCTTGTAAAGTGTGATTTTATTTACTTTTCGTGAGAGAACAAAGGGTCTAATGTTAATAACATTGACCCTAAACACCACATGGTCATCACATCCTAGATAGCAGAGAGTTCTGGGCCAATTCTGATTTACTTATGCGAGTGGTGGTCGTCTGTGGGGCAGATGTTAGGGATGTGGGCCAGAATAGGGCCAGATGCCAGACAGCTTGTCTATGGTGTGAATGTTGTGGACCAACAATGTAGCTGGGCCAGATTTGGGCCACATCCATTAGTTCTACTCACTTTACAGTGTTTGGGCCAGGTCTGGGCCAAGGACCCAGACATATACTGGTCCAGAAGAAACCCAACGATGTGGCCCACAAGTGGGGCAGACAAATTTTGCTAAAGCAATGCAGTGTACATATATACCAGTTAACCTATGATCTAATGACCGAAATGGACAGTGGTCATAACAGGGATGGCAAACGTGAGGTTTAGAGATCACTGGAATGAAGAATATTCACTTTTCCGTGAATTTAAAGACAAAACAATAAGAAACCATCAGATTTAAAGGACGCAACATTAGTAAACATTAAGAAAGCACACAGACTCCATATATATCCACACAAGTGCTAGTTAGCCTAGCCTAGCTAGCTGTGTTCTTTAACCTATCCCCCTTTAACGCACCACAAACATTTAAACCAACACTTTAAACCAGAACTGTGGCTGTTTTTTTCTTATTACACTAAACTTTGTTGTTGGGCATTGAAAGGACACGACAAACTCACTGTTAATACCCGAGAAACTTTGGACGAGCTAAGCTAAACGTGTGGCTGAGTCTCAAATAGCTCCCTACTCCCTACATAGTGCGCTGCATTGGTCAAAGTGTGCACCCAAACTGTGCACTAAATGCTAGATATTGAGTCATGCAGCTAATGGGTGAATATAAACAGCTTTCTATTGGACATACAATGCATTTAAATTGGGTGGATAAGCCGTTACTTCGTGTTCTCCGTAGTGCACTACATAGGGAGCAGGGAGCCATTTGGGATTCAGCCACAAACAAGTATTGAAAATAGTGTTAGAAACGGGACTGCACTGCACATTTGTATACATGGATGAATCTGCTCACTTGTATGGCTGCTATTGGATCGGATTGTAATTAAAAGTTGCTTTGTTTGGAATTGAGGTGTGTTGTCATTATTTTATACACTGTCCAAGTGTGTCCATCTCATTAGTCATTACAGCTACATTAAATGGGAGTTTACGAATTCCCTGCATAATTAAATCGTTAAGATGTAAACTAAGTCATTCAGAGTGGTTTGGTGTAAAATGCTTTGTTTTAGAAAAACTTGCAGAGTCAGAACTGTTCACAGTGGTGGTGATAGGAACCAGACGTCCACCTCTAAAAGCTCCCTCACAGAAAGTTATTACATCAAATGGTTATGAATTCACTGGCTGATGCCTGAGCCATTGTTTAATGAGATTTTGGCCTAAAGTGTGTTTTAATAATCCATTCATGGTGGATAGTAAATAAAATGGCTGTATTTGTGTTGTAGACATTGTGACCCCTGGTTCCTATCAGCACCACAGTAAAGACATCTGAGTCAGCAAGTTTCTCTACAATGAACCATTTCGCACCAAACCACTCTGAATGACCTTGTTTACATCTGAACAAGTGAACTATGCAGGAAGTTTGAACATTCTGTGGAATTCCCCTTTAACCCTTTAATCTGAAATTGTATCTTTTCTTCAGTCCATGTGTTTTCCCAGCTTGTCTGAGCACAAATCTGAAGAAAACTGAAAGAAAAACAACATAAAAATCCAAATTTGAATCAGAATAAAAGTACAAAAATTACTTCGCATTAAAAAAAAAAACACTTAAATAGTCACTGTTGTGGAGTTTGCATGTTCTCCCCGTGTCTGCGTGGGTTTCCTCCGGGTACTCCGGTTTCCTCCCACAGTCCAAAAACATGCAGTCAGGCCAATTGGACATGCTAAATTGCCCCTAGGTGTGAGTGTGTGTGTGTGGATGTATATGTCTGTTTGTCTGCCCTGCGATGGACTGGCGACCTGTCCAGGGTGTATCCTGCCTTCCGCCCGATGACAGCTGGGATAGGCTCCAGCACCCCACCGCGACCCGGAAGGATAAGCGGTTTAGATGATGGATGGATGGATAGTCACTGTTGCATGTTTACCAAAGATATAACTACTCAAATCGTAATCACTCTGGACCAGGCTGCTCAACATGAGGGCCAAAGTTAGCTCTCTTGTTTCATTTGGCCCAAAGAAGGTTGCCTAAACCCCAACCCCCCCACTCAACAAATATTTTTTTATATGTAACGTCCTATTTTTCTTGTAAAGTGTGATTTTATTTACTTTTCGTGAGAGAACAAAGGGTCTAATGTTAATAACACTGACCCTAAACACCACATGGTCATCACATCCTAGATAGCAGAGAGTTCTGGGCCAATTCTGACTTACTTATGCGAGTGGTGGTCGTCTGTGGGGCAGATGTTAGGGATGTGGGCCAGAATAGGGCCAGATGCCAGATAGCTCATCTATGGTGTGAATTTTGTGGACCAACAATGTAGCTGGGCCAGATTTGGGCCACATCCATTAGTTCTACTCACTTTACAGTGTTTGGGCCAGGTCTGGGCCAAGGACCCAGACATATACTGGTCCAGAAGAAACCCAACGATGTGGCCCACAAGTGGGGCAGACAAATTTTGCTAAAGCAATGCAGTGTACATATATACCAGTTAACCTATGATCTAATGACCGAAATGGACAGTGGTCATAACAGGGACTGGCAAACGTGAGGTTTAGAGATCACTGGAATGAAGAATATTCACTTTTCCGTGAATTTAAAGACAAAACAATAAGAAACCATCAGATTTAAAGGACGCAACATTAGTAAACATTAAGAAAGCGCACAGACTCCATATATATCCACACAAGTGCTAGTTAGCCTAGCCTAGCTAGCTGTGTTCTTTAACCTATCCCCCTTTAACGCACCACAAACATTTAAACCAACACTTTAAACCAGAACTGTGGCTGTTTTTTTCTTATTACACTAAACTTTGTTGTTGGGCATTGAAAGGACACGACAAACTCACTGTTAATACCCGAGAAACTTTGGACGAGCTAAGCTAAACGTGTGGCTGAGTCTCAAATAGCTCCCTACTCCCTACATAGTGCGCTGCATTGGTCAAAGTGTGCACCCAAACTGTGCACTAAATGCTAGATATTGAGTCGTGCAGCTAATGGGTGAATATAAACAGCTTTCTATTGGACATACAATGCATTTAAATTGGGTGGATAAGCCGTTACTTCGTGTTCTCCGTAGTGCACTACATAGGGAGCAGGGAGCCATTTGGGATTCAGCCACAAACAAGTATTGAAAATAGTGTTAGAAACGGGACTGCACTGCACATTTGGGGGTATTCGGGTTCGGACTGGTGTTATATTTTTTATTTTTATTATTATTAATATTATTGTTTTATAAATAAGCCAATTTTTTTCTCGACAGTTTGTTTTCTGTTGTTGTTGTTTACTTGCGGGGCGGAAGTGACGCCGTCCGCGGTTACACGGTTGGTTGGCGACAGAGAAACGGCGACAGAGTCGATCCAGATGTAAATATATTTGGTGGAAAACAGAAGCAGGGTTAGTTTATCGAGCTCCTGGAGGCTGCAGACGAGTTAGAGTCCGGCATCGAGGTCGGATTAGAGAAATGTGGAAGTAAAGTCTCTGTTTTTATCCTTTTATTGTCGCTGCTGAGCCCGGAGGAGGAAGACAGGCTGAAGAAGCTGCAGCAGAAAAGAGAGAGAGAGAGAAAGAGAGACAACAACAGAGAGACAGAGGAGCTCCGGGACCGTCAGAGGGTTTTTATCAGTGGTTTTAGGGGTCGGCTCGGGTCTTTATTCCTCCTCCGTCATGCTGAACAGGGTGAAGATGAGTCTCCTGCTGTGCTTTCTGCTCTCCTGCTGTCTCCTCTGCGCGGTCCGGACCCACAGACCGGTCATCATAGTGCACGGACTGTTCGACAGCTCAGCGGACTTTACCAACCTCAACCGCTTCATCAACGAGGTCAGACATCTCTGATATTAATAATAATACACCAAAACAGCTTCATCAACCAGGTCAGACATCCCTGATATTAATAATAATAATACACCAAAACAGCTTCATCAACCAGGTCAGACATCTCTGATATTAATAATAATACACCAAAACAGCTTCATCAACCAGGTCAGACATCCCTGTTATTAATAATAATACACCAAAACAGCTTCATCAACCAGGTCAGGCGCTGTGTCCACTCACTGTCCACTCTATTAGACACTTCTACCTTGTCAGTCCACCTTGTAGATGTAAAGTCAGAGACGATAGCTCATCTGCTGCTGCACAGTTTGTGTTGGTCATCCTCTAGTCCTTCATCAGTGGTCACAGGACGCTGCCCACAGGACGCTGTTGGCTGGATATTTTTGGTTGGTGGACTATTCTCAGTCCAGCAGTGACACTGAGGTGTTTAAAAACTCCAGCAGCACTGCTGTGTCTGATCCGCTCAGACCAGCACAACACACACTAACACACCACCACCACGTCAGTGTTACTGCAGTGCTGAGAATGATCCACCACCCAAATAGTAGCTGCTCTGTGAGGGTCCTGTGGGGGTCCTGACCAGAGAAACAGATGGACTACAGTCTGTAACTGTAGAACTACAAAGTCCATGATGTTTGATGGTGCAAAGCCGTTCAGTGCTTTAGAACTACAGCAGTACTTTAACGTCTGCCCTCAGTACAGCGCGGCTGTAGATCTGTTCTGTGAGAGATTCTCTGACGTCTGTTGTGTCCTCTAATTCCGCTCTGATACCGTCTCACTGAGCCGTATCACCTTCCACATTTCTCCTGCCCTGACCAGCAGTAGCCAGTCTTCAGTGCAGCTGTTTGCACAGCTTTCACTGCTCTAACAGCAGCAGACCTCGATAAGGCTGTTTGTATTCGGCTCCTGCGTTTACTCACGATTGTAGGATGTTTATCTAATTTAGATTAAATAGGACGTTTTACAGAAACAGGCGTCTTTATGCTTTGGGGATATTAATAAACCACAGTCTGATAACACTTCATTAGTGTACTACATTCATCTCCTATTTTATTTGGGGTTTTTCCTACCTTTGTGTACAAAAACACTCTTAATTCAGTTTATCTGACCACTTCTTTTTACCCCTTAGTTGTAAACAGGCTGTTTTTTTATCACTGTGCCTTTAAGAATGATGTATGTAAATGAGCTCTGTTCTGATTGGCTGCGCCAAATTCTTATTTTACAACTGAAGAGTTGTGTTTCCCAGATTTTCTTTTATTTACCCACGGAGTATGTTTTTGAGAGTGGACTCATATGAATAATATCAGTGCTAATTTATGATTAATTTGACTTTTATTACAGAAATAAAGCTGTTTTTTATTAAATGTCAGCTTTTAGTCTTCTCAGAAACTTGTTATATACAAAATTGCTAGAAATTTACAGCATTTTGGAATGAAACTCCACCTCAGTGCGAATGGCTGGAGCTGAACGGCTACACGCTCAAAAAAGATGGTTCTTCAAGGCTTCTTTAGCAAAGGTAGTGGTTCTAATTAGAACAGTAGAACCGCTTTTGAACACTATACAGCACCGAAAAGGGTTTTTCTTTTGTTAGCTTGACATTTTATCAATAGAAGAACTCTTTTTGGTGCTATACAGAACCATTTACAGCACATTCTCCATCAGTCTGAAGAACGCTTTATGCAAAGGTTCATTATGTGTTTATTGTTCTATATAGAACCGTTTTCTTTACTAAAAAACCTTTGAAGAACCGTCATTTTTAAGTGTGTAGGGCAATATACAACACGTTCTCCATTAATCTGAAGAACCCGTTTACGACACAAAGAACCCTTTAATCATGCAAAGGGTTCTTTAAGTGTTTATGGTTCTATAAAGAACCATTTTCTTTACTAAAGAACCCTTGAAGAACCATCATTTTAGATGTTTTGAACCATATACAACACGTTCTCCGTTAATCTGAAGAACCCGTTTACGATACAAAGAACCCTTTAATCATGCAAAGCGTTCTTTAAGTGTTTATGGTTCTATAAAGAACCATTTTCTTTACTAAAGAACCCTTGAAGAACCATCATTTTAGGTGTTTTGAACCATATACAACACGTTCTCCATCAATCTGAAGGACTGTTTCACCATGCAGCATGAAATGGCAGCACCTGGCCATGACCATCATGAAATGGTCCAAAATAGAACTCATGTTTCAAAATAGAACCGTTGCCTTTACCAAAGAACCCTTGAGGAACCATCTTTTTAAAGTGTTTGTGCTAATGTAGACAGACATATGAAAACATGCTGGTGTTTGTGAGATCACAGAGACACTGATGGGCTGATTGTTTTGTTTGGGGAAAGTGAGGAAAGTGTAGTTGTCCATGATACGGACCCTCGAATAAGGGCAGAACTGTTGGCTGTTATGAAAGCACTGTTGAGTATCTGAGCTCTCTGCGGCGTCGTATAACAGGGTGGTGTGAGTTCTAGACGCCAGTAACGTGGTGTAGATAACCACAGCCATGTGAGATAGCGGAACGTGCTGATAATGTGTTTTGAAAAGCGAAAGTGTGGAGATGGTGAACATGAGAGACGTACGCAGCCCTGAGCAGCCATTACTGTGAACGCTGAAGCTCTAACGGTTGGTATTTTTCATTATTACAGTCATAAACGCTTTTCTCCCGACAGACACGTCTGTAATAAAGTTGATCAGTGCGCTGGTGATGATGGCCAGACGCTGCTGTGCTCAGGTTACTCATTAACTGATTCGGGTATGACTGAGTTTGTGTTCAGGCCTTTTTCTTGGAAAGTACCGGAGATAACAGACCAGCCCTGAACGTCTCGGCCTGGCTTTAACAGCTAGGCCCAGTCCCATTTCACCCCTCGCCCCTTCACTGAGCCCTTAGCCCCCTGTTCTGTGTGTTCACGCCTAGGGGGTAGGGTGTCCCGATTGTTGTTGAGATGGAGGGGTAGGGCGACATGACCCTGCGAATGGAGGGTTTTCAGAGACTCCAAACGGAGTGATACGAGAAAAAAAAGAAAAACTGGCAAGATGGCGGCAAAAGAGACCACAGAAACCCACAAATGTGAGAATTTTCTCTGTTAAAAAATTGTGATAACCATTGTTTTATCTTAGTTTAGTGTCATTTCAATGTTTTATGTTCCTTTTCTTCATAACAAGCATTAAGAATCGCTAATAGTTTGCTGATGTCTCGGTAGTTCAGCTAGCTAACTTTCCCGTTCCACCTTAAATGGAGCAGCAGTTACATTCTGGCACTTCAGTCGTCAGAACTGCTGCTCCATTTAAGGTGGAACCGGAAAATTCGAGCAATAAGCTGGCAAATATCTGACTTCAGCTTAAGAATTGGTGGGCGATCAAAAATCACTGCCCCTCTTTGAAATGATATGATGCCCTAAATGTAACTAAAGCCCAGCAGTGAGGAGCTGAACTTTACCCTCCTCTGCTGTCACTGCAGACTGGTAGGGTCACCTGCAGAGCAGCGCTAGTAGCTGTTAATGAAGTGATGCTCTTCTTTATTTGAGGGTCCCATTTTGTAGAGGAAGATTTCAACCACTACCCCTTATAACTCAGTTCGAAGGGGCAAGGAGACACTCGAAACCAAGGGGTAGGGGTAAAAATAAGAAATGGGACTGGGCCCTAGTATAAAATTAACTAAAACTGTAAGACAGTGTTCAGTATGTCACTCAGCTGGGTGTGTTAATCATAAGCTTGTCACAGTTATTATTACATAACCACACAATCGAAAGCACTGCAGTTATTTCATCCGACCACAGTTATTTTCCACAGTCGTTAGGCTTCACAGTCATGATATGCAAAGCAAAGCGTAATGTTAATTGGGTTTGTTGGACTGAAGCAAGTAAATGTAAGTAATAGAATATACTGACCCGCATCTCGCACACTGTAAAAAAGATATCATAGCAAGTGTGATCATCTTAAATCCAGCCTAAATATCTAATATTTGGTTGCAGGAATATTATAAGATCATTTAACTTAATTCTAGATACTCTGTGCTTGTTTTAAACAGAAATTCCTGCATCAATCAAACACTGAGATGTAAACAGTCATTCAGAGTGGTTTGGTGTGAAATGGTTCACTGTAGAGACTCAGACGTCTTTACAGTGGTGGTGATGGGAACCAGGGGTCACCATGACTACAACACAGATATAGACATTATATTTACTATCCAAACCACCAGTGAACCTACACGAGTCTTCTGTGTTTACATGTGATGTTAATGATGGTAAAATAGTGGAAAATCTGAAGAAACTCGAGTTTTCTTTGGGGACTATTTTGCCTTAGAACACTCTGCATGCACCCCTCCAGCATGAAAGGGTTTAAAAATATGTTTTAGGCCAAAACAGTGTCTCAGAATCAGGCAGTGTATTTATAACTATCTCATGTAATAACTTTCTGTGAGGGAGCTTTTAGAGGTGGACGTCTGGTTCCTATCATCACCACTGTGGACAATTCTGACTCTGTAAGTTTATCTAGAACAGAGCGTTTCACACCAAACCACTCTGAATGACTCTGTTTATATCTTAACCACTTAATAATGCAAAAATGAATGTGGAATTTCCCTTTAAGTCATTGTATTAAGTGGAGTTATCTCACTATAATGGCAGATCATTTTGCTTGTTACAGTACATTTCTTAAGGGTGTATTTCCGCCAATATAGTGAGATCATTTCACTTAAAAATTACTTACAATATTTTAAATATGTTGAAAATGTTAGAACTGTAGACTAGATTTGAGAAATTCACTTGTGGAGATACCATTTGTGCAGTGAGTCATGTTTGATTATTTGTTACCTTATTTGTTATGTTTTTAGCGTGTAAACAAGCAGAATGAGTGTAATGTATCATTTTGAATGTACAACCAATGTCTCTCTGTCTCTGTCTCTCTCTCTCTTCAGTCTCATCCAGGTACGAACGTGTCCGTTATAGATCTGTTTGACCGCTCTGCCAGTCTGCAGCCGTTATGGAAGCAGGTGGAAGGCTTCAAGGAGGCCATCTATCCCATCATGCAAAACGCAGCCGACGGGGTTCACCTCATCTGCTACTCGCAAGGTCAGCGTTCCTCACTGCGCTGCATACGGTCGTGAAGTCTGCACACGAGCAGTATCAGTAGCTCCGACTGTGGGGTCTGTAGGACCCTCTGTCTGTGTTTCTCCCATTAGAACTGTGTAAAACTCAGTGAGGGGTGTCTGGTTATCGGCACATTGTGGTTCTGCTGTTTAACCCTTATCTCGTCTCACCACTCACACACTCTCTCTCTCTCTCTCTCTCTCTCTCTCTCTCTCTCTCTCTCCCTCGCTCTCTCTCTCTCACTCTCTCTCTCTCTCCCCCTCGCTCTCTCTCTCTCCCTCTCACTCTGTCACTCTCTCTCTCTCTTTCTCTCTCTCTATCTCTATCTCACTCTCTTACTCTCTCTCCCTCTCACTCTGTCACTCTCTCTCTCTCCTTCTCTCTCTCTCTCACTCTCTCTCTCTCTCTCTCTCTCCCGCTGTAGGAGGGTTGGTGTGTAGAGGAATCTTATCTACACTTCCAGACCACAACGTTCACTCCTTCATCTCTCTCTCCTCACCTCAGGCTGGACAATATGGAGGTCAGTATCTTTTCTCTTCTTCTCCTCCTTTCTCTTCTCTTCTTTTTGTCTTCTCTATTCTTTTTATTTGCTTCTCATTTTTTACCTCAGTTCTTCTCTTCTGTTCTGTTCTCTTCTCTTCTCTATTCTTTTTTTTGCTTGTCCTTTTTTACCTCTCAGTTCTTCTCTTCTGTTCTCTTCTTTTCTCTATTCTTTTTTTTTTTGCTTGTTTTTTTTTTACCTCTCTTCTCTTCTCTTCTCTTCTCTTCTCTTCATTTCTCTTATCCTCTGTTCTTGTCATTTCTCATTTGTCTTCTCTCTTCTTCTCCTCCCTTCTCTTTATTCTCTTCTCATTTCTTTTCTTTTATCTTCTCTTCTTTTGTTCTTATTTCTCTTCTCTTCATTTTTCTTCTCTCGTCATCTCTTCTTTTTATTCTCTTCTAATTTTTTTCGCGTGTTCTTTTTTCTTCTCCTCTTCTCTCTTCTCTTCATTTCTTCTTTCTTCTCTTCTCATCTTTATTTCTCTTCTCTTTATATTTATCTTCTTTTATTCTTATTTCTCTTTTCTTCATTTTTCTTCTCTCGTCATCTCTTCTTTTTATTCTCTTCTAATTTTTTTTCGCGTCTGTTCTTTTTTCTTCACTTCTCTCTTCTCTTCATTTCTCCTTTCTTCTCTTCTTCTCTTTATTTCTCTTCTCTTTTCATTTATCTTCTCTTCTTTTATTCTTATTTCTCTTTTCTTCATTTTTCTTCTCTCGTCATCTGTCTTCTTTTTATGCTTTTCTCCTTTTTTATTATCTCTTTTCTTCTCTTTATTTCTCTTCTCTTCTCTCTTTTCTTCTCTTCTCTTCTTTGTTTCTCTTCTATTTATTTCTCTTCTCTTTGTTTCTCTTCTCTTCTCTTCTCTTCTCTTCTCCTCAGTCTCACTCCATCACTGTGTTGCTGTTTTCTCTGCTCTAATTCTCTGACTCAGTAGATTATTACCCTTTGTGTGCTGAATCAGTCGTGCTGATCTGCTGGTCTTCAGGAATGCAGTCTGACCTCATTCAGCTCCAGGGTCACACTGTGACACGTCAACATGAGTTTTAATCACAGTGACCTGCTCTGTTTTCCTGTCAGACACGGACTACCTGAAGTACCTCTTCCCTCAGTTCGTCAAGGCCAACCTGTACCACATCTGCTACACGTCCATGGGCCAGATGATATCCATCTGCAACTACTGGAATGGTAGGGTGGATGGAGGGATGGAGGGGCTGAAAGGACGAGCAGAGGAAAGAATGGAGATGGTTGAGTCCAAAACTCGAGCCCTCAGCATCAACATATGTTGTACCTGTCATTAAATAGTCATTAAATCCGTACACGTCTACAGTTAGTGTTGTTTCGCTTTACTGTTGAAAAGACAAAATTACATAATTTATGTATTTACATAATAAATTATGTTTAGTTATGAGTCAGAAATAATGAATAACATGTTTTTTGTTATCAGCGGCATTGACTATGACTTTTTGAGTCACATGGATTAGACTAGAGAACACTGTGAACCGGGCAGTGCTGGGATTGACCAACCAGTTTCCCACATTTAGCGCAGTGTAGGCCCAGCATGTTCCTCTTACCACCACAAGATGCTCCGTCATGTGGAGTTTGGGGTGTTTTCTGCCTTTCACAAGAAGCTCTGTATCTATGAGGAATGTACTGACCCTTAATTTCTGAAGCATCTTTCCTGACCGCTGCTCTTCCTTCCCTTGCTGTGTCTCAGATCCTCACCACAGAGACATGTACGTCAACAGCAGCGATTATCTGGCTTTGCTCAACAACGAGAGGCCGAATCCCAACTCCACCGGTAATCCAGCCCCAACATCTCTCTCCTAAAATCTGACTCACACAAGCAGTGATTAAAGAGCAGCGTGTAAAGATCAGTGTGTTTGGCTGCCTGCTAATCATTTATGAGCTTATAATCACATGGTAGGATAGTCTGACTTTAAATATCAGAGAAGTATTGGAGATATGCACAGGAATATAATTTGACTGGCACTAATAATAATAATAATAATAATAATAATAATAATAATACAATTTAGCCACAAGCTGAAGGTTTAGCTAAAAGTGGAAGGTATAACTAAAAGCTAAAGGTTTAGCTAAAAGCTGAAGGTTTAGCTAAAAGCTGAAGGTATAACTAAAAGCTGAAGGTTTAGCTAAAAGCTGAAGGTTTAGCTAAAAGCTGAAGGTTTAGCTAAAAGTGGAAGGTATAACTAAAAGCTGAAGGTATAACTAAAAGCTAAAGGTTTAGCTAAAAGCTGAAGGTTTAGCTAAAAGTGGAAGGTATAACTAAAAGCTAAAGGTTTAGCTAAAAGCTGAAGGTTTAGCTAAAAGCTGAAGGTATAACTAAAAGCTGAAGGTTTAGCTAAAAGCTGAAGGTTTAGCTAAAAGCTGAAGGTTTAGCTAAAAGCTGAAGGTTTAGCTAAAAGTGGAAGGTATAACTAAAAGCTGAAGGTATAACTAAAAGCTGAAGGTTTAGCTAAAAGCTGAAGGTTTAGCTAAAAGCTGAAGGTTTAGCTAAAAGTGGAAGGTATAACTAAAAGCTAAAGGTTTAGCTAAAAGCTGAAGGTATAACTAAAAGCTGAAGGTTTAGCTAAAAGCTGAAGGTTTAGCTGAAAGCTGAAGGTTTAGCTGAAAGCTGAAGGTTTAGCTGAAAGCTGAAGGTATAACTAAAAGCTGAAGGTTTAGCTAAAAGCTGAAGGTTTAGCTAAAAGCTGAAGGTTTAGCTAAAAGCTGAAGGTTTAGCTAAAAGTGGAAGGTATAACTAAAAGCTGAAGGTATAACTAAAAGCTAAAGGTTTAGCTAAAAGCTGAGGGTTTAGCTAAAAGTGGAAGGTATAACTAAAAGCTAAAGGTTTAGCTAAAAGCTGAAGGTTTAGCTAAAAGCTGAAGGTTTAGCTAAAAGCTGAAGGTTTAGCTAAAAGTGGAAGGTATAACTAAAAGCTAAAGGTTTAGCTAAAAGCTGAGGGTTTAGCTAAAAGTGGAAGGTATAACTAAAAGCTGAAGGTTTAGCTAAAAGCTGAAGGTTTAGCTAAAAGCTGAGGGTTTAGCTAAAAGCTGAGGGTTTTGCTAAAAGCTAAAAGTTTAGCTAAAAGCTGAAGGTATAACTAAAAGCTAAAGGTTTAGCTAAAAGCTGATAGTTTAGCTAAAAGCTAAAGGTTTTACTAAAAGCTGAGGGTTTAGCTAAAAGCTGAGGGTTTATCTAAAAGCTGAAGTTTAAGTAAAAGCTGAATGTTTAGGTTTAGCTTAAGATTTAGTCCCAAAGCTAGGTTTGCGCTGCGTGTTGTGGTTAAGTTTATGCAGTATATCATTGTTTTCAATCATGCAGAGTGGAAACAGAACCTCCTCCGTATCAAAAAGCTTGTCCTGATTGGTGGACCAGATGATGGGGTCATCACTCCGTGGCAGTCGAGGTTAGTCAGCTCCGTCACTCACGTTTTACTGAACTGTGGTCAAAGTGTTGCTGTAACTTGTCTTTTGTGTCTCTTGTCTTACAGTCAGTTTGGCTTCTATGATGATAACGAGACGGTCGTGGAGATGAAGAATCAGGATGTAAGTGGTCTGTTTACAGTAGAGTGTTACTTCAGCCTGATGCAGTTTTTGTCCAGCAGATGGCGTTGTTTCTCTGTCTCGCTGAGTCATGGGCATTGAGGTCATGTTTGTGGTCAGTGAACATGTTGAGCTCTTGCTGGAGATGATAATCCACAGTGCTGCACAGTCATCTGCACTGTTTCCTCCAGAGTTTACTCACAGAAAGGCTCTTCTGAAGCTCAGAACGCAGCCAAGACACATGATTCATATCCTCCGTTTAAATGTTCCACGCATGACAGTGTAGACAGACAAAACGCACCGGTCACTGAAGGTGCTGTAGTGTAGTGCTGTCTTTTATGAATTTATAGTAGTTACTGAATAATTTATAGTAGTTACTGAATAATTTATAGTAGTTACTGAATAATTTATAGTAGATACTGAATAATTTATAGTACATACAAAATAATTTATAGTAGATACTGAATAATGTATACTAGATACTGAATAATTCATATTAGATAATGAATAATTTATAGTAGATACTGAATAATTTATAGTAGATACTAAATAATTTATAGTAAATACAAAATAATTTATAGTAGATACTGAATAATTTATAGTAGATACTAAATAATTTATAGTAAATACAAAATAATTTATAGTAGATACTGAATAATTTATAGTAAATACAAAATAATTTATAGTAGATACTGAATAATTTATAGTAGATACTGAATAATTTATAGTAGATACTAAATAATTTATAGTAGATACTGAATAATTTATAGTAAATACAAAATAATTCATAGTAGATACTGAATAATTTATAGTAGATACTGAATAATTTATAGTAAATACAAAATAATTCATAGTAGATACTGAATAATTTATAGTAGATACTGAATAATTTATAGTAAATACAAAATAATTTATAGTAGATACTGAATAATTTATAGTAGATACTGAATAATTTATAGTAGATACTAAATAATTTATAGTAGGTACTGAATAATTTATAGTAAATACAAAATAATTTATAGTAGATACTGAATAATTTATAGTAGATACTGAATAATTTATAGTAAATACAAAATAATTTATAGTAGATACTGAATAATGTATACTAGATACTGAATAATTCATATTAGATAATGAATAATTTATAGTAGATACTGAATAATTTATAGTAGATACTGAATAATTTATAGTAGATACTAAATAATTTATAGTAAATACAAAATAATTTATAGTAGATACTGAATAATTTATAGTAGATACTGAATAATGTATACTAGATATTGAATAATTCATATTAGATAATGAATAATTTATAGTAGATACTGAATAATGTATACTAGATATTGAATAATTCATATTAGATAATGAATAATTTATAGTATTATTTATAGATTATTATTTATAGATTATTTTAGATACTGAATCATGGATATTGCTGGATATTTTATAGTAGATACTGAATAATTCATACTGGTATGAGTCTTATTAATGACAGAATGATGTGGCTGGGGTTTAAATCAGTCTCTGATAGTCAGTGTTGAGTGGAGGATTTGGTCACAGATGGGTTAAACTGTGTGTGTGTGTGTGTGTGTGTTTGTGTTTTTCTCTGTGTGTGTGTGTGTGTGTGTGTGTGTTTGTGCGTGTTTTTTTTCTGTGTGTGTGTGTTTGTGTGTGTGCGTGTGTGTGTTTGTGTGTTTGTGTGTGTGCGTGTGTTTGTGTGTGTGTGTGGGTTTGTGTGCGTGTGTGTGCGTGTGTGTGCGTGTGTATGTGTGTGTGTGTGTGTGTTTGTGCGTGTGTGTTTGTGCTGCAGGTGTTCCTGAGGGACTCGTTCGGTCTGAAGACTCTGTACTCCAGAGGAGATCTGGAGATGTGCTCGGTTCCTGGTGTGCAGCACATCTACTGGCACTCCAACGAAACGGTGTACAAGACCTGCATCGAGAAGTGGCTGACATAATCGCCCTCCCACACAGAGAGAGAGAGAGAGACTATTTTTACAGACAGGATTAGTACTGCTCACTTTTCTATCATTTCATACGAGACGGTCAGATGACGATGACATCGTTTAGCACGCTTTGTTACAGTGCAGTGCTGCTAGTTCACAGCAGAACCAAGTGCATTTTTACTCCTGTGTGAGTATCTCACGCAAACCTTTTACGTTTTATCACTCCAGCGTGTTCATTTTTACCGATTTTGAGATATGTAGATGTATATATGAGAGTGTATGTATGTACGCACATACATTCACAAGCACATCATAGCTGCGCAATGCACATCAGTGCCTGAGGGATGATTCTGTCCACCTGTAAACCCAAAAAGGTTTTAAACCACTGGTTTTAAATCTTTTTCCCTGTTTTATTTACTTTTAGAGGAGAAATGAGAAGATTTTTTTCAGCTCAAACTTGAACGGTTGTGGAAAAAACTGTATACTATTAAGAGGTACCAGGTGTGGGTCATTACATGAGATCATGCAGGTTAGTTTCTAGATCCAAAATGATGACAAATCCATGTGCATGTGCCACGTAATATGACAGAATCTCTGCTTATTTCTCCTTTATAAGTCCAGAGAATTGTGGTTATTGTAGTCTTGGCATTACAGTAACAGCCAGTTGCAGTAAGAATAATTGCCTTACATTTTATTACATTTTACATTTTATTACATTTTGCATGTTTTAGTCTTTAAAGGAGAGATTTCTGCATGATTCAGTGGTTGAGGTGTAAACAGAGTCATTCAGAGTGGTTTGGTGTGAAATGGTTCACTGTAGAGACTCTGATTTCTTTACAGTGGTGGTGATAGGAACCAGGAGTCACCATGACTACAACACAAATATAGACATTTTATTTACTATCTAGAACCACCAGTGAACCTACATGCGTCTACTGAGCTTATATGTAATGTTAATGATGGTGAAATAGGCATAAATCTGAAAATATGGCGACTATTTTGCCTCACAACGCCTTGCATTGATAAGAAAAATACATTTTTTTCACATTTTTATACATTCTTTTATCAAATATGTGGTACAATGGTGTCTCAGACATTAAGCAGTGTATTCACAACCTTTTAGAGGTGGACATCTGGTTCCTATCACCACCACTGTGAACAGTTCTCACTATAGACTGTAGCATTTCACACCAAACCACTCTGAACGACTCTGTTTACATCTTAACCGTTAAATCATGAGGACAATTTTAAAAAGTGGGTGGAATTCCCCTTTAACTGTATCAGAGTAAGCGCTAATAGACTCCATGCTGATATCACAGAGGAAGACGCTAAGGAAGGAGGGAGATAAAGGGATTTGAAGAGGAGATAAAGGGATGGATAGATGGAGATATAAATGAAAGGTCAGTGCTATGTTAGCATTACCACAGTAACATACCTCTTACGTAGTACCACGTCGAAGCCTCAGGTGTACGATAGATTGTTTCTGTCTTTCTTTTCTTGCCTTTTGATTTTTGTTTTTAGGAAAAACCTTTTAAATATGTAGTTTGTGTTTTTGTATCTTAACTGCTCGTGTTACAGAGGTTTTAACCTTCATTAGTATCACTTTATTTTAAAGGGGCGCATATTGGGGCATTGCTGAGGTCTTGCTGTTGTTCGGCGAAGCCAGACGTAGACACTTTTATACAGTTTATTACTGTGCATTAAGCTCTATTCATTATAACCTGTATTAGTAGATTATTAAAAGGCCTTTTATGTGAAAATAACTAGTAATTACATTATTAGTTGTAATAATGCACAATAAACACTTTGATAAGATCCTCTTATGTAAACTACCGAATATGAATGATCATCTAACTCAGGGTTTTTCAACCACTCAACCATACGAGTGGGCTGCGGAGCACCCTATGGTGGTCCTTGGGCCAGTACTGAGAGGGGGCCAGTGGTCCTGGCAAACTAACTGACCTAACAGTTAAAATAAAACTGTATAATGTTTTAAACGGTAAACAATAATGATGCAAGCCCTGCGACAGCGTGGTAGTCAGTGTTTTTCTCTTCGCCGCTAGAAAGAAAGTGAGCCCACCTGACTCCCCACTCCCCACAGAAATGTGTAAATTATTTTGCCACCATTCTGCCATTTCTCGTACAAAACGAGCTGACGTCAGCTCAGTTAGGTGATGTTTCACGTATGCTGATAATGTAGGGTAGGAACCCAAACAAAGCTGTGTTGATACATTTCTAAAAATTACATTTTTGTGCAGAAAAGTTTTTTGTTTTTTTGTGAGGTTTCATGCTTTCTAGTGATAAATAGGTGGACCTTGATGGGGAAAAGGTTGGAGAGCCCCCGATCTAAATTCACATCTTACCTCTATCTGTCTATCTGTCTATCTATATCTGTCTCTCTCTCTCTCTCTCTCTCTCTCTCTCTCTCTCTCTCTCTCTCTCTATATGTGTGTATATATATATATATTGCTGCTGTCAGAACAAAACCTCGCATCTCCATTTTTGTCGTTTTTCAGTTTTTGACATCATTTGAAAATACCTGTTGCCTTTTACGTTGGCTGTAAATTTCATGATGAATGGACCAAAAGAAACGACCCAAAATGACTTATAAAGACGTCTGGTTCCATTGACTCACATTAAAAGTAAAGTATGTTTTTTCCTCCTCCTGTAAAGTCACCATTTTGGAGATACGAGGTTTTCTTCTGCCAACAGCGATATATATAGTAGCCTTTAATTACTTATGACTACTTTAGAATATGGTTGACACTATCTAGAACCTGTGAGAACCAAATGCTGCTGAAAATACTCTCACAAGATGATGGTTCATACTCAATAATTTAACCAGGTCTTAACAAGTTCTTTTTTTGTGCAACTAATAATGTGATTATTGATTATCACATAACAGACCTGCAGGTTTGTACTAATACAGCCCATAATGAAGAACGCTTACTGCACGGTGAGAAACGTCTGACGTGGGCTTAACTGATCAAAGAACAGGACCTTAATAACCCCTTAATAAATATGTGCTACCGTTTAACTGCATGTTTAAGGAGTCCAGCAGGAAAAGGCCTGTTTATCAGTGGCTCTGAGCAAATAAGCTGATGGGAACTAAAGGGGCGAGAATTGCACAGATCGTCGTACAGGCTGTAGCAGACGTAACCCTCAGTGTTTCTCGGGTCATATATGTGTCGATCTGTTGTGATGACAGTATTGTGTTTTTAACGTGTTGTTTCTGTTTTCTGTGTTTTAATCTGTGTTGAACAGGAAGGTTTAATACCGTCTGTTAGAGTCGTGGGGAAAGTGTTTTAAGTTTTTTAGGAATCGTATTTTACTTTTTGTCCCCTCTGTATCTAATCTGCTTTTAACAGGAAGGTTAATATCGTCAGTCTTGTGTGGTGTTAAAGGGATGTTCAGCGCTGTGCAGAAGTCGCCCTTCGTTTATTTCATTTACAGTCAAAAGGGTCATTCAGGGGACGTTATTCATTTTACAGCGTCAAAAAGGGAATTTTCCGTATTTAATGTGTCACTTTTTACCTTATTAGAGCTTCCATTCTGTTCAGGAGACTCACTTTCAGTTTTCCACACCTCCAAAGTTCAGTCTTAGAAGCTGGTTGATCATTTTCTGAAGTAATCAAACCCATTCAGTGGTGTTGGGGTCTGGACTCTGGGGTGGTCAGTCCACTGTAGCAGGTGGATCATTTTGTATCTGATGTTCCCGAAAATCTCTCCTGAAACACGTTTGACTGGAGACTGAATAATAAACGAAGGGTGCACTCTTAAAAAGATGGTTCTTTAGCAAAGAAAATGGTTCTATATAGAACCACGAACACTCAAAGAACCCTGTGCATGATTAAAGGATCCTTTCCATAATAAAACGGTTCTCACGCTGATAGCGAACCTGCTGTAGATGGCTCTATAGCACCAAAAAGGGTTCTTATATTGTTACAATACGAGCTTGTAATGATAGAAGAACCCTTTTTAGTGCTATGTAGAACCATGAACACTCAAAGAACGCTTTGCACGATTAAAGAGTTCTGTGCATAGTAAAACGGTTCTTCAGATTGATGGAGAATCTGCTGTAGATGGAGATCTATACAGCACCAAAAAGGGTTCTGTTATTGTTACAAGCTCATATCGTAACAATAACAGAACCCTTTTTGGTGCTGTATAGAACCCTTTTCAGAGAGGCTCTATACAGAACTATCTACGGCACGTTCTCCATCAATCTGAAGAACCGTTTTACTATGCAAAGAACTCTTAATCGTGCAAAGCGTTCTTTAAGTGTGGATGGTTCTTTATAGAATCATCTTCTTTACTAAAGAACCCTTGGAGAACCATCTTTCTAAGACTGGTGTCAGACTTCTGCGCACTGCGCTGTGAGTACTGTCTAAACGTACTGAACTGCAGCTGAATCTCAGTTATACTTTGGTGATTTCGAGCTGCTGCACAAACCAACATTCACCGTCTCCACGTCTCGAAGCTGATCTACCAACGTGCTTTACGATTTTTACAAGTAGGAATTTCCGTCCGAAAGGTCGGTGTGTATATTTTGAATACTAAAACGTGGCTTGTGAAACGCGATCAATGCAGTTTTATTCAAATAAAATATCACTTTTAAAAAGATCGTGTCTCTGGTTTTTGGTTCAGGTTCTGGTCATTTTTACTGTCGTTTAAAGGAGCGACTGAAAGGCACTGTGTGTTTTTATTCTGAGCTGAATAAACCCCTGTATTAATGATATTCTCTGTAATGCTGTGAGTTTAGGAGCTGTGTAAGTTGATCTTCCACCAGCTTAGCTGTACGAGATCCTACAGGACTCAGTGAGCCTCAGCTGAGTGAAGAGGTCTGGAAGGGCTATAAATATAAAAGGGCAGTAAATATGCCAGAGTTTGGCCAAAGACAAGTCCTTATAGTCAGTGAGGAACTTAACAGGAAGCCATTCTAAATAATGCAAGTGTTTGAAACTGAATGAGCTTCTCCAACTTGTTATTTTTCACACTTTGCCAGTGTCCATCAGCCTGTGTTCTACATTTGCCTTGTATGTTTTTGTCTGTCTGACTGAGGTCCAGTTGCACTGACCATTTTCTAAACATCCTCCATCCTTTCCTAATCCCATAGAAACAAACAGGCTGTTTTTGTTACCGGCCCTTTAAGACTGATGTATGTAAGTGATTGGCTGTCTTGTACTGCTGTAGGCTGAATAGGCAAATACTGAACTATTCATTTATTTATAAATACGTTTTTTAATTACTTTTAATAAATGTAGTAACTATTTATTAATTTAATTAATAATTTCTACATTTAATTCATTTCTACATAAGAGCTGTATGGACTGGGAAGTGAACACACAGACACACACACGCACACACATTGTCTTACCCGCTTATCCTTCTGGGTCACGGGGGGGGGCTGAAGCCCATCCCAGCGGTCAGAAGTGAACAGTACATTTTAAAATTTTGAGCAGTATTTACTACATTAAACTTGTATTAAAAAAAACTTATATCTTAGTGGCCACACTCTTCAAAATAGTTATGAAAAGGTGCTGATTTGCTCATTTATTATTGATGTGATATTATATATCATTTTTTATTGTAGACTATATAGCAGGTTTAGTTATATGACCTATTAAATCCCTGTTTTCCTTTTTGAAGTATCTAAGTGACAAAATATAGTGTAATGTTATAACGTATATGCACCGACCAGCCACTTCATTATGACCACCTCCTTGTTTCTACACTCATTGTCCATTTTATCAGCTCCACTGACCATATAGGAGCCCGTTGTAGTTCTACAGTTACAGACTGTAGTCCATCTGTTTCTCTGCATACTTTGTTACCCTGTTCTTCAGCGGTCAGGACCCCCATGGACCCTCACAGAGCAGGTACTATTTGGGTGGTGGATCATTCTCAGCACAAATTGGTGGACCGACAAGGTAGGAGTGTCTAACAGAGTGGACAGTGAGTGGACAGCAGCACTGCTGTGTCTGATCCACTCGTACCAGCACAACACACACTAACACACCACCACCACGTCAGTGTTACTGCAGTGCTGAGAATGATCCACCACCCAAATAGTACCTGCTCTGTGAGGGTCCATGGGGGTCCTGACCACTGAGGAACAGGGTAAAAGGGGGCTAACAAAGTATGCAGAGAAACAGATGGACTACAGTCTGTAACTGTAGAACTACAAAGTGCACCTATACAGTAAGTGGAGCTGATAAAATGGACAATGAGCGTAATTAAGTGGTTGTTCTGTGTTTTGTATTATTTTAATTAATTAATTAATTAATTTTAAATTTAATTAATTTTAAATTTAATTTCCTGATTTGTGATTGTTTTGTTTTGTTGCATCATCGCAAACATTGCAATTTCGGTCACCAAGACGAAAAGTTTTGGCACCCCCTGCTCTAATAACGACCGTGCGGAAATAATAATGATGGTGATAATGTTTTGGCACCCCCTCCTGTGCGGAAATAACAGTGATCGTAATAAAAAACAAAAACTACAACTCCCAGAAGCCCGCTCGAACCGGAAACGAAGGGCGAAGCAGACATGCGCGGTGCGCGCCGAGCGGAGGCCCTTTCCTGTCTGAGCGAGGCGAGCAGAGACACCGCGGAGACAAGTAGGTGGAAAAAAAATCACCAAATTCGGCTCGAAAACCCCCCAGAACCGGACTCCACCGCCCGCTCGGGTCCGTAAGAGTGTCCTGCGCCTGTGGACGCCGGGCTGGAGTGAAGTGGGGGGTTTAATGTGTTAAAGCGGCGGTTTATCGGTCTCGGTGTGGACCATGTGGCCGCGGCGGGCCGCGCTCGGTGAGCGGAGCAGCTCCGCCGCCGGAGCGCTGATCGCCTCGGAGGGAGACTCTCAGACTGAGTCACTCCGAGACCCTCGGCTCGGACGGAGAGACCCCTATAAACCCCCTTCGTGCTGAGGAGGCCGCGTGCAGGCCCGCCGTGTCTGGCGGCCGCCTGAGAGCGGAGACGGAGGCTAAAGCTAAAGCTAACCGCTCCGAGTTCAGCTTCTCCCGGTTCGGCCAACACCGAAAAACGGGCGCGCTGTAAATACAGGTTCTGATTTTAAAGAACCCAAACAGCGTAGAACTTACTCAGAGGTTAAGATCTGCTTTTCAGAAGCTGTGCGTATTATCTGCGTTCTTAAAAGTGTGGTTCTTTAAGGTTCCTCATGGTTCCGTTTAGAACCATGAGTTCTGTATGGAACCCCTTTGAATGCTTAGGTGGTTCTTAAGCTCCGTTCTTAGAAAAGATGATTCAAGGGCTTTTTGGTAAAGGCAGTGGTTCTGTTTAGAACCCTTTGGTTCTTCAGATTGATGGAGAATGTGTTGTAAGTTAGCCATCTTACAAGCTTGACTTGGTATCGACAGGAGAACCTTTGTTGGTGCTGTTTAGAACCAGTTTCACAAAAGGTTTTATTTAGAACCACATACAATATTCTCCATCAGTCTGAGGAACTCTATAGGCATGAAATCGTTCTGTGTAGAACTCATGGTTCTAAGTAGAACCTTTGCCTGTACTGAAGAGCCATTGAACAATGTGTAGTAGTTCTGGTTGCTGATGTGACCGTGTTGAGTCTTCTAGTGAATAAAGCTGCTCTTTTCCTCTCGTGTGAACGTTTGTTTTGTGCTTATCAGCCTTTTAATCATCCACATATTAAAGATGACTAAAAAGCTTTGTAAGCTTGGCTGAAACAGTGTTAAAGTAGTTTAAATAGGACAGGTGAAGTACAGTAGTGAGGATCACAGGTGAAGAATAAAGAACTTGCGTTGAGGAGATCTAGATAATTCACATGGATGTAAACTTCTCTCACCCGTTTACGCTTTACTAAGTTGATTTTCTACAGATATGCTCGATTTATCCCACTTTGCGAAGTTCGTCTGCTTCTCAGACAGGGATTAAGCCTAGTCCTGGACTACACAGCGGTCTGAATGAAGTCTCCATTGAGAGTAAAGTCTAATCCAGGACTAGTCTTAATCCCTGTCTGACTAACTGGCCTTAATGTCTCCTTTAGGGTTGTTGAAGGGCGACTAACTCTTGTGCCTAATGTGACTGTTAACTGACTGAGTTAGTACTGTTTGTTCATTGTTGGAGTTAATAGTCGTTTAAGGGTTTGTTTCCCAGACAGGGGTTAAGCCTAGTCCTGAGCTACATGCATTTCTGAATGGAGATCCAGGACTAGGCCTAATCCCCCCTTCTGGGAAACGGACCCTAGAAATTCAGAACGTGTTGGGATCTCTGAGTGAGGGTGGCTTGGAGGGAAAGAGTACTTCAGGTCCCAGATCCATGTTCTGATGCTCTCCTCCTTGTTGTGGTACTGATTTTGGTGACGCTCTCATTCCAGGATGACAGAGTGGGAGACCGCACCAGCTGTGGCTGAGACCCCCGAGATCAAGCTGTTCGGGAAGTGGAGCACGGATGATGTTCAGATCAATGACATCTCCCTCCAGGTGAGCCACGTTTGAGGAAAGGTTCACCTTTTCCCACTAAACTGAATATGTCTGAAGATCGCCTCTTCAGTTTTGCACGGGAAGAAGAGCCTTTAATTATACTAGTATTATAGCTTCAGCCAAAAACTGAAGATCAGCAAGTGAGTCCTGGCTGGTCTACCACATTCTGTAGTAAGGAGGGAACTTGTGTGGTAGATTTTTCAGCAAACTCTTCCTTTTAAAACAATAAATTTGATCTTTTATTTGATCTTTTACCCTTTTGTGTGGTGTTCAGGTATGTGGGACCCATATTCAGTGGTTACCAAAAGAAAAAATGCGGTGATTTTTTTTTTTTAAATTATTATTATTATATCCTCAGATTCTTGTTCTTTGCCCATTTTCTGTGACGAACATATAAAATAACCTATTTTCAGTGTCTTCACTCTGTTCACCCCCCACACATTTATTACACGGGTGGTGTTGGGTGAACCTGCAGGGAATAACAGAGTGGAGGTGCTGTGTCCTTCACTCTCTTCTCCCCCTACATAGCCTGCTGTTAGTGTATGTGTTTGTATATATGTGTGTGTGTGAGAGGGTGGACAACATGGACAGGCTGCTGACTGGCTACAGCTGCTAAAGGAGAACCCTACGCTGGCCACTTTTGATATTATAAACATCTGATAATTTTACTAATTGTATAATGCGGTGGGTCCACCAGACCACTGAGTAACCTCAACACCACACAAGGGTTAAAGACGTTCAGCTGTCAGTTTAACGTTCCTTAGTTGTATAAATCTCCCTTAAAAGCTGCTTATGTTGAAGCCTCGTTTGTGAAACTACTCACTGAAGCGAGACTAGAGTCACATCCTGATACTCCTCGTTGTCTTGGTGTGCTAGAGTCCTCGCAGAGCAAACCTCTCTGCTTATTCATTGGCTGCCGCTTTCCATTGCTCAGCCAATCACCAGCTCTGAAACATCTCCTATAAAGACTCTCTGTAGGTAAAACCCAGTGCTGTAGGTAGAGCTGTATGGTGCTGATCGCTGTTAATGTATAGTGATCTGTTGTAAATATGTAGTAAATATGAGATAGTTAAGCTTTTAACAATATATTCGACAGATTGAGTGTGCCTTTTACTCATGTTATCTAGAAACTTGCAGTTCTAGATACCATGAGTAAAACCATGAGCACTCCTGTACATGTTCTTTACTGGGTGATCCGCATCGTTTTGAAAAAAATCCATAAAAATGAATCAGAGCTTCTGATCTGGAAATGCAGTTTCTGGCTGGTTAATGTTTTATTGCTCTTCAGTGTAATTTTACCCTCATCCCTGCTGGTACAGCAGCTCTAAGTCTGCGTTTTTCTCTCCTCCGTTCAGGACTACATTGCCGTGAAGGAGAAGTACGCCAAGTACCTCCCCCACTCCGGAGGGCGCTATGCGGCCAAGCGCTTCCGTAAAGCTCAGTGCCCCATCGTGGAGCGCTTGACCAACTCCATGATGATGCACGGACGCAACAACGGCAAGAAGCTGATGACCGTGCGCATCGTGAAGCACGCCTTTGAAATCATCCACCTGCTGACCGGCGAGGTGAGGATGTCCCAGACCAACAGAAAGAGAGAGAGAGAGAGGCTGAACTGCAGACCAGATTGTCTAATATTTATTGTTATTGTTATCATGGTTGTCATAATTATTGGTTGAAGTAGATTTTAAAGAATAGACGAGAATTTCCTACTCTAGAAGTTTGTCTGTTGTACTTAGTTGGCAGCATAATTCACATTTTAAGTTCTTCTGGTATCTCGGAGTGAAAATATATATGCATAAAATATTTATAAATATATGAATGTGTCTCAGACATTCAGAGACCCCCAGTTGTTTTCTGGTCAGCTGTATTTCTGGATGTCCAGAGAGCGAGACTAGAGTCACATCCTGATACTCCTCGTTGTCTTGGTGTGCTAGAGTCCTCGCAGAGCAAACCTCTCTGCTTATTCACTGGCTGCTGCTTTCCATTGCTCAGCCAATCACCAGCTCTGAAACAGATCTTGGTATTCAAATGCTATAGCAGGTTTTTGTATATGTACTGAGATGTTTGATGACTTTGAAATCAGATTGATTTGACAGAAAAATAAGTCTCAGTGCAAAATAGTGGGTTTAAACTGAGCATTAATACAGAAATAAACAGTGATTTGGTTCCAAAGCTTTTACTTTATTGCTTCAAGGTTGTTTGTTCAATCAGCTATTCATGCCTGGGAGTCAGAGTGTGTCTCTCTCTCTGGGTGCGTAGAATGGTCCTCCCAAAAAAAATAAATAAAGGGTAAAAAACAAAAGAAATATTTCCACCCTTACCTGTCCTACTGAGGTTTAAGAAACCTTTCTAGTAGGTGACGTTAGAAATGCAACCCCTGAATTTCCTTTTGTGTTAAATGAGGTGTTGATTTATCTGATCTGTCCGGTTTGTCATCATTTGTTCGTCCTGTTTTTCTTCCAGAACCCCCTGCAGGTGCTGGTGAACGCCATCATCAACAGCGGCCCCCGTGAAGACTCCACCCGTATCGGCCGTGCTGGTACAGTCAGGAGACAGGCTGTGGACGTGTCTCCTCTCCGCAGGGTCAACCAGGTACGTCGGGCATGGTGACCTTAGGCTCGTACGACTGCTGCAGAGTGTCCTTCACTATTGATCAGTGCTTTCCTAAAGAGATTATACAAGCTGTGTGTCTCCATCTCTCACAGTTAAACAGCTGCGTTAGAAATAGATTCATCTTAAAGCAGCTCAGTCCGTTCGTCCACATGTTGCTTCCCCACAGCACCTTCTGCAATTTTACCTCATGTAAACAAAAAAAGCGTTTTTTAGGAGCCGTTTTAAGTTTAGTTTTTAAAATACCTCATTATTTTGAAGATGACTGATTAGTTAAAACACCATAATTCACCTGGAGTGAAAACTAGAAAAATTCAACCTCTGTCCTGATCATCTGGACTCTGGGTGTTTCAGAAAGCAGTAGCTCTCCTGTGTGGCCAGATTTCTGAGCACTATTTTGCTGTGAACAAAGAAAAAAAGGATGGAACAGTTCTGGAAAGTTAACGTCTGAGGGTGCCTGGATACTTTCGGACATGCGATGCGAGACCAGCGTCACATCCCGACATTCCTCGTTGTCCTGATGTGCTATAGGTCTCGCAGAGTAATCTTTCTTTGTTAGTTCATTGGCTGCTGCTTTCCATTGCTCAGCCAATCACAAGCTCAGGAACAGCAGCCCCGGCGCTCAGTCATTGTCACTCACAGCATCACAGGGCTATCTACTCAGAGACCTGCTGAGTTTGAAACTCTTAAATATTAAATCGATTAATGATAATAGTAATAGACTAGTTATAGCAGCTTTCATACATTTTAAAGGACCCGTATCACAGAAAACCAAATTGTGCCACGTTTTATAAAAGTAATGTTTATTTACTACGTTAACAAGCTTTGGAATCCGTACAGCCCACTTTTGGAAATTAAGCTGCAAAAATGTCCCGTTTTCAGTCAACTGTATTTGTGATGTCATGAAAATCACACTTGCATATATCCGCCTTTTCAGCCTGCAGCAGTTTAGCTCCGCCCACCCATGCTGAAGTTGAGTGTTTTTAGCTCGTACTGCTGTTTGAATGAGGCACAATACAGGGCAGCCAATCAGAACAGAGGTCACTGTTGCAGTCAGAACAAAATCCCTTAGTTTATCTTTCTTTACTTATACAGCTTTTCTCACACTACGATTTTTCACCACAGTCTTTGTACCAGTGTTGTCCCAGTTGTTTGTTAGTTCTGCAGATCATTTAAACAGCTTTCCAGTTTGTTGATGTCATTTAAAAACTGAAGCAGATCCTGTCATGTAAACAGTGTTGTATGTAGCAGTTTATTGTTCACTCAGGAGCTGTTAAGACTTCTTTTGCTAATCGACTTTATTTTTTGGTCAGGCTATCTGGCTGCTGTGCACAGGAGCGAGAGAGGCCGCCTTCAGGAACATTAAGACCATTGCTGAGTGCTTGGCTGACGAGCTCATCAACGCTGCCAAGGTAACTAACTGGACTACAGCTCTAATAACAATCGCGGTCCCACGTCTCTGTATAGTTCATTAAATATCAGTACAGTGACTCAAACCTCACAGTCACAAAAATGTCTATCTGATTTCAGCTAATATTTAAAGTGGTTGTGCGTTTTAAGGAATCTGATACTCCTGGACATGAGCTCAGTGGGGTTTCTCAGTCCACGTGTAGTTAGAAGAGCTGCTTGCTAAGCAGTAAATTCTTGTGCACTATTTGGAGTCGAATTAATTCCCATATAAATACTTAGCTGTGTTTATAAGAAAACTGCCGCTAGAAGTCGGAGTTATACATCACATGCTAGGTTTAAGAGATGGTAGAGCTGCTTTTCATGTATGTAGAAAGAAATCTGAGTAACTCATGTAGAACCAGAGATTTCTCATTCACATCAATAACATGCATGTTGTGCATGTGTAACACAATACTGATTTTCTGCAGTAGTTGGATCATAACTGAAGGCCCTAAATAGCGACAACATAGCTTCAGAACAATTATAAGCCACGAATCTGTTTCCATGCAGAGCTAAATGATCTTTAGTTTCAGAAGGCCAGACACGATCCTGTAATGAGTGAATACGTCTGGGGGCAACATGTTTAACTTTTGGTGCTGGTTTTTGGCAAAATCTGCCATTAATAGAGGTGCACCACCTCTAAACCCCACCCCTAAATTCCTCTAGTCCATGTTCTTTTAACAGGAGTAAATTCAATAACATGAGCAAAACTAGCGCTAGTGAAGCACTATTGTTAGTTAATGGAACTTTTTCCATTGAAGGAGGTGATGTTTATGTCTACTGCTGGGTATGTGCTCTCTGCCCACACAAGGTACATCTACAAACCCATTATTTATTTATTTTTAAGTTACATCCATGGCCTAACAACAGGCTTGTCTGTTGGACAGTGTTGCGCAGACCAGCACCCCCTACTTTGAGCTCCACCTTTACAAGGTGTCGGATTTGTCTGAAATCTCACTCCCATTTGTTTCTACCCTAACAAGTCTTCGTTCCAACCAACATTTAGCCTCATCTTTGTCTTGGTTGTCCAGCGTCTGGACCCGCGAAACGAATTGACCTTCACTGAGCCAGTTCAGTGTCAGCTTGGCGTAGTTAGAGCCAGACTTGTTGCCCATTTGTGCGTCCACAGGCCGTCTTGTCCAGCTCTGTATTTGGCCGGAGTCTGACTGGAAGTTTTCCAGAGAGCGAGACTAGAGTCACATCCTGATACTCCTCGTTGTCTTGGTGTGCTAGAGTCCTCGCAGAGCAAACCTCTCTGCTTATTCATTGGCTGCTGCTTTCCATTGCGCAGCCAATCACCAGCTCTGAAACATCTTCACTAAAGATTTTAGTGCTTACTAAATGAAGATGAGCACTGCCAGCTGTTGGATGTTCATCGTTTTGCTTGTGTTTTTTTCTTCAGGGTTCGTCAAACTCCTACGCCATCAAGAAGAAGGACGAGCTGGAGAGAGTGGCCAAGTCCAACCGTTAAAACGCCTGTTGCTTTCTACAAAAAGAAGAAATAAATTTGAAGAAATTTCAGTTTATTGTTGTCTTTGAGTGATTCTTAGGCCACAACAGCATTCAGTTAGATTGAAGCAAATAACAGTGCTGAAAATATAATTGACATGGGATTAAATTTACTGAGGTGTGTGATTTTATTTCCATCCAGATGGGCAGTGTCGGTTTATCAGAGACCCTCCAACCATATGTTAAACACTTCATGAGTAGCAAAACGAAAAAACGGATGCTTTTGAAGAATCACTATTTACACGTTTCACCGTTCAGACATACTGTTTAACTCAATAGACAGAGAAAATTGAGATCTTGCAGACGCATAAAGGGGTGATCATAAATGCTGCAAAGAAGTATTACATATGAACAATACCACTGAATTCTGAGAAAACGCCCCCCTCAAGAAACTCGCTCATCCTGTTGTAATTCTGTTGAGGTCTGGATGCGAAAGGTTCACAGAGGAGTGTAAAGAGACGTTTTACTGATGGCCCCTGATAAACTAATCCACTCCAAACAGGGCTTTAGGATCAGTTTCCATCAGCTCTGTACCAGAGAATGTAACTCGTGTTAAAGAACTACAAGGAAATGTGGAGCATCTTCAATGTCTAATGCTGTTTTCTCTTCATAAATCACTCCTCTTATAACTGCAGGTGAACGAGCCTCAATTGGGCCACCAATTTGGCCCAAACCCATTTCTTTTTACCCCTACCCCTTGTTTTCAAGTGTCACATTGCCCCTTTGAACTGAGTTACAAGGGGTAGTGGTGGAAATCCTCTCTATAAAATGGGACCCTCAAATAAAGAATAGCATTACTTCATTAACGGCTATTAGTGCTGCTCTGTAGGCGACCCTGCCAGTCTGCAGTAACAGCAGAGGAGGGTAAAGTTCAGCTCCTCACTGCTGGGCAATTATTTATTATCGCCCACCCCTAATTCTCCAGTGATGTGAAGCTGAAGTCAGATATTCACCAGCTTCTTCTTCAAATTTTCCCCTTCCACCTTAAATGGTGCAGCAGTTACATTCTGGCACTTAGGGCATCAGAACTGCTGGACTATTTAAGGTGGAACAGGAAAGTTAGCTAGCTAGCTGCTGAAACATTAGCATGCTATTAGCGAAAAAGACCAAAATACACTGAAACAACATTAAAGTAAGATAACAGGGTTTTTTTTTGTTTTTTTTTAAACACAGAAAAATCTCAGATTTGTGGGTTTCTTTGGTCTCTTGTTCAGCCATTCACCCTACCCCTCTATCTCAACAACAGTCGGGACACCCTACCCCTAGACGTGAACGTGCAAAATGTAGGGGTGGGGCCAAGTGTTAGGGGAGAGGGGTGAAATTATCCATAAATGGTCCATGCAAATGAACCCATGACTGCTTAAATAGGAGGTGTCCCGTTAACTGAGTGTGATCGTGGTGACAATGGCGGAACAAAAGATAACAAAAAATTGTGTGCAATAGTTTCACAGCTTTTTAGGCTTGTAATTATTTGCAACTGTTACCTGCCCATAATAATTTACTATTGAGAGTGGTGATCAAGAACTTTGGGAAGGCACAAGTAGTTTGGAGCAATAAATTTCTATACAGAAAAACAGGCTCATTATGTATCTCTCTCTCTCTCTCTCTACACACACACACACACACATATATATATATATACAAATACACATATATATATATATCAAAATGTAAGATATGTCAAAATAGATAAACGCAGACAAAACAATGCTTAGTCATGAATGGCCTTTTGTGGAGCTTAATTTGGTATCAACTGGTACACCTGAGAACGATTTGCTGCAATTCTCTATTTTACAACAGTGTCGCCAGTTCCCACTCCCTATTTATTTATTGATTGATTGATTGGCTGTACGCATGGGTCCGTAAATGTAGTCCCATCAGAGAACTCATAAACCGGCTCTGCTCCCGGTTTCCTGCCAAGCATGTCTTTATAAATCCCGGTTTCTGCGCGAGATGTTGCACACGTTCCAGACCCATTTTTGCATGTATGCACCGTTTAAAAATGGGGCGCCCAGCTTTGTTGCAGTTTTGTGAAATCTGTCAGTTCACTGGGATCTGCTGCTTTCTGGCCTGTTTCTGAACCATAGCCAGGCAAAAACACAATCGCCTGATCCATCGTATGACATTCAAATTGCATTACATTGTTAGTTCGGCAAGTGTTCCCATCGCAATTTATCACCAGTCTAATTAATCCCAAATTGTCCAAGAGGGTGAAAGGGGAATTCACAAGTTTCAGATTTCTCTGATGTAAACAGAGTCAGTCAGAGTGGTTTGGTGTGAAACGCTCTGTACTAGAGAAACTTAGGGAGTCAGATCTGTTCACAGTGATGGTGATAGGAACCAGACGTTCACCTCTAAAAGCTCCCTCACAGCAAGTTACTACATGAAGTGGTTATGAATTCACCGCCTGATGACTGAAACACTGTTTTATGGAAGCTTCGAGATTATCATCATCAGCATTCCATATATAGACACTCAGAAGACTCGTGTAGGTTCACTGGTGGTTTTAATGGTCTTTTTGGCCTTTTTGTCACTCTTAAGTATCTAATTTGGCTAATTAGCTCTCTTGCTAATGAGCTAATTACTAGATATGAAGCGATATCTGCTCACACCCTCACACAGATGTCTACAGTTATACAGGATCATGTGTTCAGTCAAACAAAGCTCTTATTTTTCTCGAATGAGTGTTAAATGTGAACAAGAACACTTGTTCTGTGGCTCCTAGCGTAAATGCTAATGTTAGCTTCGTAACTAGCTTATGTTGAACTCTACAAAGTAACAATTCTAGAACTGGCAATCAGTACATCATCAACACACCATCCTAGTTTACATTCTGGTGTTCTTATCTTCACCTTGAAGAGTAAGAATTCGCTAAATTGTCGTTAGCTTCAGCTACAAGTGCTAGCAAACATGAGGACCCCTCACTGGGGCTAATACTGCTTATAGAAGCTCTACCTGCTTTAGAAAGCTGGAAAATGCGTAAAAGACAGTAAAATCCACTGCATACTTGAGCACATTAGACATTACAGCCTCAAACACGAGAAGATTGTAGTTATTTGTGTACATCGTAAAGTGAGATGCTTCCATGGTGACTGGATGTGAGGTACAGGTACAACCAGCCATGTTTACAACCATTCAGGTTTGGTCTGTGTGTTCAAGAATCTGTTTGAATGCTACAAACTGATTGAAATCTAAATTATACGCTTGACGCAAACAAAAACGGCTTAAAACATCCTAAAACCCACTGAAAACACTGCCGTTGTTGTGGTGAGTCATTTAGAGCAAAATAGATGTGAAAAGTGAGAGTGAATGATCCCCTCTGGTGCAGTAAGTGCTATATTTTATTTGTGTCCCAATAAATAACAGCCCAGAAAGAGGATTTTAGAAATGTATTTATTTATTAAAACACACAGAAGTCTTAGGAAAAGGAATATTAGCGTTAGCGTCTGGTACAAAGTGGTGTTACAAAGGTTTGCAGTGGTCATTTAGATGGGAAAATACTTTATAATGTCGTATACAGTCTATGAAGGTTTACACTGGCTATAACAGGCTATTTAGCTAGTCATGCTAACATGCTATTGTACCGTCATTTAAACCAGACCTGAAGTCTGTGTTACTTTACAAATCTTACACAAATGTAGCTGGGAAAAAGGTAACTAGCTCCATCGACTGTACAAGCAAAGTCTAAGGTATTTAATGTACACGAGACACGGAAAAATGTGTCGGGTTCACTGAATGTTTCCCTTTATGTGTCGAACTGAATCTCGTCTGTACGGTTTGTGGTTAAACTAGCCTAAAAGCTAACGGGGCTCAGAAGCTAAACCAGGACTCGACTCGTGTTTCTGAGGGTTAATGTGAAAAATCTGAGCTTTTAGTCCACAGTTTCTAGAAATGAGCAGCTCAATTAGTGTTATTAATACTCAGGGGTCGTCTTTGGTTCTTCATGGGTTCTTCAGTAAAGGCAGTGGTTCTATGTGGAACCATTTTATGCTTAATTTTGTCTTTGCACAATGTCAAACTTGTATCAATGGCAGAATTTTCCATCAATCTGAAGAATCATCTCACCATGCAGAGAACCATTTAAGCACATAATGGTTCTATATAGATCTCATGGTTCTAAATAGAACAATTGCCTTTGCTGAAGAACCCTCAAAGAACCAGGTTTTTCATGACTTTTCCCAGTGAAAATAATATTTTGATGTTAAAATTCGAATTATTACTTGAACTGATTTTTGATAATCAATAATCCATTTTTCACTATTAATAAACCTGCCAGCTCACGTTGGAATGTTAAAATTTTACATGTTGAAATTTAATTCATGAGTAAAAATCGGTCCTCCAGCCCAAAACCACAAATTCCTATTAATGAGAATTGAATTCTGATTAACTTCAAGTCAAACTGAATTTTTTACCTTTTATTTATTAATAAATGTTGGTTCAGGTTGTATTTCTGATGTAAAGAAGCTGTAGGTTAAAAGCTGAAGTGGCTCCCTGTAGTTTTCAGATGATAAATGATGGTAAATGAGCCCCACAGTGAGAGTCATAACTGAATATGAACATAAAGCAGGGCGGATTTATGAGTAGTTGAGTTTCCTGTTGATGAGCAGGCAGAAGGAGGACAGCGCCCCCCCGAGTTTGGAGGCCTCGCTGCAGGCTGTGGGGAGGAGAGTGTAATCAGGCAGCTTCTGGAAGGCCTGGAGGAGAGAAACGGTAACACTGTTATTTATTTCATCTTATTTTGATTGATTTTGTTTATTTATTTGATTATGTGGGATTCAACTTAACATCATAAGAGATGCAACAGACATAAAGCACACAGGGCTTCTAGACAAATCTGTCGTGCAGCCCCCCCCTGTCCCTGATTAGGCTTTTAATATAGAAATAAAACAACAGAACAAACAAAACTATATATATATATATATATATATATATATATATATATATATATATATATATATATTAGTAAATATGGATCCATATGTTTGAACATATGTAAATGTAGGTTTATATACATGAATCAGTGTGAACCGATTTGTTTTCATTTAACCGTCTACTGCACACATTAGAAGAGCAATTACATTTTTTGGACCCGATTATTAAATCCAAAAACATTAAAATTAATATTAATAATGTGATCAGGGGTCCTTTTGGAATATGTTGCCTTGAGGCAACATTGTGAGACAATGGGAAGACATGATATAGAGCCATATTCCCTAAAGTGGTGAGACCTGGCTTGTGACTGGCTAAATAAATTCCACTGTCAAACAGTGTCGCTTCTAGGCAACAAACATATTTCTGCAAAATCTCATGACAAAAAAAATTATACTCAATGTTTAAAAAGAGGTTTAAAGAGATAGTATGACCAAGCACATGCCTTTTATTGACGTACTCAAACTCTTCCCTTTATTGTTAACCCTGTCGTTGTCTTTAAATATGTATAATGTTATTGTAAAGTGAGGGAAATGAGTTTGTTGCCCTGAGGCAACATCGTGCAATAGAGGGAAAAGCTTGTGTGCCTGAATTAACATTCAGGCCTCGGCTCTCGGTCACAGAGCAGAAAACAAACTACTATTGCTCAAGTGCCTGGTGTTTTCTGGATATCATGAAAAAACAATTTTTCATTTTTTATTCATTTTTTTACATTTATAAAACAGTTTGTTGCTGTATGTAAACATTGTTAGATGTCACAAAAACGCACCTATTCAGCCTACAGCAGTTTAGCCCCTCCCACTCAGACTGAAGTTATAGGGAGTGCTTCGTGAGTGGGGCAGGACACAGGGCAATCAGGACAGAGCTCATTTACATATATCAGCCTTTTAAACAGCCTGTTTAATTCTAAAAATGGTGATGTATGAATTATGACTGTTTTTAATACATAAACACAATGTTATGTTTGGACCTCAGGAGGGAAACAAAATACAGTAAAGATGTTATAGGATATGGACCCATTGTTAAAGGGGAACTCCACTGATTTTTCAAAATTTAAACCGTCAAGATGGGAACAGAGTCGTTCAGAGTGGTTTGGTGTGAAATGCTCTGATCTAGAGAAACTTACCGAGTCAGAACTGTTCACAGTGGTGGTGATAGGAACCAGACGTCCACCTCTAAAAGCTCCCTCACAGAAGCATAAAGTGGTTATGAATACGCTGCTTTATGGTAGAGGTTTGACTTAAAATGTATTTAAATCCATTTATTTTAATCCATTCTTGGTGGAGGGATACATGCACTGCATTGTGAGGCAAAATAGTCCCCAAAGAAAACTTATTATTTCAGATTTTCCATTTTTTTTATCAACAACATTCCATATAAAATCTCAGACTCGTGTAGGTTCACTGGTGGTTTTGGACAGTAAATAAAATGGCTGTATGTGTGTTGTAGTCATGGTGACCCCTGGTTCCTATCACCACCACTGTAAAGACATCTGAGTCTGTACGTTTCTCTACAGTGAACAATTTCACACCAAACCACTTTGAATGACTCTGTTTACATATCAAGGACAGAATTATGCAGAAAATTTGGTGGAATCGTGGAACTCCCAGTTAAATGAATGGAGACTATAAAACCGCATTTCTGTCTTATTCCACAAGGCGGTTCTTTTTGGTAAGACCGACCTTCACAGATTTGCCTTACTGCTACTATTGAAGTACTTGCAAGCACACTGTTTTTGTAGCACACACAAATTCTATAATAACAATAATAATAATAATAATAATAATAATAACAACAACAACAATAATAATAATAATAATATAATGTACTGCTATGTTTACAGCGCTGTTTGATGGTTTTTGCTGTCACTGTATTAAAAAAAGGCCCACCAGCTGCTCCCACCACTGTCTGCATCACAAACGTTCAGTTTAATAAATCGTCCCAAAGCAGAAGAAACTCATAAGGCTTTAAACGAACGTCAGTGACGGTCTCCTCTAAACGATCTGCTCCATTTAATGCCCCACTTCTCCTCTCCTTTTCCTCCTCTCTGCTGAACGTTTGTCTGAAACACCATTCTCTGCTCTTTGTTTCTCTTCTGTCTGTGCCGTAATTAGCAGCTCTTTGAATCGGTACGTTCCTCTAATTAAGGTTTGGAAAGCCAGAAACGTGGAGATTGTATGAATAATTAATTGATTGGAGTTCATTAGTGAGACTGATAACTTCCACACTCATTAATAAACCAGTGCAGAGGTATGAATGCAGAGTAGACGCACAGAAGGAGACGACTCACGCAGAACCAGGCCAGGTCTTTCATTATGTATTATTATTATTATTATTATTATTATTACTAGCATTTGTGACAGTCATTATATAGCAAAATATTTTATTTACACAGTTTAGGTGTTTATTTATATTCAGTTTTGCTTTATTGTGTTAACCTTAGCATTCATGAACCTTTTCAACTCCTTGGGACCACCAGTGGTTCCAAAACGCACTTAGTCATATTCTTCATAACTTTCATATTTCATAAGCTACATTCAGAAGGTGGGTGTCGTATGAGAGCTGCAACTGTCTTCTTTCCAGTCAAATAGATGGGTGATGTCATTTTAAACCCATATAGTAAAAGAAGCTGAACTCACAATTTTTTTTTTCTACTGAAAGTCGACCCACAAATCTGGGCTATTAAACTATAAACAGATGGCGTATCTTCAGTGATCTGCTCTGTACAAATTATTTTTATAAAATAACACAAAGAGCGTCTCAGATTTTTGGCTTTCAGCCGTAAATTGTAAGCATATAGCAATGTGTGTGATCATAAACACATGTTCTGTTAATCTGAGGGGAACTTTTACAAAAAAAAAATAAAAAAAATAAAAATTTACATTTATTTCATGCAGTTACTGAATAATCTGCCTTACGATTTGGTCATGTAAATTCAGATGGAACAACCAAAATATACCCTGGTGAATAAGAGGTTAAAGCGCCCAAATCCTCCTTTTTCCTTGTATTTTATCCCCCACTCCAATATCCAGTTATGACATTTAGTCATAATTCATTTTAACATGATCATTTTCAAACCTCTCTTTGTCCCTCAGAATTAAACAGGCTGTTTTATTTGCTGCGACTTTAATACTAATGTATGTAAATGAGCTTTGTTTGGATTGGCTGCCCTCATTCAGAAAGCAGGGCTGAAACACTCCTTATAATTCAGTGTGAGTGGGCAGAGCTAAACTGCTGTGGGCTGAATAGGTGGATATATGTGCATGTGTTGGTTTTTATGACATCACGAAAGCAGCTTGTTAAAAACAAGCTATTTTTCAAGCTTGGTTTCCATATATGGACTGTATGTTTTGAAACATTACAATCTTATATTAGATTTTCCATGATCTTGGCCCTTTAAACTCGTTTAGTATTCATTTACTCACTTAGGGCCCTAAAATGTTCAGAAACAGCTTTGGCTTTTTTTCTGATTTGCCACGACACACACTCACCCGGCCGCTTATTTAAATCAAGTTATCAGTTTTACCAGTAGGGGGCGACACAGAGTTATGACTGTACTGCTTTGCTTGTTCCTGCTCCTCCCTCTGAGGCCGAGGGACGGGGTTGAGAGGGGGATTTGGAGCACAGCCGAGAGTGCCGGGTGTGTTACAGAGAGGATTTACTGTGGGTCCTTCTTTTGTCATGTGAATGTAAACCAAGAATTGTTTACATTGTTCGAAGGTCAATAACAATCAGAGAGAAACAGACTGAGACCCACTGAGGCCTTTCAGTTTACAAGAGTAACACTGCCCCCCCTCACTGGCCACTTTATTAGAAACACCTAACTTTTACTTCCACTCACTGGCCACTTTATTAGAAACACCTACCTTGTACTTCCACTCACTGGCCACTTTATTAGAAACACCTACCTTGTACTTCCACTCACTGGCCACTTTATTAGAAACACCTACCTTGTTCTTCCACTCACAGGCCACTTTATTAGAAACACCTACCTTGTACTTTCATTTACTGGCCACTTCATTAGAAATACCTACCTTGTTTTTTCACTCATTGGCCACTTTATCAGAAACATCCATATATATGCATTTCTGTATAGTGTTTTTCGATATTTTGACGGAAGATTAAGTTTTGTTTTTCTTATAAAGTGGATGGTGAGTCGTGGCAGTGATGGCAGCACTTCAGAGATCAGAGAAGCTCTTAGATTTTTACAGAATGTAACATTTGAAACTGTAAAAGTGTCAGACTGGACGTGAGATTGGACACTGCGGAGAAGGGAACTCACAGGTATACTGTTGGGACACTCATCGACGGTGGGGTGGAGGAGGTAGTCCACTTTAGCCGGACCCCGCACGTACACACAGTTAGCGGCTACGTCCTCCGCCACGGTTAAAACATCATAGTGGTGGTCCGTCAGCTGCTCCATCACCTACAGCAACACAGCAGTACAGCACAGTTATTAAGTGTAAGTGTACACAGTATAGTGGAGATCACCAGCCCTGCTCCTGGAGATGTACAGTGCAAAACTCAGAGACCACCCTACATTTATTTAATTTCCAATCATAACAGCCATTAAGTGCAGCTACAGAGAAAATGGGGCTCCTAACAACCACCTGGAAGACCTGGAAAACACCAACGCTGTCCCCATCAGATAAACAGCACTTAAAGCTTTCATCTTTGAGAGAGAGGAGAAAATCAAGCTGCTTCAGATCTGAAAACATCCACAGGTGTTTCTGTCCATCCTTCCACTGTGAGAAGACGACTCAGCGCTGTGGGTCTGAAAGGATGTGTAGCTGTCAAGAAGAACCTCACTGAGAAAAGGAGACGGACACATCAAACAAAGAAGCTGAACGATGGACTGACCACCCCAGAGTCCAGACCTCAACACCACCGAATGGGTTTGATTACTTCAGAAAATGATCAACCAGCTTCTAAGACTGAACTTTGGAGGTGTGTCTGCAGGTTTCTTAGAGAAACTAAAAGTGAGTCTTCTGAAAAGAATGGAAGCTGGAATAAAGGTAAAGTGTGACACAATAAAGACGTTTTTGAAGCTTCTGCGTAATTTTCTATTAAATAGATCCCTGCAGACTTCAGCTCTGCATTTGATTCATCTCTTTATTGTCTACAGAAGTCTTTAATTAGCTGAATGAGGTGGGTTTGTTCTGGTTGGAGGTGAAACCTGCAGGAAGGTAGATCTCCATGAGGAGGACTGGTGACCCATTGCAATATAATAAGCCTCTAAACAATGTCTCACAGCAATGGTCAAAGCCAGACTACAGCATTGTACTGATTAATCATTCAGATCAATATAATTTTATTACACTTTCTACAAATATGATTGTACAAAACCAGCTTACCTAGAAATGCAGGTGCTTTAGCACCCCAATGATCAAGCTGTGGGAGACAGTAGGGTGTAAATCTCTGACCAATCCTGGTCCTGTAGATCAACCACCCTAGAGAGTTTAGCTCCAACTATAATCTAATACACCTGATCCAGGAAATGCAGGCCTTCAAGATCATCTGAGTATTAGAGCCAGGTATGATGGAGCTGAGCTCTCCAGGGTGGTAGATCTCCAGGAGCAGGATTGAGCACCTCTGCAGTAGTGGAGTATAACTTTAATTTCACATTTAAAATGACCACAAAGTATCTTGTTGAATATTATTGTAAACGCTTATTATGAATTCCCACTATTCCAAAATCAGTGCAGTTGAATCACCACATTCAGATCCATTCAGATTTTGCAACAGTGAACTCCCCAAGAGCACGAGGAAGAACCTCTGAGAGGAACCAAGACTCAAAAAGAGAAACTTCCTAAGAACATGAGGAAGAACCACTGAGAGGAACCAAGACTCAAAAGGAGTAACTCCCTAAGAACACGAGGAATAACCACAGGGAGAAACCAAGACCCTAAAGGACAAACTCCATAAGAGCATAAGGAAGAACCACTGAGAGGAAACCAAGACTCAAAAGGAGAACCTCTCTAAGAGCATGAGGAAGAACCACTGAGAGGATCCAAGACTCAAAAGGAGAAGAGGGGAACTCGTCCTCCTTTGGGCTGCACTGTACAGTGGCGTTGAGAAATCTGGTATGTGGTAATCTTTCATTTTTGTCCCAAATGTTTCTGCATGGTTTCTGCAGGACTTGGATGGAGAAGCACTGGTGTACAGACAGAGCCAGGCTGCCTCCAGACTGACTGTTCCTGAAGGTAATGAGGTTACAACTGGATCACAGCACCTCATGGGCACCAGCAGTATCATGTTACCTCCTAATGGCCGTCTACAAGGGAAACTACTGTACTCCCTTCTAGGTGGAGGGTGGACAACAGGGTCAGCAGTGAACTCGAGATGCAACAGACGTCCACTGTGAGGCTTTGAGAAGAGGGTATCCAACACTGCTCTGATGGATCTTAATACAACAAACCTATTATGTATTTAATTTCTAGTCACAAGTTAGTTATTTTTTAGTGTCAAAGAAGAAAATATATTTAACAGAAAATGACACAGAAGCCTTACAACTAAATATAATATCGTATTTAGTGAGTCACTCTTTCCCTTTATTCCAGCTTCCATCCTTTTCAGGAGACTCACTTTCAGTTTCTCTCAGAAACCTGCAGGGACATTTTCCACACCTCCAAAGTTCAGTCTTAGAAGCTGGTTGATCATTTTCTGAAGTAATCAAACCCATTGAGTGGTGTTGAGGTCTTGACTCTGGGGTGGTCAGTCCATTGTTCAGCTTCTTTGTTTGATGTGTCTCCTTTTCTCAGTGAGGTTCTTCTTAGCAGCTACACATCCTTTCAGACCCACAGCGCTGAGTCGTCTTCTCACAGTGGAAGGATGGACAGGAACACTAGAAACAGTGCTAGTATGTGTAATAGATTTAAATATGTAAGTAATATTATTTGTGTTTGTGTTCGATTTTTTGCTTTTGGTGAGAACAGGCTGGTCAGTCTCTCACCCGCTGGGTTTTCTTGGCCCCCTCGCTGTTACTGAAGATGATGGTTTCAGGACCTCCCATGGAGCAGACGTTCTTCAGGCGAGAACCCCCACACACAGGTACTGTGGACACAGCAAAGTCCTGACGACACAAACAGGGAGGATAGAATTCAGCCATCATTGTTTCTGCTCTAGATTTTATCATGAAAACATAGTTTCTCAAGAAAACTAAACGTCTTTAAAAGCTAGAGATGATGACGACAGGCAGGGCTGTACGATATATTGTCATCATCACAATGCTGACTTTTGCCGTGCTGATACTGCAGAAGGCTGCAGTTTGCAAATGAGCCTCTAATCAGCCTTGTTTGTCTCGGTGAGCTGTGAGAATCCGGCCAACCTCAGATGTTCCACATTAGTGTCTATGGGTGAGAAATAACACTAAGTCATTAGAGGAAACGTCGTCACACTGTCTGCATAGGTTCCACAGAGAGAGTGCCGAAGGAGCTAGGTCCTCTCTCTGCACTCTCGTTGTGGAACTTATGGTCACACGTTATGGTCACAGTGTGCAGATTAAATGAATAAACACTCCACACATCAAGCTTCTCTTCAGACTTATATGATGCAACACATAATATGAATGAATGTCCATTCAGGTTTATTAGTGATTGCGCATTGAAGAACATAGCAACCACCTGGGATACCATAGCAAGCCCCTAACAACCAGGATACCATACCAAATGCCTAGCAACCACCTGGTATACTATTGCAACCACCTTGCAACACCTTAGCAACCTTCTGTGATACCATAACAAAGGCCTAGCAACAACTTAGCACCCACCTGGGATTCCATAGCAAGCGCTTAGCAATCACCTGGGATACCATGCCAAACACCTAGCAACACCATAGCAATCACCTGGTATACCATTGCAGCCACCTTGCAACACCTCAGCAACCACCTGGGATACTATAGCCACCGCCTAGGAACACTTTAGCAACCACCTGGGATACCATAACAACCGCCTAGCAACACCTCAGCAACTACCTAGCAACACCCTAGCCATCACCGGGGATACCGTAGCAACCTCCTAGCAACGCCCTAGCAACCACCTGGGTTACCATAGCAACTGCCTAGGGACACCTTAGCAACCACCTGGGATACCAAAACAACCGCCTAGCAACACCTTAGCAACTTTCTGTGATACCATAGCAACCACCTGGCAACACTTTCAGCAACCATCTTGGATACCATAGTAACCTCCTAGCAACACCTCAGCAACCATCTGGAATTCCACAGCAACTACCTATCACACCCTAGCAACCGTATAAAAATACCCTGGCAACCACCTGGCAACACCTTACCAACCGTTCTCTGCGTCACTCAGGAAATGCACTGTTCTAGTTATTGGTGTCATTATTTTCTTCTTTTTTATTTTTTTTTATTATGCTTTCATTATTTCTCTTTTCTACTTATCATTTTAGCATTTCCTCATTGGGAGGGTCAGGTTTTGGGCAGGGTTTGTTGCTTCGCTGTTAGGATACACTGCAGCTCCACCTCTACCTGAAATGTGTCACATCGTATCTGCACTGCTATGGCAAAACTGCAAACTGAATGACAATAATACAGTAATAGGAAAAGAGGACAAAAAATACACATATCATCACTGTCGCACGTCCACAATCCCCAAAATGATAACTTTACAGAACATTCTTAACTTTGAATTGAAGATTTTTTTCCAGTAATTCAGAGTATCTGTATTGGTCCATTCATCATGATTTTTTTATTTAATAAACAATGTGAGAAGATCAGCTTTCGCCTTTACATTGTGTGAAAACATCACGACGAAAGGACCAATAAAAATGCAGACGTTTTTGCCCTCTCCTGTCAAAGTCACTGTTGTTCAAAAATCACTTGGAGTTATATTGGAGATATAGTAGGAACTATACATCTTCGATATTGATCATTCAACTGACTTGCTTCAACCAACAACAACTTGAGGTTCATCCGAACTGTCCGGTAGGTTGAGGGACCTGCAGTCTGCAAACTGTATTTGAATATCCAAATCTGCTGAGGCCAAATCTCCAACTGCAGGAGCGTTTCATTCAAAGCAGGACCTGATTTAAATTCTGAAAGCCCAGTCTAACGCTGGCTGCATGGTTTGGACAGAGTGAAGAGCTGTGCATGTTTGACAAGTGAAAATGTGACAATACCTGTGATATGTTTACAATACAAATGAGAATGTTCACTCTGTTTGCTATAATATCTAATGAGGCTATAAGGCTGCAAGGCTGTGAGGATGCAGGATTTTAAGGCTGTGAGGCTGTGAAGCTGCAAATCTGCGAGGCTTTAAGGTTGTTACACTGTGTGGCTGTGAGACTGAAGGACTGTAAAGCTGTAAGGCTGTGAGATTGTATGGCTGCGAGGCTGTATGGCTGTAAGGCTGTGAGACTATAAGGCTGTGAGACTGTAAGGCTGTAAGGCTATAAGGCTGCAAGGCTGTGAGGATGCAGGATTTTAAGGCTGTGAGGCTGTGAAGCTGCAAATCTGCAAGGCTTTAAGGCTGTTAGACTGTGTGGCTGTGAGACTGAAGGACTGTAAAGCTGTAAGGCTGTGAGACTGTATGGCTGCGAGGCTGTATGGCTGTAAGGCTGTGAGACTAAGGCTGTGAGACTGTAGGCTGTAAGGCTATAAGGCTGCAAGGCTGTGAGGATGCAGGATTTTAAGGCTGTGAGGCTGTGAAGCTGCAAATCTGCAAGGCTTTAAGGTTGTTACACTGTGTGGCTGTGAGACTGAAGGACTGTAAAGCTGTAAGGCTGTGAGACTGTATGGCTGCGAGGCTGTATGGCTGTAGGCTGTGAGACTATAAGGCTGTGAGACTGTAAGGCTGTAGGCTATAAGGCTGCAAGGCTGTGAGGATGCAGGATTTTAAGGCTGTGAGGCTGTGAAGCTGCAAATCTGCAAGGCTTTAAGGCTGTTAGACTATGTGGCTGTGAGACTGAGGGACTGTAAAGCTGTAAGTCTGTGAGACTGTAAGGCTGTGAGACTATATGGCTATAAAGCTGTGAGTGTATGGCTGTGAGGCTATAAGGCTGTGAGGCTGTGAAGCTGCAAATCTGCAAGGCTTTAAGGCTGTTAGACTGTGTGGCTGTGAGACTGTATGGCTGTAAGGCTGTGAGACTGTATGGCTGTGAGACTGTATGGCCGTAAGGCTGTGAGACTGTATGGCTGTGAGACTGTATGGCTGTGAGGCTATAAGGCTGCAAGGCTGTGAGGATGTGAGATTTTAACACTGTGAGGCTGTGAAGCTGCAAATCTGCAAGGCTATGAAGCTGTTGCTGTAAGGCTATGAGACTGTAAAGCTGTAAGGCTGCAAGACTGTTAGGCTGTGAGACTGTGCAGCTGTAAGACTGAGAGACTGTAGGGTGCAAAAAAAAGTACTGTTACAGAGAAAAGTGTACTCAAGTACTGTACTGTAATATGTTACTTTTACCTGTGAATTAAAAATTACGCTTTTAAAAATAAAGGTGACTAAAGGGCTCTTTGAGCAATGCCATATAAGAACCCTTATGGCTTCTTTAAGAGGAATTCCACCAACTTTTCAAACTTTTTGCATAATTCAGTGGATGAGATGTGAACAAAGTCATTCAGAGTGGTTTGGTGTGAAAGGGTTCATTTATGGAGAAACCGTCCATGAATCGGATGGATATGTAAAAGTGCATTTTTGGCCAAAATCCTATCAAATCTATCATAAAACAGTGCCTCAGACATGAGGCAGAGTATTCATAGCCTTTCCATGTAGTAACTTTCTGTGAGGGAGCTTTTAGAGATGGACATTTGGTTCCCATCACCACCATTAGCTTCATCTATCAGAACAGAAGCTCCTCACGGTTCTTACCCTGAACGTATCAGCCAGCACCTCAGCCCCGCGGTGGTTGGTATGTTTGGAGATTCCCACAAAAAACTCCCTCCCGGTGAAGAGAACGTCACTGCCCTCCAGAGTGGCCCCTCCTGACCCCCCTTCCTCCACCCCCATCTCCACCACCGTCAGGTTCAGCTCGTTCATAACCCGCCTCACTGCCTCCGCCTGGACAACACGTACATATACAGAACACACGGGATCAATGATTAAATCTGCGGACATGCATTTATATTAATCACATTAGGCACAAACCACTACACCCCCCCCACTGTGCTTTTACATACATTTTAATATACCGTCCACTTCATTAATTACACCTTATATCTGCACTCATTGTCCATATAGGAGCACTCTGTAGTTCTACAATTACAGACTGTAGTGCCTCTGTTTCTCTGCATACTTTGTTACCCTGTTCTTCAGTGGTCAGGACCCCCATAGGACCACCACAGAGTAGGTATTACAACAGATGAGCTACTTTCTCTGACTTTACATCTACAAGGTGGACTGTCAAGGTAGGAGTGTCTAATAGAGTGGACAGTGAGTGGACACAGTGTTTAAAAACTCCAGCAGCACTGCTGTGTCTGATCCACTCAGACCAGCACAACACACACCAACACACCACCACCCCGTCAGTGTTACTGCAGTGCTGAGAATGATCCACCACCCATATAGTACCTGCTCTGTGAGGGTCCTGTGGGGGTCCTGACCACTGAAGAACAGGGTAACAAAGTGTGCAGAGAAACAGATGGACTACAGTCTGTAACTGTAGAACTACAAAGTGCACCTATATAGTAAGTGGAGCTGATAAAATGGACAGTGAGCGTAGAAACGAGGCAGGTGTACCTAATAAGGTGTCCACTGTGTGTACAGGCTGTATGTTCACCAGACAAACAGCGTTTAAACCTGTTTTTCTCAAAACTTTTTCCGAGTCCTGTTTATGTTACTGACCTCTGTGCGTCTCTGCTGTTTGAACGGCCGTGTGATGAGCGCTGTGTCTCCCTGAATGACGGCTATGTCCTCGATCCTCCAACTCTCCGGCAGTTCTGGGTCTGCCGGGATCTCGATGAGCTGCAGGCCCACCTTCTGCCTCAGAGCCCCCGTCAGGACCCCGAACTGACGCTGCGCTTTCGCCACGTCCACTTCCACACTGTCACCTCCATCTGCGTGCTGACCAAAGGACTCTGGGATGCCTCTGACCACGGCGTGGGTGAAACGGCCGTATGGAAACACGTTGGCCATTTCTGTGTGTGGTCAGCCTCCGGAGCTCTAACAGATCAGCGGAGAACGCCTCTGTCTCTGTGAGGAGGAAAAGTCCTGGAAAACTGGCTGAAGATAATTCATTAACCTCAGGAGAAACTCACTGCATCCTCTAGACCTGAGAGAGAGACAGAGAGAGAGACAGAGAGAGAGAGAAAGAGAGAGAGAGAGATCTAACATCCTATGATAAAGTTTTTGCACCCCGCCACCTTAGGCCTGTCATGATCATGGAGTTTTAGCTGATGTTTAATTGAAATATACAAACCACAATTCCATTCCTTAAGGTGCAGCTGCAATTAGAGATTTGTCCCTTTACAGTAAAGGACAAAGCCAAAAACACAGACCAGAACACATCAGAACGTCCATGACCTTTGACCCCTCAGATGACTCTACATTAAAAGCTGGCATGTTTCTGTGATGGATATCGCCACATGGGCTCTTTGACAAATCATTGTCAATAAATACTGTTCATTACTGCATCCACAAACGCAAGACTGTACTATGCACAGCGTGGAAGGTGATGGAAATGAACGGTGATGTAACACAGAGGTGATCTGACTTTTTCAAGCCTAAACTGGAAGAATTAGCCGATTAGCTAGCTTGCTTCCTAGCTGTCAAATATTACTCACCGCCGCCTTCTAAAGGTGTTATTGACAAACATCAGTTAAACAAACATTACTCACTGCCGCCCTCTAAAGGTGTCATTGACAAACATCAGTTAAACAAATATTACTCACCACCGCCCTCTAAAGGTGTTATTGACAAACATCAGTTAAACAAATATTACTCACCGCCGCCCTCTAAAGGTGTTATTGACAAACATCAGTTAAACAAATATTACTCACTGCCGCCCCCTAAAGGTGTTATTGCACCAGGCAGAAGTTTTTCTTGTTTTCATTAGGCCCATTTAGTGTCTCAAAAAATGCCATTTTCTGTTTTCTTTTATTTACGTAAAATTGCCTAAAAACCAATGCGATGAAAACTCATCCAATTATAGTTCTGTTTTTTTGTGACATAAACAAATGATTGTAAGAGCTAACAGCTGATGAGTTACTTGCAGTCAGCTTAAATAATGGCAATCCTCTCAAATAATAATTGTGACAGGGCTGCACCACGTCCAGTTCCTCAGTTACATCAACAAAAGCGCGGTCCAGTCTTCTGATTTAAAGCAGAAGGCCCCCAGAAGTCCAGCCCAAGACTCTCTGCAGTCGTACAGTGTTACAAACACATGTTGAAGGTGTGGTCCAAACTACTCGAAGACTGAGTAACTAGCCTGCAGTCACACATATCAAACAAGTATGTATTGAAAATCTATCAACATTTATATTTTATTAAAATATACTGACAGCATATTTCATTTTCACAGGAGCACAGATGAGAGTGCTGACCTAGGATCAGGATGAACAGAGATAATCTGATCCTGCATCGGCCTACATCCCTGTATTTCCAGCCTGCTCCACATTTTAGCATTTTCCTGCTCTAGCACACCTACATTAACCCAGTGAAGGGCTCAGTGATGAGCTGATGAGTTGCAGCAGGTGTGTTAAAGCAGGAGAGACTGGATTGTCCAGAATAGGAAACACTGCCCGATGCTGAACCTCCACCCAACTCTAAGCCTGCTGCAAGCCCTGGCCAGTAGCTGGGATGTGGACTTGGCAGCATCAGTGGGAAGGGAAGAGGATATAAACTTGCTGTGGACAAGAGGCTGATTGTTCTGGGCTGCATTGTTTTGGAAGATCAGACCATTTTCTTTATATTCTCGTCTCAGGATTTGCAATGTTGCTTTCACTGAAAGACAATATCTTGGCAATTAAAATAATTTTAAAACTTGTCAACATATCTAATATTTCTCACTGTTGTAAAAATATTATAAGATTATTCTACTTGTCTATATGCAAAGAGGAACTCCCAGGGCATTCTAGACCTTTAGAGAAGTCCTAAGGATTTCTGGAACCTAAAACATACATGTTTGCAACTTTTAGTTTTAATTCAATGAAATTATGCTTGTATTTTAACTCTACAAGTATTACAGCAGTGTTTCTCGATTCTGGAGTTTTCCCTGCTTCTTCCAACACATCTGATCCAATAAATTAGCTCATTAACAGAGTTGAAGTGGGTGTGTTAAAGCAAGAACAATACTAACATGTGCAGGACACTGGACCTCCAGGGTCGAGAAACACTGTATTATAGTACCACTCTTGTTTCATTGTTAAGTTCTGGATTAAAACAAAAGAGTTACATTCTTGAAAAGGAAAATTAGAACAATCAGGAATAGTTTTTCTTTGTGGTGTCTAGGCAGATACAGCTCAGCGAGCCGCCCTGTTGGTTAGGACTTCAGGAGCTGAAAAGAAGACCTAATGCATTTAGTCATTTAACAGCATGATTACAAAAGTGACAGAGGAACCACCAATCACGATGAGATTTCCAAAATTTTGTGAGAAAAAAAAGGTCACTCTAGACCCCATGTGTCAAACACGATCCTATCTGGCCCATAAAGTATTTGAATTTTCTTTTAATATTAACCTGTTTCACAGTGCACTACACTACAGCCCCCAGCATGCACTGCAACGTAATGTGCACTCCGACTCTCCTACCCCAACAACACTCTATGGGACAGCGGTTACACCTCAGTTCTATATAATTCTACACAATTCCAGTCACCACAACTCACTGCATTTCAGCTGCAGTTCAACCAACATAAACACTTAATGTCAGCTCAGCAGCTCAGAAACTGAGACCAAGTCTAAATGAACTTGCAGCAAAGAAAGGCTGCCAGGTGTCTAGTTCAAGCAGATAGGTGGGTTTAATAGACCGAGCTCCTGGGGACGTTTATACTTTGAATATTTTAAGTATTCATATAATATTTTAAGGTCTACGACAAGCGTCTCTATTTCACCGCTGAAGTTTTGCATGTTTTAAATAAACAAGGGTCAGTTTGGGTTACAGCACAACATTAAGTAAAAATGAAATATGAATGAAACATTTTTTCTCTGACCCACAAATTTGTTGAGATTTTTTAATATGGCCCCTTTAGTGGTTGAGTTTGACACCCCTGCTCTAGACCCTCTGGAAGTTCTAGATACATCACTGGCTGAATACAAACAGCAGCCTAATGACTTTCAGAAGCTTCACATGTCTGTGTTTAATCTAGAATAGCCAAAAACCCAGACTACTAAAGTCCCATAGGGGCGCTAGCAGAAACGCATGTTATCATAGAGGGTTTTTTCTCATGTTTTGACCAAGTTTTGACATTTTTGACGTCACAGTTTGAAATCACAGTAACACATTATTTTTCTGCAATTTGTTTTATTTAAATATTTTATTTCAAATATCGCAAACGTTTGAGCTTCTGTGTACTTGTTTTACGTCATGAAATTGTCTTTTGTGTGAAATTGTCTCTCCATTTGCAGACACTTCTACTAGTTTTATTAAGCAATAATGCAACAGGCAACATTTTCATCCCGTGGAAGGCAATTTCACTAGAGAATCTGTGGAGAAAAGTACGTAAAACAAGCACAAATGTTTAGAAATAGGATGAATAATCTTACAGCAATCTCATGATGAGTCAACGAAATACTATACTGCCCAGATTTAAGCTGCCATCACTTGCCAAGATATCATTTTTTCGCAGTATAGCGCGATAACAAAAACAATCAGCCTAAACAGAGACTTAATTTTACTTGCAGCAACAAGTGCCAGACCCAACAGGTTTGCCAAATTGCAGAACAAATGTAATGGGACGCAACGTTCAGCCTCGTCCCACCAAACAAGTGGCAACAACAGCTGAAGCTCTAGATTAAAAACCTGCACAGACAAAAACAGCCGAGTCTACAAACTCACAAAGTCAGTTACAACAGAAATAAACCTCGAAAACAACAGGGATCAGCATAAGCAGCACACAAACACATCAGGCTAAGGCTGTGCTTGGGTAGAGCCAATGCTGAGCAGTCCCACACTTTAGTGTTGTCCTCTGGGACAGTAAAGAGTGAAAAAGAAGGGAATAAAGTGAGCTTTTTCCCTTTCTAAGCAGCAGATGAGCTCCTTACCTTAAGACTTTAAGGCTTTGTAAGCAGGAGGTTGTGTTTTCATCAGGAATTACTCCTCTTTCAGGCAGCGCAGCTCCGTCTGCTTCATGTCTTCTCCCACACCCACACAGTCCGTTATTCCCCCTCTCCCTCCCTCTTTGTCTCCACTCCCTTTTTCTCCACTTCCCTTCCCTGTCCCCTTTTCAACCCCCTTTCTCTCCTCTCTCCCTCCTCCTATCTCTCTCCCCCTCCCTCCCTCTCTTTTCCCCATCCCCCTTTCCTCAACTCCAGCTCAACTCCCTCTGACTGGACTTTACTGCTTTAGCTCACGGCGCCTGGCGAAAGAGACACGTAAGACTACATAACATGACTTTAGCCCTGAAGACCACATGAGTTATGTATTTGACTGCAGGAGACCATATAAGATATACATAAGACTGTATAAGACTACATAGGACTTGTATGTATAAGACAACATAAGACTGTTTCAGACTACATAAGACCAATATAAGACACTCTAAGAGGACATAATCCTATGTAATACTACATAAGTCACTATAATACAGTATGATCTCATGTGATACCGTATACATAACATTAGACACTATGTAAGATCGTATAACACTAAGACAGTTTAACACTATATATTTTAGACTTTAACAATATAAGACCATTTAAAATGGGTAGACTATATGAAACTATATAGGCAAGACTATAGAACACTGAAAGACCATATAACACTATGTGAGATTATATAACACTATATTATATTAAGTCATTATATTAAGTCATCATGCAAGATTATTAAAGACTATAAAAGGGTAGATAACACCATATAAGAATATATAAGGCTATATAACACCATGTAAAATTGAATAAGACTGTATAAGGCTATATAAGACCATACAAGACTGTATAAGACTATATAAGACTATGTAATACAATGTAAGACTGTATAAGACTATATAAGGCTATATAATACAATGTAAGGCTATAAAAGACTATATAAGACTACATAATACAATGTAAGACTGTATAAGACTATATAAGGCTATATAATACAATGTAAGGCTATAAAAGACTATATAAGACTACATAATACAATGTAAGACTGTATAAGACTATATAAGGTTATATAACACAATGAAAGACTGTATAAGACTATATAAGACCGTTTGACACCAAGACTGCATTAGACTATATAAGGTTATAACACAATTGAAGACTGTGTAAGCTTATATAAGACAGTTTAACAACAAGACTGTATAAGACTATACAAGGCTGTATCACACAAAGAAAGACTGTATAAGACTAAATAAGACAGTATAACACCAACACTGTATAAGACTATATAAAGTTATATAACACAATGAAAGACTATATAAGGCTATGTAAGACAGTATAACACAGAGACTTTATAAGGCTATATAAGGTTATATAATACAATGAAAGACTATATAAGACTATGTAAGACAGTATAGCACTAGGCAAGACTGTATAAGACTATATCAGACAGTATAACACAGAGACTTTATAAGACTATATAAGGTTATATAACACAATGAAAGACTATATAAGGCTATATAGACAGCATAACACCAACACTGTATAAGATTATATAAGACAGAACAACACCAAGACTGTATAAGACTATACAAGGCAATATAAGACCATGCAAGACTGTATAAGACTATATGAGGCTATATAATATATAACACCATGCAAGACTGTTTAAGACCACATAAGACTGTGTAACACAGCGTAAGACTGTGTAAAACTATATAAGACAGTAAAACACCAACACCGTATAAGACTATATAAAGTTATATAACACAATGAAAGACTATATAAGGCTATGTAATACAGTATAGCACTAGGCAAGACTGTATAAGACTATGTAAGAAAGTATAACACAGAGACTTTATAAGGCTATATAAGGTTATATAATACAATGAAAGACTATATAAGGCTATGTAATACAGTATAGCACTAGGCAAGACTGTATAAGACTATGTAAGAAAGTATAAAACAGAGACTTTATAAGGCTATATAAGGTTATATAATACAATGAAAGACTATATAAGGCTATGTAATACAGTATAGCACTAGGCAAGACTGTATAAGACTATGTAAGAAAGTATAACACAGAGACTTTATAAGGCTATATAAGGTTATATAATACAATGAAAGACTATATAAGGCTATGTAATACAGCATAACACCAACACTGTATGAGATTATATAAGACAGAATAACACCAAGACTATATAAGACTATACAAGGCAATATAAGACCATGCAAGACTGTATAAGACTATATGAGGCTATATAATTATAACACCATGCAAGACTGTTTAAGACCACATAAGACTATGTAAAACTATGTAAGACAGTAAAACACCAAGACTGTATAAGACTTTGTGACACCACGTAAGACTGTGTAAGGTTATATAACACTGTGTAAGACCATGTATCACTACGTAACACACTACGTATGTGACTGTATAACACTTTGCATTTCTATTCTATAATTTTACAAACCAGCTCTGGCCTGTATGTGGGTGTGTGAACTCCTGATTCACCACCATAATACTGCTGAAAGAAGCTGTTTCTGTCTGGACTGTTGTTTCCAGCCACGCCTGATAGAGAGAGAGAGAGAGAGAGAGAGAGAGAGAGAGGTGGATAAAGAGAGTTTAAAAGTCAGCCTAAATGACATTGCCATACTAAATGCCTCAGCGATGTGTTTCAGATTATCCTGCCGTCCACAGTCCACTTCATTTAGAAGAATAATCCTCTGTTTTTCAATATGTGGGTCATACGATTAAGCCCAGCAATGCAGTGTGCGCTTATGAGAGTGTGTGTGTGTGTGTGTGTATTTATATCTTTGTGGGGACAATAGCATGCTCCCCACAAGGGAAAGACTCTTTACAACAAACTGCGGCTTTTAGAGACAGTAAAAGGGACTAAAGCTGATCTTTTGGTTGCTGAGGTTAAAGTGAGGGGTGGGTTAGTGAGAGAGCGAGAGAGAGAGAGAAAGAGAGAGAGAGAGAGTAATGGTAAGTTTATGTAGCCCTTGATTTAAAAGTTTCCCAAAAAGATCAAAAAGCGTTATCATCTTTATACGATGTCTAATGGAGTCCGAGGGAGATTTAATGCAGATAATAACGTGTTGATTATTCTTACTGGCTGAGTATCCACATGAAAAACACCCTCATCCTTTATAACCAGTTCAGTTCAGCGCTGCAGTGAGAATCTGTTTGTTTTTCTGTTGGACAGTCAGACAGCAGATGGTGCAGGACTTCAGCAGAGAGGATCTGTCCTCTACTGCCACCTAGTGACCACCATCAGTACAATAACACAGCCTCACAGTCTTATCCACAGTGGGCCGGTGCAGCTGCAGATTTTCACTCTCAGTAAGAGGAGCTCATCTGACTGAACTCCGTGCGGGAGTCTGTCTCAGTCTGCACAGTGTATCAGTCTGCACAGTGTATCAGTCTGCAGTCTGTCTCAGTCTGCACAGTCTGTCTCTGTCTGCAGTGTATCAGTCTGCAGTCTGTCTCAGTCTGCACAGTCTGTCTCTGTCTGCACAGTGTATTAGTCTGCAGTCTGTCTCAGTCTGCACAGTGTATCCGTCTGCAGTCTGTCTCAGTCTGTCTCTGTCTGCACAGTGTATTAGTCTGCAGTCTGTCTCAGTCTGCACAGAGTATCCGTCTGCAGTCTGTCTCAGTCTGCACAGTCTGTCTCTGTCTGCACAGTGTATCAGTCTGCAGTGTATCCGTCTGCAGTCTGTCTCAGTCTGCACAGTCTGTCTCTGTCTGCACAGTGTATCAGTCTGCACAGTGTATCAGTCTGCACAGTGTATCAGTCTGCAGTCTGTCTCAGTCTGTCTGTCTGCACAGTGTGTCTCTGTCTGCACAGTGTATCAGTCTGCAGTCTGTCTCAGTCTGCACAGTCTGTCTGTCTGCACAGTGTGTCTTAGTCTGCACAGTCTATGTCAGTTTGTGCCAGTCTGCACAGTCTATCTCAGTCTCCACAGTCTGTAATGTTTGTCTCAGTCTGCACAGTCTGTACTGTCTATCTCAGTCTCCACAGTCTGTAATGTTTGTCTCAGTCTGCACAGTCCATCTCAGTTTGTCTCAGTCGGCCTCAATCTGCACATCACATCAAAAAGAAAGAGAAGGAAAGAGAAAAAAGACAGAAAAAGACAGAAAGCGAGAGGGAAAGAGTGAAAATTGGAAGGAGAAAGGCAAAAAGATAGAGAGGAGGAAGAAGAGAGACAGAGAGAGGGGAGAAAGAGAAGGAAAAAGGAAAGGAGAAAGAAAGAGATGGATAGACAGAGAAAGAGAAAGGGAAAATTGAAAGAAGAGAGAAAGAAAAGCAGAAAGAGAGACAGAGGAAGAAAAAGAGAGAGAAAGAGAGAGAGTGAGAGAGAGAGAAAGAGAGTGTGTGTGTGTGTGTGTGTGTGTGTGTGTGAGAGAGAGAGAGAGAGAGAGAGAGAGTGAGACAGATGAGTCTGGTGGAGGTCAGACAGGATTAAAGCTCAGACACCATCTGTATAGCACACACACACACACACACACACACACACACACACACTTTAATCCCAACAGAACACACACACACCTCTCCATGCAGCTGTAGTGTGTGAGTGTGTGTGTGTGTGTGTGTGTGTGTGTGTGTGTGTGTGTGTGAAGGTCACGTGCCCTATAAAAACAGCTCCAAAACAGTCTCCTCTGAAAGTACTGGAACAGCAGGCCGATTCTGTTTTGTTTGTTTGTTTTTGTTGTAAACTGAGGACATTTGGGTTTGAGATCTGAAGATGAATATTAGACGATAGATCAGAATTTCAGCTTTGATTTCCTAATATTTACATCTTGATATGCTGAACAACTCAGAATATGGCAACTTATGTTTGAACCCACCCATTTTTTTCGTGTGAGCAAAAATATCAGACTGTGTGACGGACAGGTGTGTCTAGTTGCCCAGGTGTGCCCTGTCAGAGTGACTGTTTCAACAGTTAAAAGATCTGCATGTCCACTCGCCTGGGACTCTCTCCATTTCGCCCGTGAAGACTGCACTTGTTGTTTTAAACCAGGCATGTTAAAGTGGGGACCTTCCAGACCAAAGTGCTGTGGAGATCCACCCTCATCTGTCCCTCTGAGTTCAGTTCGAGAAGGCCTTGCTAATCAGCTGACGAGCTCAATCAGGTTTTTATTAAAGAGGTGAGTAAAGAGGCCCATCAATGCACTAGAGCAGCAAAGGCCGTTCAGTCTGGTCTGGACAGACACAAGGGCTTCTATGACACAAGCCACAGCGATGGTTACAACACATATGGGGCTGCGTATGGGTCTGTGTAGCTGCAGACCGGTCAGAGTGTCAGTGCTGACCCCTGTCCACCGCCAAGAGCCCCTGCAATGGGCACGCGAGCATCAAAGCTGGAGCAATGGAAGAAGGTCACCAGGAAGTGATGGCACCAGGATGCACCGTGGGAAGAAGACAAGGAAGGGAGTGTGACGCTCTCGACAATGTTCTGGGTCCAGCATTCATGTGGATGTCAGTTTGACATGTTCCACCCACCTAAACATGGTTGTGGACCAGGTACACCCCTCAATGGTGGTGTGTTAGTGTGTGTTGTGCTGGTGCGAGTGGATCAGACACAGCAGTATCACTGCTGGACTGAGAATGGTCCACCAACCAAAAATATCCAGCCAACAGCGTCCTGTGGGCAGCGTCCTGTGACCACTGATGAAGGACTAGAGGATGATCAACACAAACTGTGCAGCAGCAGATGAGCTATCGTCTCTGACTTTACATCTACAGGGTGGACTGACAAGGTAGGAGTGTCTAATAGAGTGGACAGTGAGTGGACACAGTGTTTAAAAACTCCAGCAGCACTGCTGTGTCTGAACCACTCAGACCAGCACAACACACACTAACACACCAGTGTTACTGCAGTGCTGAGAACGATCCACCATCCAAATAGTACCTGCTCTGTGAGGGTCCATGGGGGTCCTGACCACTGAAGAACAGGGTAATAAAGTATGCAGGAGAAACAGATGGACTACAGTCTGTAACTGTAGAACTACGAGGTGTAATGTATGTATATGTGTGTAGTGTCTTGTAAATAGTTTGTCCTGGATGGACCTGGATCACAAGACCAATGGTCAGTCACTTGACTGGCCTTATGCTTCTCATTTAGGTCTAATGCAGTTACTCTCTCTCTCTCTCTCTCTCACCCACACTGACTGCTCTCTCTACACACCCTTTGATATACTTTGTCTCATATCACCTGTTTTAGCTGTAAAGGTGCTAAATAAATAATATTATATAATATTATAACAATATTACTACTAATATTGTTATTATTATACTCACTATTTAGTATCATCTGTCATTACCGTAATGCAGTTCATGCAAATGCAGTTTAAAGCAGACGTATCTGATGCTAATATCCTCTAATATACCTGTAACCCTGTACGTCCAGGTGCTGCTGTGAATCCTGCAGTTTTGCTCAGTTTGCACTGCGTAGCTCCTAAATCACACTACAGCACACGGCTGGTGAAAGGAGGAGGCGTCTCCGCAAACAACTCCTCATTCACACAGAGGAGCTGCAGGGACTGCAGGGCAACGTCACAGTGAGCCAAGAGGGCACTGAGAGACAATCACGAGGGAAAGTGAGGGAGCAGAGGGACATTTAGAAAGAAAAGAACAAGTAGAGAGTAAATGAGATCGAGTGTCAGAACTCAGGAGACGAGAAAACGAGAAGAAAGACAGAGGTGAAGAGACAGTGAGAGAGAGACAGAGGAGAAGAGAGACAGAGAGAGAGCTCTGAGTTGCTTCGAGAAGTTGAAGCTGATCATCATGACTGGATCCCTGGGTTCACTCATCCTCCTGCTGTGCTGTCTGCCTGTAGCAGGTAAGACCACGCGCACACGTTTGTTATTATATTTTGTCAGTATATGACCCTTTTTTGCCATATATATATATATACATATATCGCTGAGTGGATCAGACACAGCAGTATCACTGCTGGACTGAGAATGGTCCACCAACCAAAAATATCCAGCCAACAGCGTCCTGTGACCACTGATGAAGGACTAGAGGATGATCAACACAAACTGTGCAGCAGCAGATGAGCTATCGTCTCTGACTTTACATCTACAGGGTGGACTGACAAGGTAGGAGTGTCTAATAGAGTGGACAGTGAGTGGACACAGTGTTTAAAAACTCCAGCAGCACTGCTGTGTCTGATCCACTCAGACCAGCACAACACACACTAACACACCAGTGTTACTGCAGTGCTGAGAACGATCCACCATCCAAATAGTACCTGCTCTGTGAGGGTCCATGGGGGTCCTGACCTGATATATATACATATATCGCTGTTGTCGGATCAAAACCTTGTATCTCCAAACTGATTCCTTTACAGGACAACGAAAAAACATACTCTACTTTTAATGTAAGTCAATGGAACCAGACTTTTTTCCAGGTCATTTTGGAGCGTTTGTGTTGTTCCATCCTTCATGAACTTTGAACACGAGAAAAAACAGAAGTGAAGTTTTCAAAATATACAAATAAGCAAAAAAGGAGAAATTTCACAATAATTGGGCCAAAAGAAATGACTTGGAAAAACGTCTGGTTCCCATTGACATACATTAAAAGTAGAGTATGTTATTCTGTTGTAAAGGAATCAGTTTTGGCCCTTTAACAGAGCTGCTTAACAATGCCAGCCTGTTGTTTTCACCCACTGAATGCCAGACGTGATTCTGAAAGCCATGGCTCTGCCCATCTGTAGGGGTGTAGAGAGACACACACGATTGTGGGAAATAACACCCCCTTCACTTGGAGTGAAGTCGCTCATTAAGGCCATGATTTAGCGCTGTTTCTGTAGGATGCACTGCTTTTCATCTGATGTTGAAACTGTATGTAAGTTCTTCGCTCAAGTAACAGCAGCTCTACTGTGGTAAAAGCTGAAGTATGGTTTACATTTATACTTTTACTGGACTAAATAAACGTAAAGTTAAAAAGCAACAGCAGCTCAGTTTTAAATGAGAGTGATTGTTATTGAGGTTAATTAGATGTTTGCAATCATGACGCTGGGCGTAAATAATAGTTTATCCTAGACCTGCAAGGATCATCTGCACAGTCACACTGTTATAGAGCATAGGGCCAAGAATGGCTTTCAGACAGTAAGCACGAGTAAGTGCTTACACAATATGGCCAAAAGTATGTGGACACCTGACCATAGACATATATGAGCTTGTTGGACATCCCAATCCAAAATCATGGGAATTAATAAGAAGTTGGCCCTTTGTGGCTATAACAGCCTCCACTCTCCTGAGAAGGCTGAGGACGTTTCTGCCCATTCAGTCAAAAGAGCATTTGTGAGGTCAGACACTGATGTTGGATGTGAAGGCCTGGACCACAATTGACGTTCCACTTAATCCCAGTGGGGTTGAGGTCAGGGCCCTGTGCAGACCACTGGAGTTCCTCCACACCAAACTCATCTAACCATGTCTTTATGAAGCTCACAGTCATGCTGGAACAGGAAAGGGGCGTCCCCAAACTGCTGCCACAAAGTTGGAAGCTTGTTGTGACGAAGGCCTCAGAGAACGCGGCCTCCCAGGCCTGGCCAGATAAAAAGCCATAAGAGGAGTCTCATGGGAGGTGCACGCCAGTTAAAAAGGAGCTGTATTTGTTGTTCATGTTGATGTTCTGTTGGTTGAAGTTGTGGGTATGTGTTGGTGATGTTTTGTGTCTGGGGTGCTGGATGTTTGTGTGTTAGGCAGGGCCGCAACCGGGATAAACATTTTTGCGAGGTCTGTTTTGTAGAAAAGTGACCTACATCACACAGTGACTAAACTAACAGCCGTTACACCGACTGTCAGTTTCTCCTTTAGCGTTTTTAACCGAATCGTTGCTCCTTTTTTTTACCCGTCCATAATTGTTATGCACCATTTCCTTTCATTTATTTTTTTTTATTTCCCTGTTCTGCAAAATTTCTCACAGAATACAAATCAAATCTTAGAAGTGTGGCTTCATAAATATTATTTCCCTATTGGGTGGGTATATGTCTGTCTGTCTGTCTGCCCTGCGATGGACTGGCAACCTGTCTAGGGTGTTTCCTGCATTCCGACCAATGACAGCTGGGATAGGCTCCAGCTGCCCCCGCGACCCAGAAGGATAATCGGTTTAGACGATGTGTGTGCGTGTGTGTGTGTGTGTGTGTGTGTGTGTGTACTTGAATGGGTGGAACTGTAAGACTGTGGAAACTGTAAATGTTTATGTTCATTAAAAAGCATTTCCTGGGCACATCATGGCTTCACCTGACTCTTCTTCCCCATAAGGCTACAAAATAATTGTATAAAACCTCTTTGTAAGCTGTAGCATTAACATCACCCTTCACTGGAACTAAGGGCCCTGAAAAACAGCTCCAGCCCATCATCCCTCCTCCACCAAACTTCACTGTTAGCACTATGCATTCCGTTAGGTCGTGTTCTCCTGGAATCCTCCAAACCCAGATTCATCCATCAGACTGACAGATAGAAAAGCGTGATTCATCACTCAATATTTTCACTGCTCCAGAGTCCAGTGGCAACGTGCTTTACACCCCTTCCAGCCGACGCTCGGCATTGCACAGTGCTCTTATGCTTGTGTGTAGCTGCTCGGCCATGAAAACCCATTTCATGAAGCTCCTAACGCAGAGTTCTTGTGCTGATGTTGCTTCCAGTGGGCAGTTTGGAGCTCTCAGCAAAAGATACAGGCGCACATCGGCACTCGGCAGTCCTGCTCTGTGAGTTTGCATGGTCTACTGCTTCGTGGCTGAGCTGTTGTTGCTCCTGGACACTACCAATTCATAATAATAGCACTTACAGTTGTCTGGGGCAGATCTAGCAGGGTAGAAATTTCAGGAGGTAGCAGAAGGTGATATCCTGTGACAGCTTAAAATCACTGAGCTGTTCAGTACGACCTTCCAGTGTTTGTCTGTGGAGACTGCATGGTTATGTGCTTGATTTTATGTACCTGGTAACAATGGGTGTGGCTGAAACACCTGAACTCAGTAATTAGGAGGCGTGTCCAATCTTTGGGAGATTGAGTGTGAGATTTGTCTGGATTCCATGAATGTTTTGATGATATTTTTCACTGTAGAGACTGAAATCCTTGCAGCCACTGGTGTTGACTCATTGACTCACTTGCGCTCACTGTTGTTGATGCCTCAGACAGTGAACCCATTATTTTCCTGCTAGAAAAAACAGCCTAGACTTGTATATGTTGCCTAAACGCCTAAGTCACTAGAGACAATCATCCTTTTCTTCTTTTCATCCTTTTTTAAACAGCAGAATGTGTTTGTTGTCAACTCAAAGTCTCTCTCTCTCTCCTCTCTCTCTCTCTCTCTCTCTCTCCTCTCAGTGATGTCTCTGACGTGTTACTCATGCGTGTTTCCAGCCATCTCTCCACTTGACTGTCTTAAGTTTCCTCAGGAGTGTCCTGCTGGTCAGCGCTGTCTGTCCAGTGTTGCTACAGGGGTCAAAGGTGAGAAAACACACACTCAAACATGCCCTCATACCTGATACACCCATGACAGCACCACACACACTACCACTGTTAAGCAGCCTGCAGTAGAAGCACAAGGTAGGTGTTTCTGATAAAGTGGCCAGATAGTGGAAGAGCAAGGTAGGTATTTCTAATAAAGTGGCCAGTTAGTGGAAGTACAAGGTAGGTGTTTCTAATAAAGTGGCAAATGAGTGGAGGGGCAAGGTAGGTGTTTCTAATAAAGTGGCCAGTTAGTGGAAGTACAAGGTAGGTGTTTCTAATAAAGTGGCCAGTGAGTGGAAGAACAAGGTAGGTGTTTCTAATAAAGTGGCCAGTGAGTGGAAGAACAAGGTAGGTGTTTCTAATAAAGTGGCAAATGAGTGGAAGAACAAGGTAGGTGTTTCTAATAAAGTGACCAGATAGTGGAAAAACAAGGTAGGTGTTTCTAATAAAGTGGCCAGTGAGTGGAAATAGGTGGTATGCCCACAACCATCGCTGGTTCCCACATACAGCTGCAGGCAGGAAACGTCCAGCTCTGTGCTGGAGCTGTTAGTAGTAACTGTCAGCAGAGGGCGCTCACACTGTGTGTGTGTGTGGTTGTGTATATGAGTGTGTGTGTGTGAAAGAGGGACAAGTGCAGGAGTAAATAGTCTTATACAGGAATTCCACAGATTTTTCCAGAATTTTACAAAATGTGTAAAGAAATGTGTTCATTTCTACATGAACATTTCCTTTAGCGATAGTTTTGTTGGTGTTACAGGGTAAATCTGGGGAAGAAATAACCCGCAGGTAAGGGTCATCCTAAACTGCTTAGTCCAGAGAGGGTCGCAGTAGCATTTGGGAGAGCAGAGAATCCCAGACAACCCAGACGATCATTCCGGGGGACCCCAAGCCGCTCCCAGGCCAACTTGGAGATATAATCCCTCCAGCGTGTCCTTTGCTAACCCCGGGGTCTTGTCCCAGTAGGCTGTGCCTGGTAAACCCCCACCGGGAGGCGTCCAGGGGCATCCTGATCAGATGCCTGAACCACCTCAACTGGCTCCTCTCAATGCGGAGGAGTAGCGGCTCTGCTCTGAGCTCCTCCCGGATGACTGAGCTCCTCACCCTACCAAGTAGAGCGTAGCCACCACCCTGTGAAGAAAGCTCATTTCCTCTGCTTGTATTCCCGATCTCGTTCTTTCAGTCATTACCCACAGCTCATGACCACAGGTGAAGGTTGAGATGTAGACCAACTGGTAAACAGAGAGCTTTGCCTTGTGGCTCAGCTCCCTCTTCACCACTCAGTCCGGTACAGTGACTGCATTACTGCTGCCGCCTGTCCCAGCCTGCGGTCGATCTCACCACTCACTCGTGAACAAGACCCCGAGATACTTAAACTCCTCCACCTGGGGCAGGTCCTTTCCCCTTACCTGGAGTGGACATGCCATCCTTTTCCTGGCTAGGACCATGGACTCAGACTCGGAGGTGCTGATCCTCATACCAACTGCTTCACAAACCGCTCCAGCTGCAAAAATCCTCCATGACTAAGGGACGCAGGAAATCATGTACACTGCCAACATGTGGGGACCGTGTGGGCCGACCACTCGCAAGGTCCAGCGTGGGGGAACGGCGCAGTGCCGTATAGGCAATGGGAGATGGTAGGGAGGCCCTTGGCGGCATAGACCCCTGCGGTGGAAAATTTGATCCATCATGTACAATTTGTATTTATTAAATATTGAATATTATTGCTTGATTTAATTGTTTTTGTTATTATTGGAAAAAAAAATAATATAACGAGTTTAAATAACATTACATAATTAATATAATGACAATTTCAAGTGTTTCTGTTAGAGTGCGTAATAAAGCACCATCAGGGGAGACCACTGTGCTGGAGTCTCTTGTAGTCAGTTACAGATAAGCTGATTTGATTTGAGGTAAAAATAGACAGTGTGATTAAAAACTCCTCTGAATCCTGATTCATTATAATATTAGTGTGACAGGCTGGTCCAGCATACTAGTAGCACAACATGTTAAAACCTTTTCAACTCCTTGGGACCACCGGTGGTTCCAAAACGCACTTCATCATATTCTTCATAACTTTCATATTTCATAAGCTACATTCAAAGGTGGGGGTCATATGAGAGCTGCAACTGTCTTCTTTCCAGTCAAGTAGATGGGTGATGTCATTTTAAACCCTTATAATAAAAGAAGCTGAACTCACTATTTTATTTCTACTGAAAGTCGATCCATTTTTCCACAAATCTGGGCTATAAACTATAAACAGACGGCGTCTCTTCAGTGATCTGCTCTGTAAAAATTATTTTTATAAAATAACACAAAGAGCGTCTGAGCTTTTTGGCTTTCAGCAGTAAATTGTAAGCATATAGTAATATGTGTGATCATAAAACATGTTCTGTTAATTTGTGGGGAGCTTTTACAAAAAAAATAAATAAATAATTAAAATAAAAATGTACATTTATTTCATGCAGTTACTGAATAATTTGCCTAATGATTTGGTCATGTAGATTCAGATGGAACAACCAAAATATACCCTGGTCAGTAAGAGGGTTAACTAGCCTTGGGTTTAGTTTACTAACACCAGCTCTGTGAAACTAGCAGTGTTTCAGTGGTTCAGCAGTCTGTTAGTATATACAGCATGTTCTCCATCAACCTGAAGAACCATGTCACTGTACAAAAAGCCATAAAGCATGCAAATGGTTCTTTGAGTGTTCATGGTTCTATATAGAACCTTTTGTCCACTTTTTCTCTCTGGACTACATCACTGAGGCACTATCCTTGCCTAGTCGACGGTTAGTGCCAACTGATCTAGGCAACCCAGTTTCGCTCATATAAGTAAATGAGGGAATAAATCTGTGAACTGGAGTGAACGAGTGTAGTTTCAGTCGACTTGAGCTTTGTTGTGGTCTTTGACTGACAGCTGGTGGTCTCATCAAGCGTTTACAGTTTTGGGAAACAGCAGTAAGCAGGTATATAAACTTGCACGGCGGCCAGTTTGGCACTGTTGTGGTCCTGCCCACGTTCCGGCCTTAATGTCCTTTAAAAACCCTGTCTGGACTGGCAGACCAATTAAAAAGGCTTCTCTCTCTCTCCCTCTCCTTCTCTCTCTCTCTCTCTCTCTCTGTCTCTGTCTCTCTGTCTCTGTCTCTCTCTCTCTCTCTCTCTCTGTGTAGGTTCTATCAGTATAGTCCTCCATGAGAAGAGCTGTGCGGTTCCGTCTCAATGTGGTCTCAGTGGAGAGAAACACGCTGCAGGGCTGAACTTCACCTACAAGAACGTCTGCTGTGACACCGACCTCTGCAACTCTGCCGTGCATCTCGGCGCCCCCTGCTGGGGAGACCGGCTGCTGCTGAGCCTCCTCGGTGTGGCCCTCCTCCTCCTGCTGGCCTGAGTCTCTTCATCCGTAATGTTAAAGAAATGAGCCCGCTTTTCTCCTCCTAAAGTCCACCTGATGCTCCTGTATCGCACCGTCAGCGCAGATGACACGTTTCTCTGTACACAGTAAAAGAGCCGAGAACCTCCTCACTCGCCCACACTATGCGTCCAAAAGTCTGTAGACACCAGCGTTTCTTCTGAAATGAAGGGTGTTTATAGGGAGTTTGTCCTCCTTTACTGCAGTGACAGCCTCTAATCTTCTGGGAAGGCTTTACTCTAGATGGTGGAACATTACTGTGAGGATTTGATTGAGCATTAGTGAGGTCAGGTACTGATGTTGGATGGTCAGTTCTGGATCACTCCAACTCATCCCAAAGGTATTGGATGGAGCTCCATCACTCCAGAGAATGCAGTTCCACTGCTCCTCAGCTCAGTGCTGGGGGGGTTTCATGCCCCTCTAGCCCTTGCTTGGCATTGGGTATGGTGACCTTACACTCGTGTGGCTGCTCCAGCACACCGCATCCTATTGGTCAGTGCTTTTTTTATGTAGATTATACAAGATTTTCACTGAACCGTCACTTTAAAGATCTGCCTAACTGTTAATGCATTAGTTAAAAAGAGCAAAATTCTTCAGTATTAGTGGCCTAGCTCAGGAGTCGGCAACCCAAATGTTAAGAAGAGCCATTTTGTCCTTTCAACAAAAATCAAACCACTTTGGGAGCCACAGCATTTTATGTCCACTTTACCATCCTGGCTGTAAATATGTCTCAGAATGTGCTGATGTACTAATATAGGCTAACAAATATAATATAAACAAAAATGCAGACTTACTTTGCTCTGCTTTGAGCTTTAGCTCAGCTATAGCTGCTTTTCTCGCATCTCCAGCAGGAAACTTTTCCACAAAAGTAGAACAGTTTCTTGTAAAATGTCTCTCAACGTTCGACTTTTAACGAGGCTGAATTCAGCTTCTCATTCACCAGATTCTTGTTCTGCTGCACCATTTAAGGTGGAACGGGACAATTCAAGCAAGAAGCTAGTGAACGAGAATCTGACTTAGTGTTTGACAGTTTCTCGTTCCAGATTAAATGCATCAGGAAACCAGCTGGAGTGACTATAAACACAGATAAATCCATTCATCTGTGAATCATCGATGTTCCTCTTAAATCTTTCTCTTTGCCTTTTCGTTAGTTACTAGCTAGATGAGATTGTTGTCTGTGTTGCTATGGAAACAGTCTGCCTGCTAGTCTTTAGGGTTAAAGGGTGAATTAGCAGATATACAACTCCAGCATTTAAGACCTTGTATTATTAAAACTGTGTACTTTATTTTACTGCAAAGGAGGATTATTTTATTTTTACCTACAAATCTAATTCAGCTGTGGAGCCACAACAGTGCAGTAAATGAGCCGCATGTCGCCGACCGCTGGGCTAGATGTATAAGTGGCTGAATTCTTGAATAAACGTTTGAATTACGTGACTCAAATTGAAGTTTCCACCATCAGTACAGCTGTTAAGGTGTATTGAGAAAAGCCTTGATTATATAGTTTTATCCAACTTGCCAACACTGGAGCAACACCACAGCTGCATTCCAGTTCAGACATTTTAAGGGTGATTCCAAACCACAGGGAGCGAAAACGTTCCACTAGAACAGTCTGCACAGGGAGGAGTGAACAACAGTGTACCACTTTTGTTTGCCCATCAGTCCTTGCATGTAAATGCATAAGAAGGCAGTTCCGGGTTCCTTTCACTTTCCCTAAGCCTTCCTGGTATCCATGAAAATTTTGTCCACATCACTGCACTGGAAACAAGTTCTTCTCTCTGGAAAACTAGTCCGTCTCTGATAGAGCTAATTCTATAAGTCTGTAGCTTTCTGCAGAAATACGTTTTGGTAAATTACCAAAAAAATGTCTTTCAAACGAATAATTCCTGATAGAGTTTAGCAGCTGCCCTTTGGCTTCTGTTATGAGTGACGGTGGGTTTTCTGTTCTTTACTAAGTGTACAGAAATGTGTCAGAGTTAATGTCCATGATAATCAACTGTCCAGTTAGAGTCCACCCTTCATTCTAATTCCCAGTTAAAATGCCATTATGTACTTAGAGTACATAGAGTACTTATTCAGCATTTCAGCAGCAAGTCTCCAACACAAACTCACTTCAGCTGCCTCACAAAGTCAGAATGTGTTTACTTACTTCAGAAAATGTTAAACCAACTTCTAAGACTGAACTTTGGAGGTGTGAAAAACATCCCTGCAGGTTTCTTTGAGAAACTGAAAGTGAGTCTCTTGATAAGAGTGGAGGTTGGAATAAAGGTAGTGAGTGACACACTGAGTACTGAAAACATTGTTATTTTTTAGCTGTTGAGGCTTCTGTGTCATTTTCTGTTAAATATGTTTTTTTTTCTCACACTGAAAAATGACTCACTGGTAATTAATGACCATTTTGACTGGAAATTTAATAAATGAAGGGTGGTCTTTGACTTGTGCACAGTGCTATATATGCTGTCCATCCTCTTCATTAAAATCACCTCCTTGTTTCTACACTCACTGTCCATTTTATCAGCTCCACTTACTATATAGGAGCTCTTTGTAGTTCTACAGTTACAGACTGTAGTCCATCTGTTTCTCTGATACTTTGTTAGCCCCCTTTTACCCTGTTCTTCAGTGGTCAGGACCCCCATGGACCCTCACAGAGCAGGTACTATTTGGGTGGTGGATCATTCTCAGCACTGCAGTAACACTGACGTGGTGGTGGTGTGTTAGTGTGTGTTGTGCTGGTCTGAGTGGATCAGACACAGCAGTGCTGCTGGAGTTTTTAAACACCTCAGTGTCACTGCTGGACTGAGAATAGTCCACCAACCAAAAATATCCAGCTAAAAGCGTCCTGTGACCACTGATGAAGGACTAGAGGATGACCAACACAAACTGTGCAGCAGCAGATGAGCTATCGTCTCTGACTTTACATCTACAAGGTGGACCGACAAGGTAGAAGTGTCTAATAGAGTGGACAGTGAGTGGACACAGTGTTTAAAAACTCCAGCAGCACTGCTGTGTCTGATCCACTCGTACCAGCACAACACACACTAACACACCACTACCACGTCAGTATTACTGCGGTGCCGAGAAAGATCCACCACCCAAATAGTACCTGCTCTGTGAGGGTCCATGGGGGTCCTGACCACTGAAGAACAGGGTAAAAGGGGGCTAACAAAGTAGGGGTGAAGGGTTAACGTATAAACTGTGCTGTGTATGTACAGAGTTGAATCTCGACCACTAACATCCACATAGCAGAGCACACACACACACACACACACACACACACACACACACACACACACAAAGACACACACACAAAGACACACACACACACACACACACACACACACACACACACACACACACACACACGCACACACACAAAGACACACACACAAAGACACACACACACACACACACACACACACACACACACACACAGTGCAGTTAAAAAAGAATGAACGGAAGTTCACATCTAAAAACAAACACACAGGAGCAACCGCATACATGCAGAGCAAGACCTCCCTCTCTCTCTTTCTTTCTCTCTATACCTCTCTTTCTCTCCCCCTCTCGCTCTCTCTGTCTCGCTCTGTCTTTCCCTCCTCTCTCTCTCTCTATTGCTCTCTTTCTCTCCCTGTCTTTCTACCCTTTCTCTCTCTTCTCCCTCTCTCTCTTCGTCTTTTTCTCTCTCTCTTCCCCCCTCTTTCTTTCCGTCCCTCTCTCCCCTTCTCTTTCTTTTCCCCCTCTCTGTTGCTTTCTCTCTCTCTCTCTGTTGCACTCTCTCTCTCTGTTGCTCCCTTGCTCTCTCTCTCTCTCTGTTGCGCTCTCTCTCTCTCTCTCCCTCTCCATTGGTCCTTCACTCTCTCTTTCTCTCTGTTCATCTCTCTCTCTCTCTCTCTCTCTCTCTCTCCCCTCTCCATTGGTCCTTCACTCTCTCTTTCTCTCTGTTCATCTCTGTCTCTCTCTCTCTCTCTCTCTCTCTCTCCCCTTCTCTGTCGCTCTCTCAATATGCACATACCACAGAAATCCTCTCTTGCCCCGTCTCTCTCTCCCCTTCTCTCTGTTGCTCTCTCTCTCTCTCTCTCTCTCATTATGCACTTACCACGTAAATTCTCTCTCTATAAATAGGTGCTGAGTTTGTGCAGCTGAGTCTCTTATTTTTTTCTCTGTGCTCCTCTGCAGTTTTCTGAGCCGCCTCAGACGAGTCAGTAACTTCCACAGATCTGTTTAATTCAGCTTTGTTTACTCACTGCAGTTCAGTCACTGTGTAATAAGTGTGACTTGTCTAATCGTGTGTTAATGCTGGCAGCTAATACCACCACCACGCTGAGTTACGGTAACTAAATAAAACTAATGAAACATCATGAATCCAGTGTTTTTAATCTGTTTAATGTCTTAATGCGAAGCTGACGGTCATCATTCCTGTCCTGGTCTCTGCTGATGTTGCTCTGCTAACAGGGTTTTATTTTGGACTATAGAATCAAAGCTGCTCTCAACTTTCTCTCAGGTTTAAATAGTGATCAGTTCCCTTCGTCTTCAGCAGAGCCTGATTATCCACGTCTGGTTTCATACGTTTGATGTGATGTCGAGTTTAAAGGATATATATAATAAAATATAACATTTATTTTATGATTTGACATTATTTATCTTATTTCTAAACATTTTTTACTGATTATAAGTGATTTTATGCAGTAGAATTGATTGTTGATTACATTACGTATCGCAAAAGGACGATATTTACAGTCCGTAAGCTGAAGAATTCACACCAAAGCAAGTAAAATAAGCAAATATTACACACTATAAATTGAGCTGACAGGAACAGGACAGTAAGTGTGACATTTCCTTTGAGGATCTGAAACCATAGAGGAAATCAAAGACTTGTTTATGATGCTGTATTTGCCAATTTTAATTCAGCGTTAGGTGTTTGTGGGTGGAGTGGAATTAAATGAATAAGTGAACACATCCTTTATGGAGAACAAACTCCTGCCCATTATAATACACTATGACCATTTATTTGCTGAAAGATTTGTTTATTTGCTTAATATATTGGCAATAAAAATAATACATAAACGTGGTCTGTGCAGTAGTTATAGCTTAGGTTTTATTTTTTCAAAAAAACACAGCAAATAAATAGATTTGTGCTCTAAAATTTACAGACAAATTGCATATTTAAGTGTTTTCTCTGTGGAGGATATTTCAACATATTATCACTTAGAAAATCAACTAAACATGTTCAAACTTTTGCCTGTACATAATGCAATGTCAAGCTTGTAACAATAGGAGAACCCTTATTAGTGCTGTATAGAACCCTCAAAAAGGTTCTATATAACACCATCTACAGCACATTCTCCATCAATCTGAAGAACCATTTTAAGATGCAAAGAACCCAATTATACAAAGGGTTGTATGAGTGTTCATGGTTCTATATAGAGCCATTTTCTTAAATAAAGAACATGAGTGCCTTAAGTCGCTGCCAAATAATGTTGTATCATGAATAGCGAAAAAATGTCATATTTCCAGGGGCGTAGCCACGTTTACAATGGGGTGGGCAGGTTAGACAGGTTAGACAGTTTTAACGATAAATGGTCTTAAATACTGGAGTTAATGTAGAACGGCTAATTCACCCTTTAACCCTGACAGATGACAAAAACAAATGGACTCATCTGTGTTTATAATCACTCCAGCTGGTTTCCTGTTACGTTTAATCTGCAACGAGTTCAACTTGTCCTGTTCCACCTTAAACGGTGCAGTTACATTCTGGAGCCCCAGGCACCATTTAAGGTGGAACAGTAAAATTCAAACAAGAAGCTGGCGAATGAGAAGGGACACTGAGAGACATTGTACAAGAAACTGTTCTACTTTTGTGGGAAAGTTTCCTGCTGGAGATGTGAGAAAAGCGTCTATAGCTGAGCTAAAGCTCAAAGCAGAGCAAAGTAAGTCTGTGTTTATATTTATATTTTTTAGCCTATATTAGTACATCAGCACATACTGAGACATATTTACAGCCAAGATGGTAAAATGGACGTAAAATGTGGCTCCCAAGGTGGTTTGATTTTTGTTGAAGGGACAAAATGGCTCTTCTTAACATTTAAGTTGTGACCCCTGATGTACCCCTTGGCTATGCCCCCACAGATCCTAGTTTCCACGTCAATAAAAACCAACGATCAGTATATAAATAAGACAGACCTCCACTGTAATTTTCCATTCTGCTCTTTATTAAGGCCTATTTGTTGTGTACAGTTTTTCCATTTGCACTTAAAAAAGGACACAAAACACGACAAACATTTCTATTTGATTGTCACCCAACTGTTCATCTCATCAACGACACTTAATCTGGCCAATAAATCTGCACTGATATGAACACCCTGTATATTCGAAGTGCAACCGCAGGCTTTTCTCACAAAGGAAGGTGCAGTTTGGTTGAAATATTGAGGTGTTAGAGAATGAAAGGATGAAAAAGAGGAAGGAAGAAAGGGCGCAGAAGCAGTGGACGGACAGAGAAGAAAGGGAGCGTGACCTCAGACAAAGAGATCACCAGTTAAGAGGCACGGAAACAAGAGGGAGGGGGTGTTTTTCCTTTCATGCTGCTCGCAATTGCGCTTCTTACTGTAAATCTTCACATGTGAGTCATACAGAACGAAACAGCATAGAAATACAACATTCACCACATACGGTGGAATTAACAGCAAAATTCGACATAAACAAAAGAAATAAGAGTGAAATGAAAGTCTGACATTGTAATTTCTCAGAAAATCTTTTTTTTTTTCTAGAATTATATATTAGTTAAATCACAAATAGTCATCATTCAGGATACGTTTGATAAAATGCTCAATATGAACCCATTTAGACATCGTAATATCACTCAAGACAAACTAAAACTTGCTCCATGAACATACAAAATATTAAAAAAACGCATTCAGTCTTTAAATGAACTCGAAAGTAACACATTGGTCCCTTTAGTTAACAGTGAATGAGGTCACTGCTGCAGTACAACCACAAAAAGTAGATTGGACTGAAGTAAAAATAGAAATTTTAAGTCTTGTTCCCATTTTTACAGTGAGATTAGCGGTGGCTACGCCTCAGCCACAGGCCCACATCAACAAAACCGTCCTTTAGACTTACAGTTATACATTAACGTGTGGGAATGTGATGTGTGACGTGTCTTTTAACTAATATAATACATGAGCAGTAGTTTTTTGTGCCCAGAGCCAAAAAAAAAAGCTCAACCAAGTGATGCTAACATGGCTAAAGCTAGTTTAGCTGCTTTCACTCTTATCAGAACAGCTGCTAATCAGACATCTGTAGAGAATGTATCCTTGTTGGATCTCAGAGAAGCACGTCAGGTACTTTGTTCCTCGTTCCTGTGTTATCAGCTACAACTCTGAGCTCCCGTTACACGTACGACCTCAACAGCTGCTCAAGGTCAGTTTACAAATCAGACAATTGGCATAACATAGCATTAGCCACATTAGCATGTTGTTTGGTCGAACTTTCCTTTTAAAGCAGTTTAAATGTTGATCTAGTATCAGCTCTCCAGTCAGTATCGTCCTCAGACAGTGGTGGAAAGGAACAGCATCTGCTTTAATAATGTATAATAATGTATAACGCAGATTTTTAGCCTCTATTTTAAGGATTTTTAAGATGATAAGTAGCTTTTTAAGATCTGTTCTTTTGCTGAGATAACAGCCAGGCTTTAAAGGATGGTTTACAGCAAAAAAAAATACATTTCAATTTACAAACAACAACATTTTAGCCAAGGTAAGTTTGGTAAACTTATCTTCTTTAGTTTTGCTTTGGAGCTATGAGGCTAATATAAAAAGACTATGAACATTATTCAGTGGGAGTAATACCTGTGTAGGTCGGGTAACGTCACTGTTTACCAGTGTTTCTCAGTGACTTTCTCACTGGCTCTGTTCTAATCCATCACGATTCCAGCAGCTTTTATCTGCTATATATCACAGGTGTTGTTAATCCCCTGCTATTAAACGAATGAACATAGAAAGAACCCCAGATTATATTAATCCCACACTGTAAAATAAACTGCATAAATAATCCCAGGTTATATTAATCTCATGGTGTAAAATGACCCTTAGAAATAAACCCAGGTTAAATTAATCCCCCACTGTAAATTGAACCATATGAATAACCCCGGTTATTTTAATCCCATGCTATAATATGACCTGTAGAAATAATCCCTGGTTATATTAATCCCATGCTATAATATGACCTGTAGAAATAATCCCAATATATATTAATCCCATACTGTAAAAAAGAACCGTATAAATAACCCCAGGTCATTTTTATCCCATGCTATAATATGACCTGTAGAAATAATCCCAAATTATATTAATCCCATGCTATAATCTAACCTGTAGAAATAATCCCAAATTATATTAATCCCATGCTATAATATGGCCTGTAAAAATAATCCCAGATTATAATAATCCCATGCTATAACATGACCTGTAAAAATAATCCCAGGTTATATTAAGACCATGATATAACACAACCTGTATAAATAATCCCAGGTTATGTTAATCCCATGCCATAATATGACCTGTAGAAATAACCCCAGGTTATATTAGTCCCACACTGTAAAATGAACCACATAAATAACCCCAGGTTATATTAACCCCGTGCTATAATATGAACCATAGAAATAATACCAGATTGTATTAATCCTGTGCTATAATCTGAACTCAAATCAAGCCAATATAAACTGTTTTTCATTTTATGCGGTGACGTTGACTGTTGGCTGTAAATTCTAAGCTAATGACACACTGCAGTCACTGAAGGCAGCCCAGCCCAGGTTAAGGTGAAATATTAGATTGAATGTTTGGACAAGTTTTCTTCTTCTTAGAAGATGAACGTATTGTGTGTTGAACTTTTTAGTTCATAAATCAAGTAGCCCCTCCCACCTCTGAGTGAATATCCTGTGTGAATCAGTCATAAACATTACAGACATGCTGTGATAAGATTACGTTACCCTCCTCCCCAGTGCAAACTTAGCAGCATCGTAGCAAACCTTAGATACCAAACATGTCTCGGCTGATCGACTCTGTTCTGGGGTGGATGGGGAAATTGGTGTACATTTGATTTTACAGTAAATGACTTTCAGATTGCTGCCGTTGACCACCACTGTCCTTTGGACCTGAAATCTGATCCTAGACCAGCCATTTCACTCTCTTTGAAACCTGAGACAATTCAAACTGACGATTTAAAATCCGAGCTCAGTCCTAATTTGAGACACTCGGCCCTGTCCGTAGTGCAAAAGAAAATCATTAGCATCCAATTCTGAGGAGGCACAATGCAATTTGAAACAACAGGCCACGTTTAGGAGAAAAAGGACCAAGTACAGGGTCAGAAGCAGCTACGTTCACCATCATCTCACGCTTCAGATTCGTCACTAGGACCACACTGAGGAACCGTCTCAGCTCTGAGTAAGAGAGCGATTTCCACCAGCGCAGAGCTTAAACCCACACCGAGCTTCCTCACTCAGCACACAGCCTCCCCTCTCCTCAAACCGCCATTCAGAAACAAAGCCACAATCAGCAATTAGCGCAACTGGAAAGACAGGTTTCTCACCGCACCGACAACAAAACATGCCAACAACAGCGGTTCCACCAGACTGTTTAGTACTGAACACATGCTTTCTGTTGGCAAACTAGAGCTGATGTACATCTGGGGCAGCTGAGCTCTGACTCTAAACTCCTACCTGAGTCTTTAACCCTTAGAAGCCACAGTTACTACCGGCAATAACAAAAACATGTCGTATTCTGATATTAATAATAGAAAATATATTTGTTGAGCCATGCAGTTCTAACCTGACTAGTGATACAACACCTTCAGAGGGCGACGGTGAGTAACATTTACTTAACGTTTGTTAATAACACATTTAGATGGCGACGGTGAATGACGTTTACTTAATGTTTGTTAATAACACATTTAGATGGTGACGGTGAGTAACATTTATTTAATGTTTGTTAATAACACGTTTAGATGGTGACGGTGAGTGACGTTTATTTAATGTTTGTTAATAACGTTTAGATGATGACGGTGAGTAACATTTATTTAATGTTCGTTAATAACACGTTTAGATGGCGACAGTGAGTAACATTTACTTAATGTTTGTTAATAACACATTTAGATGGCGACGGTGAGTAACATTTAATGTTTGTTAATAACACGTTTAGATGGCGACAGTGAGTAACATTTACTTAATGTTTGTTAATAACACGTTTAGATGGCGACGGTGAGTAACATTTATTTAATGTTTGTTAATAACACGTTTAGATGGCGACAGTAACATTTACTTAATGTTTGTTAATAACACGTTTAGATGGCGACAGTAACATTTACTTAATGTTTGTTAATGACACGTTTAGATGGCGACGGTGAGTAACATTTACTTAATGTTTATTAATAACACATTTAGATGGCGACGGTGAGTAACATTTACTTAATGTTGATTAATAACACATTTAGATGGCGACGGTGAATGACGTTTATTTGACGTTTGTTAATGATGCTTTTAGAGGGCGGCAGGGAGTAACATTTATTTAATGTTTGTTGATAACACCTTTAGAGGGCGATGGGGGGGGTAACATTATTTTATTAAAAATGAATTATGTAATTAATTATGCACTTGCGTCATCAAATATAACTAATATAATGTAAATATAATGTAATGTAAATGAAATGTATTGCAAATGGACAATGTTTACGCTCTCTGAGCTGAGGAGTTCATGCCAAAGCAAGCAATATAAGTGAATATTACACACTATAAAGTAAACGTACAGGAACAGGACAGTAACTCCAGCCTCCTAAGGGTTAAAGTCCCAGAGCTGCTGTTGCTGCTCGGGTGGTTCTGTTTCTGGCTGACCCTCTGAAGGGAGGATGAGTGGAGCGCGGAGCCGGACCGGCTCACCTCCTGTGGGTGTGAAGATGATGCGTGGCGCTGCCAGCTGCTGTTGAGCAGCGAGCCGACCGACACCCACCCATTCGCTCTGCTTCTGCTCTCCTCTGGGAGACGGAGGCGAGAGCGGTGGGCCTGCAGGAGATCTGACCACGTGCTGGACGCTCTGAACGCGAACACGCACCCACCCACACCAGCGAGCACCCGGGAGTTCATGTGCTTGGGAAACATACGCTCACTGCCCATCAAAAGTTTGGGGACACCTCGAGCCCTGCTACATAAGATTGACATAACCCTGCCATTATACATTTAACCCCTTTTCAAAGTAGCCATAGTAGCTGTTGTGAAGGTCCCTCACTTAAACTATCCATTTTTTCCCGTTAATAACACTGACTGAATATCTTCACTAGCAGCTCAACACAGAGTCACACACAGAGAGCCAAGTTAATCCAAATGATTATTACTCTGTAACTACAGGACCTTCAATGTAAACTGGCTGAGCTATTCTTAGGTTATAGAAGTGTGTAATAAAACTTTGGCCCTGGCTATTTAAGGGGTTAATCTGATAACAGAGTTAAGGGGAAAACAGTTTGTTTCATTATTTTCATTAAAAACAGTTGTTTTCCATTCTGCTGGTGGAATGAGCACCACGGGGCCTGGAGCCAGAGATTAAAGAACTACTGTGTCTGTACGTTGACTAAACTAAAAAAAAGTGGTGCTTTATTACTTTTGATGGTATGAGTAGCTGTGTTGATACGACACCATGCACTAAACCCGGAGTTCCTGACTTTCCTCCTGACTTTCCAAGTAGGAATTCCTGTTTTCTTTGGTTTCTGAGTTACGAGTTCAGTCAAACGCAGCATAATCCACCTTTGGGCCAAAAGAGCCTCAGTATGCAATTCATTGTTTACAATCTGCTGTTCGCTCCAAGAATCTGATGAACATGAAGATAAATATACCCAAAGCATTGGCACTTAAGTAAGCTGCTTAAGTAAAACTCGGCAAATATTACAAGAAGGTAAAGTGTACCCCAATTTTTATGGGCAGTGTATACACAGCCAGAACTGGCTAATCTATGGGCAGAATCAGATGCATTTGTTCACGGTTGCAGCAACATGAGCCAGTATAACATCCCCACAGTGGGCGGTTGCTCCATAGCCGAGCATACGCAACATTGCTAGTCATGTAGTCTTTTGTTTTGCTTGATAGACCTGAAAGAGGAAAGGAGCACGAAGGGTCTGAGGCAACTGCATCCTGTCAGAAACCGCTCGCCTGCTTTAGGGCTGATCTGAGGTCAGCACGCTGAGCCACGCTGAGCTCAGAACCTCTGCTGTACAGTGATGGGGAAGTGAAACTATCAGAGCCCCCTGCTTCACTTCCTTCAGCGCAAATAAACGGCCAAACGTTTCATAAACAGCCTGCATTTGCTGTGCTTGGATGGCTGGAAGGTCTGCAGAGCTGCACGGCCTGTAGAAGTGTGTGATGTATATTCGCTCCATTTGTATGGACGGTGGGCATAAGGCCTTCAGAAATAGATGGCCGAGCGTTTAAACTTTAAACAGCATGGGTTTTAGATGGACGGGCTGCGTGAGCTTCATGTGTGTTGGTGTCTGAGAGTTTTTCGAAAACATAGAGTGAGGGCGGCTGAGCGCTGGGCTGAAGCGGAGCGTGGGAACGGCAGAGGTGGTGTTGGTTCGTGTCCAAACACGCGCTAAAAAAAGAAATGAAAACAATACCAATAACTCGGTACTAGCGAACCGGCACTTCTCTTTTAAACAGGAAAACAGGCCACTTTGCGAAGCACATTCAAAAGGGAATTCCACTTATTTTGACACATTTCTGCACAATTTAATGCATATTATGTAGGGTCATCCACAGAGGTTTGGTGTGAAATGCTCCCCTTTAGATAATCTGCAGAGCTGTTCACAGTGGTGGTGATAGGAACCAGACATCCACCTCTGAAAGCACCCTCACAGAAAGTTATTACACTAAATACATTGATGGTCAAGACATTGAGGCTAGTTTTCCAAAGTTTTGACCACCACCGAGTCTCTACAGTGAACCGTCTCACACTCTGAATGACTCTGTTTGCACTGAATTATGCAGAAATGTTCGATTCCACTTTAATCGTCACGAGATGATGTGGCGCATACCTGTGCACAGGTGTGTATGAGTACAGAGAAGAAGGGTGTGTATCTCACAAGACATGCGCTTCCAAGAAGTACAGTAAAGAGTAATGAACAATCCAGGCTTCATCTTCCTGCTGCAAATCTGGGCCTTTACGCTTTGACCTTACAAGCTAAATTTCCTCGCCGACTCGCTTGTTAAAGGAAAGATTCACTGCATTTTCAAAATCACACGAATCACATCTCAAGGAAAGGCAGCTGGCTGATATTCTTGCCTTCAAGAGTTTCAGCATGCTTTCAGCTTTGAGTTGCACTGGGAACACTAGCAGCTGAACAGACTGCATTAAACAAGTATAACTAGTGGTCAAATTGTTAGAGAAAGTGGGGCTGGTGGGTTCAAACGGAATCTCAAATAAGGACGAAGGGCCCATATCTATTATTCTTGTATTTTAAGTCCACATAATTTATATCTATAACCATGTTCTGACTTTTCTTTATGCCTTAAAATTAAACTACTGTGCCTTTAAGGCTGATATATGTAAACGAGCTCTGTTCTGATTGGATGGCCTCATTCTAAAAGCAGTCCAGGCTGAAACACCCCTTATAACTTCAGTGTAAATGGGCAGAGCTAATCTGATCTAGGCTGAAAAAGCAGATATATGTAAAGGTGCTGGTTTTCGTGACATCAAAAAGCTGTTTTTGCAGCTTAATTCCCATATATTGTCTGCAGAGCGAACAATATATCTTTAAAAGTGTTTCATTTTAAGCGTAAAATTGAGGATCTTTGTTTTGCAGTTTGTGACCAAAATATAGAACCACTCCACTATGGTGTGATTAGCTCGTTAGCAGTGACTTGGCACGTTAGCTGTGGCTAACGATACTGTTTTTAGAATGAGGAAACGCTGAAGAGGAGTACTTTCAGCTTTGCTTCTGCTTTTTTCTGTGTTCGTTCACGTTTGACTTGTACAAAACGTCACGCCCAAGCTGCGTTGCGTGTTTGGGCATTCTTTTTTTAAAACTGGTGCACCGTAAAATGATTTGGACTGATTTTATAGAACTTCAAACAATAAGATAACAGACAGTAACTCCCTGATTACTGTCCTGTTAACTTACTATTAGAACTTCTGGCATCTCTTACACAGTGATAGGCAACACAGTAACGCGCAGAAAGAGCTGATTCACCCTCGACATGCACAGGCCGTAACTCCTCTGGCAGCAGAGTTACATGTGTTAAAGGGACCATCTCCAAATTCTCAGAATGGATCTCCAGTGAGACGTTTGGTTTGCTAGCTAAGTTAAAACGACAGATCTGTTTTTTACAGTACGAAGGATCGCCCCTTCAGAAGCCACAGCACTTGTGCAATCAGACGACCATGCAAATTTCACCGAAGCTGAACTCGAACTGAGCTGCCGAAAGTCTGTCATGTGAAACCCTTGAAACAGGCAGTGTAGGTGGAAGGTCAGGCTGCAGTTTAGCCTTCCGTCAGGAAAACAGCTCATACGCTCGGCAGCTGGAAGCACATGCAGACGTCTGAAAACGGAATGAATCTTTCCTTTAACAGCTGCTGAAATGCAAACCTACAATAAGACTGAGTTTGGGATTATATACATGGCTGTATGTGTGTATGTGAATGTAAAACTCTCTCATCTCCTGAGCTCATTGGCAAAAACACATGTTGGCAAACTCTTCATGTATCCGTGCGTGTGTGAGTGTGTGTGTGTGAGTGTGTGTGTGTGAGTGTGTGTGAGTGTGTGTGTGTGTGTGTGTTTTGTCCTATTTGAGCGCTTTTACGACGGTCGCATAGGCGATGTGTATTTCGTTGTCACTCGGACAGGTGGAGGAGAATTCCTCTCGTGCGTAGGCGGCGTCCAGGTATCGCCATAGCGACGCGAGGGTGCGAGGGATGGTGAAACCCCGATACTTCTCACAGACCACCTGAGAGAGAGAGAGAGATTAGAGATATTGTACTGTAAGACCTACATAAAGGAAAGCTTCACTGCCTTAAGCTCTGAAAATGTCACGTCACAGTGTGTTTAAACTTCAATAACTTTACAGCCGTTTGATATATCAACAAACCTCAAGTTCTACATTAAACTAGAGACGCTGAGCTTTCCAACAACATGCCATATGGCACTGTGTGGCGTATCTCCCTGTCAAATTCCAGGCCCTACTTCTGCGGAGTCAGCTGTACTGCCTCTCCATTAGATTACAGTATATACAGATCAGTCGCTGCTGTCGGAACAAAACCTCGTATCTCCATTTTTGACGTTTTTTCCATTTTTGACATAATTTAATAAATATTTGAACATTCATAAAAGTTTAAAAGAAATTATATTAGGATTTTGGAAAAGCAAATTAGCTCCTCTCTAATGTTAGGTGTTCTCATATTGAAGAACTCTGAGATGTCTGAACTCTCTCTCTACTCCTCCAGGGGGTTGTGAAGAGCGTGTATCTTACACTTTGGTCAGAGTTTCTTATCTGCTTAGTCCAAACAAGGAAGCAGAGAAAGACTACTGCAGCCGACTAAAGGCTACTGCACAGCAGGCGAGAGGCGTTACGCTGCCAGGGGGTCTCTGGCCGATAGTACAAACATCACTATAGCACATAAGAAAAGCGCAGATAAATAAGAAGCACAAGCCTGACATTTGAATGGTTTTTAATCATTTTATTGAGAAATTCGAATATCAAATTTGACTGAAAGCGAATACTAAGTTCAGATATCTGTATATTTGAAAAAAACTACAGAGCACCAGTCTGTTACCTTGACGATGTGTAGCTTGGGCAGCAGGTTGCAGTCGGCCAGTGTGAGCTCCTGACCGTCCAGGAAGGGGCGGGTCGACGTGGTGACATCATCGGCACTGTTCTCGTCAATCTCATCAGGTAGAGGAGAGCTTAGATAATCGTCCAGCTTCTTCAGAGCCTTCAGCAGGCCTTTCTCCAGGTCTGCACACACACACACACACACACACACACACACACAGAGCATTACAAACGCTTAATACGGTTTACCACAAATGAAGTCTAGACTAAAACTGTCTCTCCAGAGTGGCTATAATGAGGCTGTGGACTGTGATTAGTCCATGTTTTGTAAACTGTGTGTGTGTGTGTGTGTGTGTGTGTGTGCGTATGTGTGTGTGTGTGTGTGCGTGTGTGTGCGTGTGTGTGTGCGTGTGTTTGTTAACGGGAAGTTGGTGTTTGGCTGTAATCCTGGAACATTGGATTTGGATTAGGTCTGGCACACACATTTATAGAGCAGGTACCTTTAAATCCCCTAAACTGAACTAAACCACAGGCTTGGCCAGTTTGGCGTAGCCACTGTGAACCGCCCAGTCTGTTTTAGCACAGTGTTTATGAAGAGTCAGTGAAGGGTTTAACGCAACTGAGCTGGACAATCACTGCATTTCAGTCCAGACTAAAATACATAGCAGTTACTGAATCATTTAAAATAGATATTGATTCACTCATAGCAGTTACTGAATCATTTAATATAGATACTAAATCATTCATAGCAGCTACTGAATCATTTAAAGTAGATATTAAATTATTTGTATTTATTACTGAATCCTTTAAAATAGGTATAAAATCATTCATAGCAGTTACTAAATCATTTAAAATAGATATTAAATAAATTGTAGCAGTTACTTTATCATTTAAAATAGATATTAAATCATTCGTAGCAGTTACTGAATCATTTAAAATAGATACTAAATCACTCATAGCAGTTACTGAATCATTTAAAATAGATATTAAATCAATTGTAGTTACTGAATCATTTAAAATAGATACTAAATCACTCATAGCAGTTACTGAATCATTTAAAATAGATATTAAATCAATTGTAGTTACTGAATCATTTAAAATAGATATTAAATCAATCGTAGCAGTTACTGAATCATTTAAAATAGATATTAAATCATTCGTATCAGTTACTGAATCATTTAAAATAGATACTAAATCACTCATAGCAGTTACTGAATCATTTAAAATAGATATTAAATCAATTGTAGCAGCTACTGAATCATTTAAAATAGATATTAAATCAATTGTAGCAGTTACTGAATCATTTAAAATAGATATTAAATCAATTGTAGCAGTTACTGAATCATTTAAAATAGATATTAAATCATTCATAGTGGGTACTGAATAAATCACTGAAAAAGTCATAGCAGTTACTGAATGTTTTTACAGTAGCAAATACTAAATAATCATTAGTAGTTACTGAAGTGTATAATAGATTCTGAATTATTATCAGATTCATGACAGATACTGAATGATTTGAAGGAGATACAGAATAATTTATAAAAAAATGCTAAAATGTTCAAAACAATACAAAACCTTACATTCTGCTAAAATATTTTAGGCAAGACTTTCCTACCATTTATCTGTAATTTTGAATACTCATTCTCTGGGAAAGTCCCAGCAGAGTCCAGCAGATATGACTGTCCAGAACAGTCTGTATGAGCATAACCAGCTCCTACACTCAGTCCTAAATTTAACCCATTATTTCATTGTTGAATAGAATGAGACATTCTGGAGTAGCCACACAAGGTCACCATGTCTAATGCCAAGCGTGGGCCAGAGGGGTATAAAGCCGCCCAGCATTGGGCTTTGAAGCAGTGGAACTGTGTTCTCTGGAGTGATGGAGCTCCAACACCTTTGTGATGAGTTAGAGTGATCCACCAACATCAGTACCTGACCTCACTAATGCTCAATCAATTCCTCACAGCAATGTTCCACCATCTAGTGTAAAGCCTTCCCAGAAGAGTAGAGGCTGTTACTGCAGCAAAGGAGGAATAAACTCCCTTTTAATACCCTTCATTTCAGATGAAACGCTGTGAGTTTTGGACATACACTGTAGCCACTATCGGTCAGAGCTCTTCGGCTGGGGTCCATGAACCTGCCCATCTGTCAAATTCAATGTTTTTTATCTGTTTCTCTATCTTTGCGATAATACAGTGCAGAAATATGGTTCAAATATTTCCTGAATCTGTAGAGTCGCCCTTTCCATTCCACCAAATTGCAAGATCACACGTGACTCACAGCTGGAGTTATGAGCCTGTGAAGAGGGGCTGAGATACATGTCATCTGCCTCTCACTGTGTATAATTGGTGGATTTGTCTGTCTGTCTACATTCTGTGTGAAACTGACCAATGGACATTCGGAAAATCACTAAGCACTGACCATCACACCGGAAACCCTTCATTCTTCATTCAGCCCACATCCGAGACACATGTGAAATGGTGTGCAGAGAGTTTACAGCTGCTGAAGTTGGTGAAGCAGTTTTGGAAATTAGCGACACAGTTAATGAGGCATTTTGGTATGAAACATATGGAGATCATTTTATATCCAAGACGCTTTAAATGAGAATTTAAGAAGATATGCACAAATTGAGAAAATGCCCTCAGACCCCAGAGGGTTAACAGTGACCAATCAGTTTTAAATCTGGTCAGTATGACCTCTTGAGCTACTCTACCGTGTAATATCACCCCACTGACCTCTCGTTCTATTGACACACTTTTATCTCCAGAATGTTCTCTATGAAGATGTACTGCTTACTGTCATTCATCCCTGGGTTGGAGTTCTTGATGTAGGCTGAGAACTTGGAGAACACGTCCATGCCAGCGGTGTTGGACTCTGGGTTTCGCGCAGCCAGGCGTGGGTACCTGCAGTGAGGGGAGTGGGGGTCCGTGACCAGAGAAATACCAATGAAGATTAGAAATAGGAATAACACACAAAACAACAAGTTGCACAATAAAATCTCAAAAAATTATGAAACCTTTAAAGTGATTTTCAGTGACAGTTTAAACTAAAATTAAATCTACACAGACTTCCTCCTCAGTGCAAATGAGGTCAGTCAGCTGAGACGTGTTCTCCATGACCTACTGCTAAAAGTCCAGATGAAACTCAGGCCTCAGTGCTGCTACACTGTACAAACCCTGGGCTCTGGGAGAGACAGGTCTAGGCTGACCGTCTGTTGAGACATTATATTTTATAGCGGTCAGCCTGAGAACGATGGCTAATGAAGGAAGGATTCAGTGAACGAATGATTACTTGGGAGGGCTGAGGTGCTCCTCCAGAAACTCCTCGATCTTGTTGGTGTCTGTCTTCACTTCCCTCCCGTACAGCAGGAACGGGGGCTGAGCTCCAGGAGCCAAATCCTTCAGGATATCAGGCTTCCTGCAGAGAGAGAGAGAGAGAAGAGACAGAGAGAAAGACAGAGGAGAGAGAGAGAGGGAGACAGAGAGAAAGAGAGAGAGACAGAGAAGAGAGAGAGAGAGAGAGAGAAAGAGAGGAGATAGACAAAAGAAAACAGAGAGAGTGAAAGAGAAAAAGAGAGAGAATGAAAAAGAGAAAGAGTGAGAAAGAAAGAGAGAGAGGAAAAAGAGAGGAACAAAGAAAAAGAGACAGAGCGACACAGACAGAGAGAGAGAGATAGAGAGAGAGATAGAGAGGGGCGGAGAAAGAATGAAAGAGAAAGAGAGAGAGAGATAGCGGGAGAGAGACAAAGAAAGAGAGAGGAAAAGAGAACATAGAGAGGAAGAAAGAGAGAAAAAGACAGAGAAACAGACAGAGCAAGAGAGAGAGAGAAACAGATAGAGCGAGAGAGAGAGACGGGCGAGAGATCATTTCTCTATGTGGCCAAATAACATTAATATCCTCAGTCCAGTCAGAATTACTACATGATCTCCTGATCACTGTTTAGGCTGACCTGTGAGATCACAGCGTGAACAGCGTGAGCTGGTCGAGGTGAGCAGATGTAAATGAAGGACAGTAAACACATCACTCAGACGTCATCAGGCTTATCAGAGCAGAAAATTATCTTATCTAACTTCTGACCTGGAGCTCTAACTGATGTAGAGAGCAGCGCTGAGTAATGTTAGTTAGCCATATAGCTAATGCTGGCGTTTTAGCGTGTAAGCTGGCAGAATGATTTTTTTTTGCTTATATTTTCACATTCAGCTTCACTCGACTCCACACAGAATCCTGCAGATGTTTGTGTGAGTGTCTGCAGTATAACCAGTGTTAGCTTCCAGGTAAACACAGCTAGCAAGCAAGGAGGCCAATCAGCCAATCTGGCCATTTTAGGTTGACAGTTAGAAGAGGCTTATCGTGGTCAGCTAGACTGTTCTGACCAATTCTGAAATTAGCTAAAGTTTATTCTGAATATGTTTCACGGTTGAATACATAAGAGAGAGCAACAGAATTCTTGATAGACAAAATTCATATAATGCTGCAATTATACAGCATGACGCCACACGAAACAATGTTTACATATATATATAATTATATATCGTTATTGTTGGGCAAAAAGATTGTATTTCTATTTAAGCCAATTTTTACTTTTTTGCATAATTGCAAAACTCTAATTACTCCTTGCATTATGATAAATCTTATTAAATTACATTCACTAGAAATTAATAATGTTTTTTCTATCGTAAAGTTATGAATTTAGACGTTCTGTTTACAAGTTACTAAAGTTTTTCTTTCTATCGTAACGTTATCATTTTGGATGTTTTGTTTACAAGTTACTAAAGGTTTTTTCTTTCTATCATAAAGTTATAATTTTGGATGTTTTGTTCACAAGTTACTAAGGTTTTTTCTTTCTATCGTAAAGTTATCATTTTGGACGTTTGTTTACAAGTTACTAAAATTTTTTCTTTCTATCATAAAGTTATAATTTTGGATGTTTTGTTTACAAGTTACTAAAGTTTTTTCGTTCTATTGTAAAGTTATGATTTTGGACGTTTGTTTACAAGTTACTAATGTTTTTTCTTTCTATCGTAAAAACGTTATCATTTTGGATGTTTTGAAGTTACTAAAGTTTTTTTTTATATCGTAAAGTTATTTTAGACTTCTGTTTAATAGTTAATAAAGTTTTTTTCTTTGTATGGTAATCATTTTGGACATTTGTTAACAAGTTAATAAACATATATATATTACATTTTTATGCTAAATGGACCAACAGAAATGCTCCAAAAAAACTTGCTGTTGTTGAAAACCTTGTTGATTAACTTCCACTCATAGTTAAGAAAGTTCTTCCCTCTCCTTTAAAGCTCCCACCATGTAGATTCAAGGTTTTGTCACAACAGCAACACTTCCAAATTAAAAAACATGTCATTTGACCAGGGGGGCAGAAACTTTTGCATACGGTTGTACGTGTCAGCGATATACTCACCTCTTCATATCGACTGTAGTGACGTTAAACGTCACTCCCTTCAGCCACAGCACCATGAAGAGCCTCTGTGAGAAGGGGCAGTTCCCAATGCTCTGTCCATCACTGCCCGCCTGCACAGAGAAGACAATACAGAGTCCTGTTATCACCTCATATCAGCTTCCTGACCACCATCACACACTGCAGGACACACAATACATCACACAGAAACATCCATCACAACATAAAACAGCAAAGCTCACAGACGAGCAGGAGGCGACTGTACTATAGCCTGAATACTGAAACAGACATGCCTGTTGATGATGACATTAATAAATTAAACAGATCAGGTCAGTGTAACAGACTGTGGTCAATCACACCCACATCAGCTTTATATCGTGACGACACGGTACCTCGAATATCGTCCAATACCAGTCTGACATTTGTTCCCGAAAAATGAAACTATTTTAACTGAAACATTTGACTTTCCATGTAGAAATAATGACTCAGCCAACCTTCTCCTGATTCTGACGTAGTATCTCAAAATATGACTTATTTTCTCAAACATTTGACTTACTATGTCAAAATACTAACTCATGTTCTCATTATACTGACTTAGTATCTCATAGACTTTTTTCCTCAAAATGCTGACATATATCAAAATAATAACTTCTTGAAAGTTACTGTGACTTCCTGTGTCAAACTAATGAAATAATTATTTTAAGATACAAAGGCAAAACACTGAGAATACGTCATTGTTTTGAAGTAACTGGTAAATATTTTGAAGAAATAGCCAGTAGTTTGGGATACTAAGTAAACATTTTGAGAAAATAAGTCGTTATTTAAAGTTGTTAAGCCCAATGTTTGAGAAAATAAGTTGTTATTTAAAGTTGTTAAAACCAATGTTTGAGAAAATAAGTCGTTATTTAAAGTTGTTAAGCCCAATGTTTGAGAAAATAAGTCGTTATTTAAAGTTGTTAAAACCAATGTTTGAGAAAATAAGTCGTTATTTAAAGTTGTTAAGCCCAATGTTTGAGAAAATAAGTCGTTATTTAAAATTGTTAAAACCAATGTTTGAGAAAATAAGTCGTTATTTAAAGTTGTCAAGCCCAATGTTTGAGAAAATAAGTCGTTATTTAAAGTTGTTAAGCCCAATGTTTGAGAAAATAAGTTGTTATTTAAAGTCGCTAAGTCCAGTGTTTGAGTAAATAAGTCATGATTTAAAATTTTAAAGTTTTTTTCTGAGATAAGAGGTAAATTTTATAATAAGTAAATATTGTTAATAAAATTATTATTCAAAAAATAAGTCACTGTTCTGAAATTTTAAGTAAATATTTTGAGAAAATAAGTCATCAGTTAGAGATATTAAGTCAATAGTTTGAGGTAATGAGGCACTGTTTCGAGTCCAAATTTCAAGAAAGGCATTATATCAACACAGTAAGTCAATATTCAGAGAAATTAAGTAATTATTCTGAGTATGAGTGAACATTTCCAGAAACAGTGAAAGCAGAAATGAAACTGCAGGTTATGTTTTCCTCTCTGTAGTTATACAGTCATATAAAAGCAGTGTTATTGTTGTCGTAACATTTTTATTATTCCTTTTATTACAACATTCTTCCTGTTAGTATTGTTTGTTGTTGTAACATCTTTATTACATTATCATTACTGTTTATTGCAGGTGTATTAAAGCTGTTGGCTGTTGAATCATCATTATTATTATTATTATCATCATTATTATTTTGATTATTATTATTATCATAATTATTCTAATAAATATCATGCCATGTCCAGTTGGCCTACTCCTCCACTCTGAGCTGCAGGACACTGAAAAACCTCTAAAGCTCCTTTCAGACTTTCAGTGGGCCAGTAAACAATGACCGCTTTCATGCTCTCTCTCTCCCTCTCTCTCTCTCTCCCTCTCTCTCTCTCTTTCTCCCTCTCTCCCTCTCTATCTCTCTCTCTTCCTCTCTCTCTCTCTCTCTCGCTCATACACACACACACGTTTTTTTTGCTACACTTGTGAGGACTTACATAGGTTTTTATTAATTTTTGCACTACAGTAGCCTAATAATGCTACACCCACACCTAAACCTACCCTAGGGTTAGCCTCAGTATCCAAAAGGCAATCTTTCTGCTCTACTGGGTTCTCAAAGAGAAAGAGAGTCATTTGTAGAGGACACAACACGTGCTCAAGTGAGCCCTGCTGAAAACACCTAAAGAAACCATCAAATGTTTCTGTTGGTTCCTGATAGTTCTGTAATGTATTCTGGCTTATCTGATGGTTTGATATCACAATGTAAACGATCCTAATTTGTTCAACAGGTGACCACTGGCTAAGTCTAAATACATTTAATGGTTTCCTAATGGGTTCTAAATGTGTTCTAGAGGAAACTAGTGGTGTTTGGTCTAGGTTTAATCCCAGTGGTCTCAAATGGACCTTTTTCAGCAGGGATGACCAGCAAAATGTCCTCAGTTGAGCCCAAAGGTCACGTCCTCCTAGCAGACATGTGGTCCTCACGAGTATAGCAAAACAATCAGTGAGCGCAGTGTGTTTCTCAGGACTTCAGACTGAAGTTCGGCTCACATTTACCGCGCTTACATCGCTTCCTCTCAGAGCCAACGCCCCAAACCCCAACACAGCTCCTACACACAGGCCAGTAACACTGAACAAACAGCACATCTCAGCGCCTGACCACTCTGACCACTCTGACCTGCAGCCCAGGCGCTCAGCGGCAGCTTTACAAGCCGGACAGCCGCACCTTGCGTTCCTTATCAGGTACCTTATCTCTGAGTTTATTCAAAGCTCCACTCAGAGCTCCGTCAGCTGCTCTGCAGGGTTTCAATCAGCTGATATCGGCCGCTCTGAGCGCCACTCCGGCCCATTATTCTCACATTTGGCTGCTAAACCGGGTTAAACAGTCCTACACTCAGCTGGCCTCCTGGCCCTGATGACCATCTGTTACAATGGAGAGGGAAACTCAGCCTCACCTTCACGAAAAGTTCCACCTCGGGTTGACTTTCGTCGCTCATGTCGCTCAGATCTGCGCAAAACGCTCAAAAGCCCCGAATAATAAACCGAACCAACTTCTGCAGCGCCGCGCGTCTCCCGCTGTGCGTCCCCGACTCGAGTTGACTTCCGCTCCGCCGCAGCCCGCCTGGCTGTTTCTTTTCCCACCCGTATTCCGTCCAGCCCCGCCCCTCCTGCGCTGGGATTGGCCGATGGATCATGCTTGACGTTCTAGAGCGCGAAACGGATTGGCCAGTAGACCCTACGTCACAATCAGCCCGCCGTTCCAGAGGCCCAACCCTCCCTGCGCTACGATTGGCTAGTTTGCAAAGTGTTCCAGAACGGGACTAATCCTAGCTCAGGAGGAGGGGTCTAGCAGCTAATCGCGCTGCAGGACAGACTACGCTACAGCCAATCACAGAGCAGGAGGGGCGGAGCTAGCCAATCCTAGATGAATTTGAAACAAGGCTCCAAATTTGCTATTTAGTGAACTAAGTAGGGAGCAGGGAAGTGCTTTAGATTGAGAATCGTGTTGTTTTACAGTATAGCATGTTACTTTTTAGCTTTTAATCATGTTTAATTAGATTTTCCATTCATATGCAAACATCTGTACACTCCTGGTCAAACTGCATGTTTTGTTGATGTTCTAAGCCATTTGATAAGTAAGTTAACCCATCTTCTTTGGGGACGGCACTTAAATATGGCATTGTCTGCGAATTTCTGCATCATTTTTATTGTATTTTAGTTTAACATTTTGAGAAAAATAAATAAATCATAAAAAGTGGCCTGTGTAAAAGTTTTTTATATATATTTTACAGTTTATATTTATGTTTTCTTTTTTCTCAATATTTCAATTAGGACTCTGGAACCCTAGCACACTAGGAGCTTAAGGTTCTGGGAACTGAAAAGTTTGAGCCTGATATCATAGGACCCTGGGAACATTGGATGCCGATAACTTAGGACCTGGTAACATAGGGTCCTAACAAAGTGCCCTGGGAACATAGGACCCTGGGAACGTAGCACCCTAGGGCTTAAGTACATAGGGTCCTAGGAACACAGGACCCTGGGAACATTGGGTGCTGAGAACCTAGGACCTGGTAACATAGGATCCTAACAAAGGGCCCTGGGAACATAGGACAATGGGAACGTAGCACCCTAGAATCTTAAGTTTCTGAGAACAGGATCCTGGGAACCTAGAGCCTGGAAACTTTAGGCCTGAGAACATAGGGTCCTAGGAACACATGACCCTGGGAACACTGGGTGCTGAAAACTTCGAAACTGGTAACATAGGGTCCTAAAAAAGGGCTCTGGGAACATAGGACCCTAGGAGCTTAAGGCTCTGGGAACTTAGGGTCCTGGGAACCTAGGGCCTAGACACTTTGGGCTTAAGAACATAGGGTCCTAGGAACACAGGACCCTGGAAACATTGGGTGATGAGAACTTAGGACCTGGTAACATAGTGTCCTAACAAAGGGCCCTGGGAACGTAGGACCCTGGAAACATAGCACCCTAGGAGCTTAAGGTTTTGGGAACTTGGGCCTGGAAACTTTGGGCCTGAGAACATAGGGCCTGGGAACACAGGACCCTGGGAACACTGCACCACAGGACCCTGGGAACATAGCACCCTAGGAACTTAAGGCTCTGGGAACCTAGGGCCTAGACACTTTGGGCTTGAAAACATAGGGTCCTAGGAACATAAGGCCGGGAACACAGGACCCTGGGAATACTGGGTACCGAGAACTTAGGACCTGGTAACAATGGGCCTTAACAAAGGGCCCTGAGAACATTACTCAAATAAAAATAGTAAATATAATAGATTTTAAAAAAATTACCTTAACTCAAAATATTCTAAAAATGAGTTACTGTGTCAACAATTCATGGACATTTTGAGTTAGTTTCCTGTTTTCCAACAAAATTTCTGTAGTATTTAAGTTGCATTAACCTAATCCTTTCATTAAGATATGCAGTTGGGCAATAAACAAACACACATGTTTACTTTGATGCACTTTAGCCGTTGCAGTGTAAAACCAACCGAACCAAAAAAAAACATACAATGCCACGAAAACCCAAACTATAGTTTGAACTTTAGCAACTCAACTGGATGTGAAAACTGCCCGAGACCCTTAAGAAGGTCTGTCTCGATCGGTCCAGTCCGCTTGAAATATGAACACAACACAGACCAAAGACATAGTGTTGTAGTACTCAAGATCAGTCTTTGAGAAGAGACCGCCTCAGTCACGACCTCACTGGGACTCGGTCTTGTCTCGGTCTCGGGGTAAGGCGGACTCGGAAATTGTTGTTCAGACCAGCCGAGTGTGACTCCATCTGAGGTAACTGGAAACTGAATTATTATTGAATATCAACAAAACAAGAAGAAACAGAACAAAACAGTCCTTTCTCTGCATCAGGGGTTCACAAACTTTTGCAACTCACGGCCCACACAAACGACACAAACGGCACAAAAGCCTCCACAGACTTAAGCGATCAAATCGTCTTGTTCTCACCTAAAGAGAAGACTGACTTGGCAGTTACTGAGAGCTGCATGTCAGAGAGGAAAGCTGCAAACAGAGTTTTGGCTCAATTCGACAGATTTAGATACATATTCACTGTGTTTAGTCTCTGATTGATGGTGTAAGTTGTTGGGTTTCAAAGCTTCATTTGAAACGACCCCTGAGCAAACAGCACCAAGCAGTAGTTAGTTAGCATATCACTGCTGTCAGAACAAAACATGTATCTCTGTTTTTGTCGATTTTCAGTTTTTCTCAGAATTTGAAAATGCCTGTTGCCCTTTACATTCTGTGTGAATTTCATGATGAATGGACCAAAAGAAACGGCCCAAAACGACTTGGAAAAAATTCTGGTTCCATTGACTTACACTAAAAGTAAAGCATGTTTTTTCCTTCTCCTGTAAAGTTACCATTTTGGAGATACAACAAATAGTTTGGGTTCTCTGAGGCTGAGGCACACTTGAAGTCATTATAAAATACTCGATAATCACATTTGACTGCACACAAATTATATTACACATAACGGCGCCAAGGCGTCTCCGTTTTGTAGAAGCAGTGATTCACTCATAGCTGTTACAGGGACTTTACCCTGCTTCACGTCATGCGAGATCACTGTAACGCAGGAAGTCTTGTAAAAGTCTGTAAAATCAGACGACAGATAAAACTAGACATAAATAAAACCAGTGAGCCCAGATAGAACAGAGAACTGCACGATTCAGAGAGTTGTCATTATCACTGTTATTGTATGTCATAAAATCTGTCCAATCAGTTGTGAACTTTTATTCGTATGACTTTTGGTGCAGAGTGAAAAAAACAAGTGAACCAAAATGCAGCTGTGTGTCACTTTCTGCTTTAGTCTGGATGAAGGAAACCAAACAGGTATAAATGCAGCCTCAGTTTGTTCTGTTCAGATGTATCTGGCATCCACTGTCTTATCTCGCAGCTGAACTTTGAATATTCAAAATTCAGCCACAAGGTTCTCGCTCACATATCAGAACACATCACCCCTCATTCCACGGTATCAGTGCCCAACGGTCATTTGAAAAGTTTTCATGTTCAAAGCTTCACAGTTTTTTGTGCTCCACGGTTTCAAAATCACATTGATCTTATCAGGAAAACCCAAATTTTCTTACCTCACTGACCATTTTTATATTTTTGTGCAAAGTAACTAGTCATGCCGAGTATAAGTACATGTTTTTAGTACTCGCCGATACTGAGTCCGGTACCATAATGAAATAAGGAAGTCATTCTTACCTGTGGCCATCAAACTGTATAACTCCTTCCTCAATGTGTGACACTATGGTTCACCTTTGCAATACTCAATACCAAATTGTACTGTTCATATGTGTAATAATAATAATAATGTAATGATTTTTTTAATTATGTGTGCAATAACTCAGAGGTGCAATCATTTAACCTGCTTTATACAGTATATTTCATATTTATTATCACAGCCACTGTCATTTAAACGTGTACATATTGCAAATTTCACTTTTGTTTTAAATGATTTGTTTTAAATTATTAGAGTGTTTATTCTTTTAAATAAATGGTTGCAACTGTAATAACTGCAATTTCCCTCTGGCATCAATAAAGTATTCTGATTCTGATTCTGATGAACAACTTACTCAGAATCAGAGGTGTAAAATTCAGGTCCAAAAAGTAACAATCCTTCCCAGGATTTTGTTCCAACTGCCTGGACAGCTCTGCTGGTGGTTTCCGTTGGAACAGCTAATTTTAAATGAAGTGCATTAGCTAGCTATGCTACATTAGTTAGCTTGAATCGAATAGTGCTGCGGGTGAGAAGAGCGGGTTTAGTTCCACATCAGAAAAGTGCTTTTGTACAGCTGTTCATAAAGTATGTTTCATAGTTTTGATCCTGTGTCTTTCAACAGCAGCAACAGCGACAGCAGGAATCACATCCGAGGCTAACACATCCGATGAGCTCACTTGTAAAGTTTTACATCTTCTCAGAGTTTTTTTATTTGGCTGGTTGAGCTGTAGTTGACTGTCCTCTAAAGCCAGACACACATTTCGGAAACCTTGTTCTTTGGTGACTCACACTGTATGTTTGAATAGACTATCGTCTATTGATGAAGCCTACGATTTATATACTTACACTGTACATAAAAGCTCAGTGTAATTGACCTGATACATGACAACATAAAGCTGTTTCATTCACAATAACACACTGAGGACTGAGTACTGAGCAAACATGCTGCTATAGCAGCTTTGCTAACACCGGGCACTGAAGCTAAGCCAGGTGGTGATGTCCACGGTAGGACAATATGGTCTCTCTACAGCCTATTTTACAAAGACAATAAAAATCATAAATCATAAAAAATCACTATGTTAAAGTTCATACTTCACCATTCTGTTCAGTCAGACTAAAGTTGACATATATAGACTTTGGTGGCAAATGTCAAGGTTTTCGCCTCTGTTTTGCTAGCCTACATATCTCCACCCGTGTTAGAGAAGGTAAGGCAAAGCAAGGCAAGTTTATTTATATAGCACCTTTCATAACCTGCTGTCATTCAAAGTGCTCTACAAATGAAAAAATAGAATCAGAAAAAAAGTAAACGCAACTAGAAAAACGTTGATTTAGTAAGATCAGAGTCCATCAGTACACCAAGGTTACGTGCTCGTTCTTTAGATTTTAGGGCACTAAAATCCAGATAGGCAGGTAGTCTGTGCCTCTCATTGCTATTCCCAAATAAAATAATCTCTGTTTTATCTTTATTCAACTGCAGAATTTTTGCTGCATCCAGTTAGTGATGAGCTCAAGGCACTTACAGAGTGAATCAAGGGGACCACAGTTGTTGGGGGAGAGGGCCAAGTAGATCTGAGTATCATCTGCATAGCTGGGGTAAAATATCCCAGAGTCTTGTAGTATTTGGCCAAGAGGCAGCATGTATAAATTGAATAAGAGTGACCCAAGAATTGAACCCTGGGGGACACCACAGATCACTGGCACTCTCTCAGAAATATTATGTTCAATGTCCACAAAGTAGTCCCTTCCTTGCAAGTATGAACTGAACCATTTTAGCACAGTTTCTGAGAGACCAATCCAGTTCTAGTCTATCTTTGAGAATTTTATGGTCAGTGGCATCAAAGACAGCGATGAGACTGAGGCCTAAAATCTCAGGCTTATTACATACTAAGGCTTATTATTCAGTAACTACAGGGACTTCAGTGCAAACTAGCTGAGCTATTCTTAGGCTATAGAAGTGTGCAGTAAAACTTTGGGCCTGCCAATGGACCCTGACCATTTTAAGGGTTAAAATGGCCTTTGTGTCCGACTGCCACAGCATCAGTAACACCTTCTGTGTAAGCAGACCTTCCTTCACTGCCAGTATGAGTCATCTGTTCATTATGAACTTGTGACAGAGGGGATTGTGACTCCCATGCTGCATCTTATCAAGCCTCAAACATCTGATAACCGTTTTCCAACAGTTAATTACATTTTTCTTCTGTAAATAATGCAAAAAAAAAAAACTGTCTTCCTGGTCTGAGTGACGGGTGAACATGTTATCCTTGATGGTTTCTGTCAAGAATGAAGAAAACAACAAATTATCAATGTTGATAATTATCAATTCATTGTTCCTGTGATGTCATAAAAACCTACATATTTACACTTCTCCACTTATTCAGCCTATTCAGCAGTCTAGCCCTGCCCACTCACGCTGAAGTTATAAAGAGTGTTTCAGCCTGGACTGCTTTTTGAATGAGGCCAGCCAATCAGAATGGAGCTCATTTACAAAGGCACAGTAACGTAAACAGCCTGTTGAATTCTAAGGGATAAAGAGAGGTTAAACATGTTCATGCATGTATGAATTATGATTGTTTTTGGTGCAGAAACCCTAAGATTTAAAAAGGGAACCAAGCAGGAAAAAAAAAACATAAGTAAAATGTTGGGAACTTTAAATGATGTCACTTCCTCTTCATGTATGTATGTACTGGCGACACGGTGGTGCAGTGGGTAGCGCTGTTGCCTCACAGCGAGAATGGCCTGGGTTTGATTCCCGGCCGGGTGACCAGGGTCATTTCTGTGTGGAGTTTGCATGTTCTCCCCGTGTCTGCGTGGGTTTCCTCCGGGTACTCCGGTTTCCTCCCACAGTCCAAAGACATGCAGTCAGGCCGATTGGACATGCTAAATTGCCCCTAGGTGTGAGTGTGTGTGAATGTGTATGTCTGTCTGTCTGCCCTGCGATGGACTGGCGACCCGTCCAGGGTGTGTCCTGCCTTCCGCCCAATGACAGCTGGGATAGGCTCCAGCACCCCACCGCGACCCAGAAGGATAAGCGGTTTAGATGATGTATGTATGTACTTCCTCTTCATCATGTCACCTCCTCTACATCACTGTAATAGAACGTTATTTTTATGGCGTTGGTGGAAAGCAAAGAGAAAAAGAATCGAATCTGAGTTAAAATCGAATGCTGTGTTGAAGATTTTAGGCTGTTAGCTGAGAGTTTCTTTGCATTTCGACTTGACAAAGTCATCCTGAACGCTTTGCCATGCGCTACATTTGAACATCTTTCTGCTGTCAGAGCAAAACCTCATATCTCCAAAATGGTGACTTTACAGGAGAAGGAAAAAACACTCTCAGCGTTAATGGAACAAGATTTTTTTCTGTTTCTGTTGTTCTTTTCATCATGAAGTGTCGTAAAGGTCTACAGAAGTCAACAGAGGCCACTGTCTTGTGATCAAGATAAAAGTTGTTTTCTCAACATCACAACTTATTTGTTTCATGATCTCAAGGTAAAAGTTGTTTTCTTGAGATCACAAGACAGATAAGTCGTGATGTCAAGAAAACTTTTACCTTCTCTCGAGATCACAACTTGTTTGTCTTGTGATCTCAAGATAAAAGTTGTTCTCTCGAGATGATGGCTTAATAGTCTTGTGATCTCAACTTGTTTTCTCAAGATCATGTCTTATTTGTCTCCTGATTTCAGGTTTTCTTGAGAACATGACGTAATAGTCTTGTGTTCTTAAGATGAGTTGTTTTCTCAAGATCACAACCAATTTATCATGTTATCTCAAGATAACAAATGTTTTTTTTAAGAACGTGAACAAGTTTTGAACTCTGATGATCTCAACATAACAGTCGAGAGAATTAGAACTACCTCATGGCTTCTCTGGAGAGGAGGGAAACTATGTATATCTGACTTTTCAGTGAACTGTTCCTTTAGTAAGATCAGTTCAGGTGATGCAGTGCTGAAGAAACTGCCTACCAGCAGATGCTGCGGCCCCCTACAGGCAGAGCTTAAAATACACACCTTATTGTTCCTGTAAAATACCCACTAGATGGCAGCATTGACCTCCATTTCACTGCAGGCTCTGCGCTGATGGAGCCGAAGTGCAGTGGAGGCGTTTGAGCAACTCAGAACAAGTTTGGCTTCATTAACTTCAACTCGCTCATAAACGGAGCACGAAAAACAACAGAGAAGCAGCAGAAAACAGCAGCAGATGGAGTGATTGGGCTGTAAAGCTTGGTGGGAGGGTTGTGGTTTTGCTGGGACAGGGTGGGGTCATCTCCAGGGCGGGGTGGAAACAGTAGGACAGTAGCACCATGTTTTTGCCCTGTTATTTTTTTGTTTCCAAGCTGGCTGCCAGAGCGGCTACTGCGGTTCCTCTGATGGAAAAGTTTACAGACAAACTTGCATGAAAAAATGAGCTTCTGGCCTTTTCTCCCCTCTCTGCCTCTCTCTGTGCCTCTCTCTCCCTTCAGTCTCTCTCTCTATTTCTTCTTTTACTCTTTTTCTCTCTTTTTCTCGCTCCTCTTGCCATCTCTCTCTGTCTCTTGCTCTTTCTTCTTTTTTTCTCTATTTCTCTCTTTTCTGTCTGTATTTCTCGCTCTCTCCCTCTCTATCTCTCCTCCTCTCTCCCCCTCTCTCCCCCTCTTTGTTCTCTCTCTTGTCCTTAATTATATGTTCTAGTGTAATAACCCTCACTTGTTGAAGACGTATCTGACATGTTGAGTTGTGCTACGTTCTCCACAACAAACATGCAGTGTTGCACTGTGGTGAGCAGAAGAGCAGGTCCTCATCCCTGTGTACTCGCAGTGACTCACTGCAGGGTGTGACGCTGAGAGCTGTGGAAATCCTCAAATACTCACCATACGTTGCATAACTGCTCGTCTCTGCTTTCCGTGATGTGTACAGGAAAAACAAACAAACAAAAACAAGAATGACAATGACACGGTGTTTTGCTTGGTTGCCATGTCCTCACTAAGTCAGTGCTCCAATGTCAGCTAATGGGATGAAACACAATGGGCCTCGTTCTCCAATGTCTTCCTAAGTTTCTTCTTAAGCTTGTTCTTGAGAAAGATCCTAAGAAAAGACGTCTAGGTCTACGTCAGATTCCACAGCATTGTTTGTGCCTTTGTGCTCTTGAGTGTGTGTAGATTCTGTTCTTACCTAAGAACAAATCCCAAATAAGAAAACACTGCTGAACGTCAGAACCTTCGTAAAAACTGCGCAAGTGGGTTTTAAGAAGTCAAGTCCAGTCAAAGTTTATTTATACAGCGCTTTTTACAACAGGTGTTGTCACAAAGCAGCTTTACTGAAAAATCCAGGGTCTGAGCCCCCGTGAGCAGCCAATGGAGACAGTGGCAAGAAAAGCTCCCTAGGAGGAAGAGGAAGAAACCTTGAGAGGAACCAAGACTCAGAAGGGGAACCCGTCCTCCTCTGGTCGACACCGGATAGCAAACAGTGTTAGTATAAAGTATTATAGTACAAAACGGGGAAAAACAGGTGGAGCAATGGTTAATTAGAGAGTTTGAGTGTAAAATTGCACAAGCAGCAATATTGGGGGTCCAATACCAGTGTTGGGGGTTATGCAGTACTACATTACGGTAATATAATTACTTTTTCTTGTAACAAAATACATTTACACATTACACTGTAAATTCTTGTAATTCCATTGATTACAGGTTGAGAGACGTAACTAGTAATCTGTAATGAATTACTTTTTTTTAATAACTACCCCAACACCATCCAATAAACACATAAAGAGCGAGGGAGCTCCAACCAGTACCTGATCTGATCCAGAACTGACCATCCAGCAAGACCTCACTAATGCTCAATCAAATCCTCACAGCAATGTTCCAACATCTACTGTAAAGTCTTCCTTCCTAAAGGCTGTTACTGCAGCAAAGAAGGAACAAACTTACTATGAAACCCCTTAACTGGCCAAAGTTTACACACTTCTATAATCTAAGAATAGCTCAGCCAGTTTGCATTGAAGCCCCTGTAGTTACTGAATAATAAGCCTTAGTATGAAACAAGCCTAGAATTTTAAGGGGTTAATACTCTTCATTTTAGAAGATACATTGGATGAGCAGATACACTGGATAGAGGCTTTTGGAGATATTATATAGTTATGCATGTGTTCTGTGATGTCTACAAAGCAATGCAGGCCACACAGGCAAATCTAAATGGAAAATCCAGGTGAGAAACAACCAATCATTGATAAATAAATAAGAAAATAAAAAAAAAACATTAATCATAAGTATTGTGCAATGATTGTGATACAGTATTGAAAACTCTGAAAAGTAAAACAGAGAAAATATGTGTATCTTAACCCCCCTAACCCTTACATGCTGTGAGCTTAGACAGTTTGTGAGCTGCCAGGTCCCTCCCAATGTCATCAGCTTTTAAATATTAATATATAAAAAACAGTGTACGACATATTATTGAACCTTGCGGCACACCCTTAGTCATCAGATGTGGGAGAGAAAGAATGTCTTCTAGCTTTACATGCTGTGACCTTAGAGAGTCTGTGAGCTGACCCCTATCAACCCCCCCCCCGCCCGCCACACCCCCAGTAGCATTGAGTCCACATTACAGTCATAATAATATGTATATCAGTAAAAATATAAATCCATAATGCAAGCTGGGACTGAGTTTCTTTAGCATCTAACATATTATGAACACTACTTATAAAGCATTGTATTAACAATTCATAATGCATTATGCTTTCACATATGATTATAGCTGTGTTTATCATGTCTTATGAATGTATTAATGCATGATGACATGCTATGAATGTGTTCATAGATTCTTATAGACATAGTATTCATAGAAAGTGTAGTCTTACTGTAAAGTGTTTCTTTTTCCATAGCCCCTCATAAATGTAAACAAGCTTATCTTCGGTACTGCTGAGGAGCAGACATCCACCCACACTTCAGTCCCGGCTCAGTGACCATCATGTGGCCATGTGTGGGACGGCCTAATTACCTGTGAATAGTTAGCCTGTGCTTAGATTAGCTGGACCTTACGTCAGGATTTCCTGTCTCGTGGGGAGCCTCTATAATGGGCCACTGAGTGGGGGTTAGAATGTGGCTGCTATCTCTGACCATTAGCTTTGGTCCTTTGGGTGGTCTGCTGTGTAATTAGCAGCAGCAGACGTTGGCCTGCAGGGCGGCGCTGTGTGATATGATAATGATGTGCATTGGTCAGTCTCTTATTTTGCAACCATTGAAGGTTTCATTAAAAGAATTGGTGTAACTGTAGTCTGTAATGTTGCGTCTTCATGTTTCATCATTCAGAATGAAGCATAAACTTATGAACCTCTAAAAAGCAAACGTTTAACCCGTTGGATGCTAATTAAAATGTTCAGGCAAACACTTTGTTCTTGGGCTTCACCTCTGAGCATGCTGATTTACTACAGTGCTAATGCTTCCTCTGGAGACTCAATTAGCTCATCCACACAGCATTACCTCCTCATTACCGATGTACAAACACAGTGGACGGTGACACAGTTGCTTGTTTGATGCTTGTTTGTGCCTCTAATAAGTTTCACTTTAAAGTACAGATAATCTTCTCAGCATTCTGGGTCCAGTTCTCTGTCTCACCGTACAATATTTCTTGCTTATTCTGCTCACTTTAAGCTTAGCTGGATTTAACATGTTGCTTGTTTAGAGTTTTAAATGCTTTACTTACTCAATATTTAGGTATGATTTCTTTTTTGTTTTGGTGATTCCTCTTTATGGATCATGTATTTGACTGTACAATATTAATGTCAGCCTTTCATGTCCAGTATCTAAACCTGGAATAATCACAGTCTGAGTATCTAAACCTGGATTAATCACAGCCTGAGCGTCTAAACCTGGATTAATCACAGTCTGAGCGTCTAAACCTGGATTAATCACAGTCTGAATGTCTAAACCTGGATTAATCACAGTCTGAGTGTCTAAACCTGGATTAATCACAGTCTGAGTACATAAACCTGGATTAATAACAGTTTAAGCTTCTCAACTTGGATCAATCACAGTCTTAGTATCTATGCCTGGATTAAACACAGTCTGAGTATCTAAACCTGGATTAATTTCAGCAAATCAAAACCTGGATTAATCACAGTCTGAGTGTCTAAACCTGGATTAATCACAGTCTGAATGTCTAAACCTGAATTAATCACAGTCTGAGTACATAAACCTGGATTAATCACAGCCTGAATGTCTAAACCTGGATTAATCACAGTCTGAGTACATAAACCTGGATTAATCACAGTCTGAGTGTATAAACCTGGATTAATCACAGTCTGAGTACATAAACCTGGATTAATAACAGTTTAAGCTTCTCAACTTGGATCAATCACAGTCTTAGTATCTATGCCTGGATTAAACACAGTCTGAGTATCTAAACCTGGATTAATTTCAGCAAATCAAAACCTGGATTAATCATAATCTGAGTCCCAAAAATTGCATAAATCACAGTCTGAATATCTAAACTTGGATTAATCACAGCTTGGGTATCTAAACCTGGATTAATCACATTCTGAGTATCTAAACTTGGATTAATCACAGCCTGAGAATCTAAACCTGGATTAGTCACAGTCTTGAGTATCTAAATCTTGATTATTTTCCAGCATTTTTAAACCTGGATTAATCACAGTCTGAGTCTCTAAACCTGGATTCATCTCAGTCTGAGTTTTTAAACCTGACTTAATTTCAGCATATCTATACCTGGATTAATCACAGCCTGAGTATCTAAACCTGGATTAATCACAGCCTGAGTATCTAAACCTGGATTAATCACAGCCTGAGTATCTAAACCTGGATTAATTACAGCCTGAGTATCTAAACCTGGATTAATTACAGTTTGAGTATCTAAACCTGGATTAATCATATTTTATTAGCTGCTAAAGTCACTTATTTGGTCTGCTACCTACTGTTTTTTAAAGAGTGATTTTCATGTAGTAGACTTTTATGTGAAGGAATAAACTTAATCTCTCTTCTCTCTTAATCCATATTTGAGTTGGATTAGTTTAACCTGGGGAGGTATTATATTTTGCATGATTACTGGTGAAATCTATGATTTTAATCCAGTTCGAACGTGCAGTGTTTGTAGTCTTCACTATTTTTTTGCCACTGCTAAGTACTAATTCTGATAAGTAATAATTCTGGAGCAAGATACCTGGAGCTCTAGCGGGATTAACTTTAACAGAGAAGCTCCAGTTATGTCATTTGTAAGAGATTCAACTGGCCAATCTGTATGGGATAAAGTATCTGTGTAATTAACTCAGATAGCCAGAACCAACACATCATAGCCCAGATGTTCATGTCAGTGTTAAACAGATCCAGCCCAACAAACAACAAAAACAAACTTCTAGTTTATTCCAGATAGACAAAATGACAAAGCCAAATGACCCCCAACAGGACAGTCTCGTGAGAGGTACCTTCAGATATTGAACTTCATTTTTCTTCTAATTAGGCCTTCATCAGAATGATGGAAATTAGTTTTTTACATAGTTTTTCTCTTTTTTCAACTTGATAAAGGAACTGCAGCAAAAGCTCAGTTTTAGGGGTTAGTCTTGTCTCCTAGTTGCCAAAAACAGGTGCTGATATCTTTTACCAGGAGTTGTTATTACATTGTCATGAGGTCAATTCATGATTATTCTGAAGCAAATTACCTTCCATATTTTCTAACCTCTGAGCTCCTTCAGTACTAGCAGTCCTGTTGAAATCGACCTCAAGGCAATTCGATTCGACCTCCCAGAGTATTTTGTATCGTACCACACTTCAACACTTGGCCCAACACCTGATATGTTTCAGTCAGGTTTGTTGGAGCAGGCAAAACACTAAGTTCAAGAACTTTGCGATGAGTCATGTAGTGTGAACTTGCAGGCAACTGGTGTAACGTGAAAAGAGCTTTACTTGACAATGGCCTCCTCTTCAGAAAGGACTGCAAACAAAACCATTTGGTGAAAGATTAGTCAAAGACAGTTTTGTTTAAGAGGGGCCAATGGCAGAAGAGAGAGGGAATGAAGCTCAACCAGTTTCTTTTTCTCTTCTTTTCTCAGGCGGCAAAGATGGGTGGACACCACTTGATCCATGAGCTTACTGGATTTTCAGCCATTTCTAGCAGAACCTCTTTACATCATTCTCAGCAGGTTCTGTCAGCAACTACTGAATGTGTATCTAAGCCTAAACCCGTCTTATGCAAGCTTAAAGCTGATTCCAGTGTCCAACACTGACTTACTGCTATTGACAAGAGAGGGCCCTCATTCTGATCATTCCACCTCTGTTCTGCCTCTGTAGGTCAGGAGGGCTGGAATCTACCATCTAGTAGAGCGAGGTTCCTGACCTCATCCTCAGGGCCCCTCAGACGGTCAACATTTTTACTCAAACTGAACGCAACAAATTTGGAGGAAGGAAAAATGAGGACTGTCTGGGGGCTCTGAGAACTGGGTTTGGAACCACTGTAGTAAAGCTTTGTTCAAGACCTGGACCTGGATTTTAGACTTCATCTGAACAAACCCAATCAAGATCAAGACTCTGGTAACACTGTGAATAATAATTATTTCTATCGTTTAAAATGGATCTACAAATGGGTGACAAATTTGAGGAAAATGTTCATTATAAAACAGATAGTTCCACTCCTAAAATCTGATTGGGTGAACCGTGTTCAAAGCTGTTGGAATATACAAAATACACATACCTAAGACCACCTCACTACAGCTGAACTCTGTATTACTGCACCATGAAAACCCTTGTGCTGTTAATAAATAATATTTGACTCTAATGCTGCTCGCATGGATCACCGAGTGTACTGATGAAGTAAGAACCTGTTTTTGTTTAAATTGAGGGGCTGACATCTTATTTTCTTAACTAGAATCAGACTGGTCAGTTAGCTAACAGGGTAATAGGTAGCAAACAGCCTAAACACCTCTATCATTAATATCACAGGCTTGATGTGTCCCAAATGACTAGCTGTATTTGCAGCATTGGGGTGCAGGATCCAGTGTTTAAATTCCTACATAGTGCACTACGTAGGGAGCAGGGAGTTATGTAAGATTCAGCACCAGTGTGGTGAGAGGGGTGGCGTGGGGTTAGCGCTATATAAATATGCCCTGCACCCATCCCCTGAATCCTAAACATTGCCATGGGACCGGAGGTGGTGCCGAGGAGGCAGGGCAGAGCCCTACTCCCTTACAGATTTCATCATCTCCCCTCTGTCTTCGCAGGATATTGTCTGGGCACGGAGTTCGGGCCCTGCCTTTTTCCTGGCCCTTGCGGCTGTCATCAGGGTCCAGGGGATGGGCGCATGCCACAGTAAGATTTACGGTGGTAATTTGATGACCAAAAAGTACTTACGGTAAGTCCACGGTTGCTTAGCAACGATACCATACTCTAAAGGAACTACATTTCTTGGCAGAATACTTGTTTACGTCGATTATTGATAATAACAATGTTGTGTATTTGATCATAATTGACGTTGGCTGCTGTTTTATAAAAGCCATAAGCGACTCGAGGCTGTGTGTTACTGTGATTTTATAATGGGGGGGTTTATGCACTCTGCTTGACAATGTGCCTAACAACACCCTTCCCCGTGATACAATTGCAGAAACGCATGGCCTTTTATGGCTTATTGCTTCAGTAAATGAGTGGAGAAACCTAATGAGTGCAGATGCTTCTAGATTGGTGTACTGCATGATACAATTAAGGAACATATACATTTCGGTAGGAACAGTGGCTAAAGTGACTGATCTGTATTCAGATCTTTGGGCAAGATGTCAGTAGGTTGGCTAATGTGGCAAGAGTGGTACATTCATTAGTGTTCATGCATTAGTGTGAGTCCATCCACAACTACATAGAGAGGGTTACTGAAGAGCTGCAGTTCACAAACATCTTATTACAAAGACGGCTCTATTATGCCGTGGGTGGTGCTGCTGAGTGGTCCATTTTCCCCCTTATTTTAGGACGAAACATTTCTATCCTGATGAAAATAGTCTCTTTCAGGATGTTGATACCCCCATCCACAGGTGCAAGGGGTCTCTGAATGGTTTGATGAGTATGAGAATGATGATAATGCTATAGCCACCAAATCTCAACACAGTTGAACACCTATGGTAGATTCTGGTCAGACAGCATTGGACATTACTACTATTACCAAAACACCAGAGGAGGATGGGAGATTTGTAGAATCTATGCCAAGGCTCATTGAAAATGTTCTGGCGGCCTGTGATGGTCCAACACCTTATCAAGACACTTACTGCTCTAAGCTTTATATGTTCTACGCTGTGTAGACACCAGCTCTTCCAGCGTTTCCTCTGAAATGAGGGGTGTTTTTAGGGAGTTGGACCCTTGCTGTGAGGATTTGATTGATCATTAGTGTGATCAGGTACTGTTGGATGTTGGATGGTCAGTTCTGGATCACTCCAACTCATCCTAAAGGTGTTGGATGGAGCTCCATCACTTCACATACAGTTCCACTGCTCCACAGCCCAATGCTGGGGGCTTTATACCCCCACCTCCAGTGTCCAGTTCTATTGGTCAACACTTTTCTATTGAGATTACACAATTGGACACCTGTGTCAGCAGTGGGTGTACCTTGAATTTATATGCTGAGGCAAGTTATATTGTAAAGTCCTGAACCACACAAGGAAAATTAAACCTCAGTTAAAATTTGCTCTCTTTATTCAAGAAATACTTCATTGAAAAACAGTTTTTTCCTACAAGAGGATCAATTTCAGCACAATAATTGGTAGCATTGTACATCATTTGACAACTTTTTAATATCTAGTGCATCATCGCCTCAGAGACACACTATTACCTGAGAAAGTGTAAAGTGCCCTCATCCTAGCAATTGAAAAAAGTTAAATATTTTCTACAGTAACATTTTGTTCCTATTATATTCAAGCATCCAGAAAAGAAAAGCTTATCATACTTGACTTTGTCTTTTTTTGTCCTTAATAAGTAATTTATATTATTAGTTCCCAGCTTCAGTCCTGTGGACAGAATCCTTCATGATACTTAAATGTCTCAAATGAGAGAGCATAGAACACAATTCCCCAGGATTAGGACTGGAGACAGCATGGATAATAGAAAATGAGGTAAACTGGAGGTTTTCTACATGAAGCTCCAAGTGGTGGCCAGCAGGGCGGCGCCAACAGCTGCAGTGAGTGGCAGCCGGACGCTGCTGGCTCCATTGCAGAGGTCCGTGCTGCAGCATGTTTGGGTGACGGTGTAACCGACGCCCAGAATGGTCCCCGTGCTGGTGACGCAGTTGGTGGAGTTGATGCAGCCGCTGGTGTAGAAATTCAGAGCGCCTGTCAAGTTGAACGCTGAGAAAAGGGAGGGATAAGAGAAAAGGAGCAAGTCACTAAACAGTGAAAGCTACACTATACAATCAAAAGTATGTGGACACCAGACCGTCACACCTATTTGAACTAGTCTCAAAAAACTGTGAAAAACACAGGCATTAATATGGAGTTGGGCCTGCTTTGCAGCTTCCATTCCTCTGGCAAGGCTTTCCCAAAGTCATTCAGAGTGGAACGCTCTGTTCTAGAGAAACATACAGAGTCAGAAATGTTCACAGTGGTGGTGATAGGAACCAGATGTCTGACGTTATTACCCAAAATGGTCATGAATGGCCTGCCTGATGCTTGAGACATTGTTTTGTGGTAGTTTTTAGGTAAGGTTTTAAGCTAAAATGTGTTTTTCATTTCAGTTCATGGTAAATGCAGGACGTTGTGAAGCAAAAGAAATCATACCGTTTTCAGCATTACAATATTTTACCATCATCAACATTACATGTAAACACTCAGAACACACATGTAGGTTAACTGGTGGTTTTGGGTTGTAAATAAAATGTCTATATTTGTGTTGTAGTCATGACGACCCCGGTTACTATCACCACCACTGTAAAGAAATCTGAACTTTGTTTATATCTCAGTGTTTGAATTATGCATGAATTTTGGAAAATGTAACCAAAAAAATAATGTGGCCAGCTGTGAAAACATTGCTGCCTGATGGAGTTGGCAATGGGAGGTGGGGTGGTTGTTGGTGGTGGCATATTGATACATCAATATGCAAACAATGTATCGTTCAGACAATGTTGATTGAACGTTCTAAAGTTCTATGAAGCGATAAAAGCATTAATACACCCCAGACAGCAAACTTTGATTGAAATGGTGCTGATTTGATGTCATGTCGTCAATTTGCATTGATCTTCAACCATGTTGATCCAAAGCTGATTCAACCCTAACCCTAACCCTGATATCGGAACAAAACCTCGTATCTCTATTTTTTGTATCTCTATTTTTTCTCTAAGTTTTTCAGTTTTTATCATATTTTGAAAAGGCCTGTTGCTCTTTACATTGTGCGTGAAATTTCAGTATGAATGGACCAAAAGAAACGGCTCAAGATTACTTGGGGAAAAATTCTTGTTCCATCGACTTACATTAGAAGTAAAGTATGTTTTTTCTTTCTCCTGTAAAGTTACCATTTTGGGTTCCGACAGCAGCGAGCATCATACTCTTACATGACAGAGCTGCCTGGATTGAGACTGACCCTCCAGTCTTCTACACTTTGTTACACTTCTTGCAGTTGAATCAACTTGGATCAGTGTTTCTGATTCTGGTTGATTTTCCAGTGTTCAATGGCCAGAACAGTGAGCAAGATCAATGCCAATTCAGCGTCAGAGATCTACATGGATTCAACAGTGTCCAACATCGTCAGCATTTTTTCAATCAAAGGTCAATCAAAAGTTGCTACCTATGACAAGTGCTTGGTCAGTATGAACCCTGTGGTGTGAATGACCACTTGAAGGAATGGTTTCTGTAGAAAATGTGGCTTTCCAGAGTCTTTGTAAGTGTGTGTGAAAGTATGTATGTTATCTGGTGTGACTGTAGGAATGTGTGAATATTTGCATGATTGCTGGTGTGAATGTAGGAATGAGCCTCAGGACGGATGAGTCTGAGAACGTGAACCTCAGTGTGTTCATGGTTCTGTGAGTACGTGCTGTCGTACCTGCTTGTCCCTTGAAGCAGCTGTTTTGGGTGCTGCCGCAGGTTTGTGAGCTGCTTATGAAACACTTCCCCAAAATCCCCACTGAACAGGAGTAACAGTTCAACCCCTCAGCTAGAGAGAGAGAGAGAGAGAGAGAGAGAGAGAGTATGTTACACATTCATGAGAACAAAAAACAACCTTTAAAAACATGAAATACCATTTTGACTACTCTCAGGCTTTTATAGACTTTTAACACATTTTGTGCTTTTAAAAGTTTCATTAGAAAACTTTACACAACATAAACTAGTGACAGTTTGCATACATAATCCAATCATAACCAGATTTCGGCAGTTATCTGATTATTCAAATGGTCAGGTAAACATCACACTCTGATTTCTTAGAAGGTCTAGAAACCTGATTAATAAATCTGATAAAGAGAGCTGTATTTATAGCTCAGTAATCAGATTTCTCAGTGCATGTAAACTCTTACTCTGATTTCTTTCAGATTTCTCAGTCTGCACATGTGCGAAAACAGACTGCAGTACTGGAAATAAGTAAGCAGCGTTGCCACGAGACGCAGCAAAACACTTTTGGAGTGACACTGAAAGCGACTACATGCTTGACGAATTGAAGGATTTAAATATTCTTCATCTTCTAGAAGATGTTTCTTCGTATTTTCAGGTAAAGTGGTGCGATATTAAAAAAAAAGCTGCAGCATGAAGCTTGAGTTTACGTTACGTTTACATTATGTCTTCTTCTGTGAGTTTATTGGCTGGTTGCAGAAATCTGATTACTGTCTGACTCATGTAGACCTGGAGTTTCCACATTATCTGATTACTCAAGTGCATGAAAATGTGTTGATTGGATTGCTGACAAAATCTGATTTTCAGATTATTAAGTGCATGTTAACACACTCAGTGTTTTGTCACTGTTGTAGCAAAATATTTACTTTAATGAAGGTTAATAATGAGGATCATTTCTATCAGTTCATTCACATAAAATGTTCACACAATATAAAGGAAGCTTGCGGTTTTAACAGCATAAACCATATAGATTTCACTCAGAAACACACTGGTGATAAAAGGTGAGGCGTATTGCGGTTATTAATGCTGTACTGTACATTTTCTCAAACTCCAGGCTTCTTAAACAGAGATTATAAACTCAATCTGGCCTTATATAGAGTTCAGGCTTTATATAGGCTTTATATAGGCTTTATATAGGGTATATATAAAGAGTTCAGTCATATAGAGTTCAGTTTTGGGAACCAGCCTGATCTTAAACCAGACCAGATATAAACCAGGCCAAGTATGAACTGGACCAAACACAGACCAATCCAAGCATAAACCAAGTCAAGTATAAACCAGGCCAAATATGAACCAGGCCAAGTATGAAAGGGACCAAACATGAACCAGTCCACACATGAACCAGGCCAAGTATAAACCAGGCCAAATATGAACAAGGCCAAGTATGAAAGGGACCAAACAAGAACCAATCCAAGCATGAACCAATCCGAGCATGAACTGGATCAAACATGAACCAATCCAAGCATGATCCAGGCCAAGTAAGAACTGGATCAATCCGAGCATGAACCAGGCCAAGTATTAACCAGGCCAAGTATAAACCTATCAAACATGAACTGACCCAAGCGTGACCTAGGCAGTGTGCCTGTGTGGAGGTGGGGCAGAAGGTGAATGTCAGTGACAGACCTGAAGAACCTGAGGGCAGATTTACAGACTGAACACTAGAGCCTGTTTTCTTTCTGCCTTCCAATAAAAAACAAAAGAACCTGTTCATCCTTAACCGCGTTCTCGTAACCTTTAATGAGTTCATTACGTTCCACGTCTATAACTCTATTGTTCCTGTTCTGCCACTGATATATGTCTCTCTCTCTGCCTTTCTCTCTCTTTGTTTCTCTCTCCCCTCTTTTCTCCAGCTCTTTGTATCTCTCGCTCCTGCCCTTTTCTTCACTCTGTCTTTTTCTTTTCTCTCTTTTTGTTTTAGTTTTTTGTTTTCTCTGAAATTCCCTTTACACTTTTTATTATGGCTGAAATGTAAATCTAAAATGCTAAACCAGCTTCTAAGGCTGAACTTTGGAGGTGTGTAAAATATCCCTGCAGGTTTCTTTGAGAAACTGAAAGTGAGTCTCCTGAAAAGAATGCAAGCTGGAATAAAGGTGCAGAGTGGACACATTAATTAATGAAAAAAAAAGTGATATATTTACTTGCTGAGGCTTCTGTGTCATTTTATGTTTTATATATATTTCCTACTTTTATTCTGACCCTGAAAAACGAATAACTTGTAGTTACTGGTTGTTTTCGACTGGTTGGTCTCTGTAAGTGTAAGTGCTGTAATGTATGTAGGAGCTGTAATGTTGTGTGAGAAGGTTAGATGGTGTAACAGGAGATCTCAGGATGCCACAGTGGGTGTGGTGCTTTAAGGCTGAGATGGGTTTAGTACAGTCTGTTAACTGTCTATGAATGTTCAAATACCACCTGCTGCCTGTAAGATCTGACTCGTCTGCAGTGTCGCCTCGAGCTGAGTGTGATGTGATTTCTCTGGTATTTTAACTGCCCTCTCAGATGCTAAAAGAAAAAGCTCTGCAGGTAAAAGACGCGAGAGAGCCTCACAGCTTTTTTGCAATGCGTACAGTTATTCAAAGCTGTGTTTGTCAGTCATGTACTGGCTAGTGTTTCTGAGTTCTGCTCATGAAACAGTCACTACTGAAGCATTTAGTAAAGTTTCGGTTTGTTTTGGTAGTGACAAAATGGGATGTTCAATCATTCCTTTTAATAAAGTAAGCATAACAAGGTATTGGGGTCACTCAAAGCAAAAGAACTTCAGTTTAAGTCTGACTTTGAACCAGTTCAGTAGAACCATTCATGTGTATATAGCACCACTTGGGAGAAAACCTCATAACTTTCAGGAGAAGGAATAAACATCCTTAACATTTTATGTAAAAAATATATGTATTTGTCCATATCTATTGGTCATACAGCCATATTTACAGATACATATATTACACATACTGCTGTTCAACATTGGTCTCAATGTTTTTGAAAGCTGCCATTAAAATCTAGAAACCTGTTTTAATCTCTTAAAATCCCAGGTTTATTACATACTAAGGCTTTCCACGGATTCCACCTAAATTTATGGGCCAAACAGGCCTAGTTCTGCATCTCAGCACACTTAAGTTAAGGAAGTTAAGTTCATCTCTTAACATCCCAGGCTTATTTCATACTAAGGCGTATTATTCAGTAACTACAGGCACTTCAATGCAAACTGGCTGAGCTATTCTTAGATTATAGAAGTGTGTAATAAAACTGTGGGCCTGCTGACGGGCCCGGGCCATACAACTAATCTGCTTCAGATTTGAGAAGGACAGGGGAAAGAACTGGTTGAAAAAGGCTTGTAATTTCCCGATGTCTTCATAATAAAAGATCCATTTCGATTGTTGGAATGCTGAACTCGATCCCACTTCACTGACCTGAGACTAGTTCTTAACTGCTTCAGCTCACATCTGTGTTCATTTAGGAGCTGTGGCATCACTTACTGAGTTTCTCAGGGCTCCATTTTGGGTCCCATTCAGTTCTGTTTGTACAGGTTTTATCTTTGATCCACACCATTTTCATTGCTATGCAGATGATGCAAAGTTATGTCTTTCGTTACCCCTCAGTCAGTTTAACTGAATGCATTGACTGTATCTCCATTTGAGTGTCTCACATCTTTATCCAATTCAGCAGAGATAAAACTGGATAAATACTGGTCATTGGGGCCTGGGCAGTATGAAATCTTTTACAAATGATGCTAATCCTGTTATATGATTATATTATATGTATATTAGTCTGTGTTTAGACTCACATACATACATACATCATCTAAACCGCTTATCCTTCTGGGTCGCGGTGGGGTGCTGGAGCCTATCCCAGCTGTCATTGGGCGGAAGGCAGGATACACCCTGGACAGGTCGCCAGTCCATCGCAGGGCTTAGACTCACATATAAATGTTTAAATCCATATTAAAAATGTCACCAGAACTGTTTTTCATTGTCTTTGAAATACTGTGAGAGACTGACCACTCCTCACCTAGTTCCTCTCTCAAGTGAATGCTGTGAAGCTTATTTGTGGTTTTATAAGTGGTAGGTGGGACTATAGTGATGCTCTTCTTCCTGGCCTCCCAGAGAAACCCAGAAAGGCCCTTTTTTTACTCCCAGTCCCTCCAGTGTTAGTTACAGATCAGCGTTTAAAGTGCTGCTGCTGGTCTATCAGTCACTGAATGGTTCAGGCCCAGAACACATTTCTGATTCTGTTTAAAGAATATAAACTGAGCAGGTCTCTAAGATTCATGAACTCAGGACAGCTAGTCAAGCCCAGAGTCCAAAATAAAAACACTGAAGCAGCATTTTTAGCTGTTATGCTGCTACAACTGGAACAAACAGCCAGAAGACCTTCGACGAGCCTCAAAAGTAGCCATATTTAAATCCAGTTGAAATCATTTCTCTGCTCATGTGCCTATGATGGAGCTCTAAGACTCGCTGTTTATTTTTACTCCTCTTACTTTTACTCCTCTTTTACTTTAATAAAAGTCCTTTATTTTAATCCCCTTTAAAGGTTTTATTCTACGTGATGTACTTTGTATGTTCTTTTGATATTTTTGTTATTATTTTTAGTATTTTTCACTCTTTATGTTTATGTTTTATGTGGATGTTCTTTTTGATTTGACTTTTTTATTATTTTTTTCTTTTTTTTTGTTTTTTTACACTGAAGCACTTTGTCTTTATTCTTCCTGTTGATGTTCTTTTTGATTTTATTTTCTTTCAGTTATTTTTTGTTATTATTTTTAGTGTTTTTTACTGTTAAGACTTTGTCTTTATTTTTCCTGTTGATGTTCGTTTTGATTTTTTATTATGTTTTAAAATTATTTCCATTGTTTTTCACTCTTAAGCACTTTGTCTGTATTCTTCCTTTTGATGCTGTTTTTGACTTTCTTTTGATAAAATTTTTTTTTTATTATTTTTATTGTTTTTCACTCTTGAGCATTTTGTCTTTATTCTTTCTTTGGATGTTGTTTGTGAGTTTACTTTCTTTTGTTTTTTTTTTCAAATATTTTTGAAAAAAAATAGTTTTTCACTCTTAAGCACTTTGTCTTTATTCTTCCTTTTAATGATCTTTTTGATTTTGTTTATGTAAAGCACAGTGAATTGCTTTTTTCTATGAAATGTGTTAGAAATTTGCCTTGTCTTGCCTAGTTGTTACCTATTAAGTTTAGAATACATTTTAAAAATTTAAAATTTGTAAAATTTTATGAACGAAACAAATCTGTCCACTCTTCGGGGATAAATCTACTTTAAGTTCATGAGTTCATGAACAAAGACACATGGGGAGGCAGCGTTTAGTGTATGTGGACCTGAGGGTAGTGGTCATTTTGTTAATAAACTGTTAAGACTTAACCATGATTTTATTTTGAAATGTTCTCTTATTGTTGTTATTTTTTGTATTACCCTTCATTATTTTTCCCATAATCTTATTTTTTTATTAATACTATTACTGTTCTTTGTGTTGTATTTGAAAACTTTTCTCTAGATTTGTTTGTTTTACTCTTCTTATTCTCTATACTGGCTTCTTCACGTCCTTCATGTGAATCTGTAAAGCACTTTGGGTTAAAACTGCTTGTATGAAAGATGCTACTATTCATGATCGATTGATTGAATATTGATTGAATAGAGATCTTACCTGCGACAAAGAGCAGCGCCACAGCCAGCACGGCAACTAAAACCTTATTCATTCTGAAAGCGGGTTATCCTCGATGGTCTCCTCACAGCAGTTAGAAATCCAAGAAGAGTCTCCGAACGCTCTGGGCAGGAGGTGAAGACGAGAAGGACGATACCTGGAGGATGCAGGCCTTAATATACTCTCTCATCCAGGAAGGAGTTGATGAGTAATTTATTAGTTGGGTTAGTGATAGGGGTGTGACCGCTCGTGTTCAGCTGTCCACCAGGTGGGAAAGCGTGGAATGCGTCAGTCATATGGAGGAAAAATGAAGAAACAATGCTGAGAGGGAGATAAACCTGTTTTAATATACACAGACACCCACACACCCAGCGCAGGGTCTGTTCATCACTCTGGTGATGAAAAGACAATGAGAAAACATTCACGGCCCTGTAGTCAAGGATCAGCTGAAAGGATGTGTGAAGAGTCTTTTGTTTACTGAGGAGAACAAAACTAGTTGTGTTCCTTTAGAAGAAGGAGCTACGTAGGTTTTTGGCTGTGAAGGTCGTCAGTCAGGTTATCAAATTGTCTAGAAGTAATAAGTCAAGGTGACTGTAATCCTGAAAGTGTTTCCTACACAGGCATCCTTACGTCTTCACTGGACATTGGATTATAACCTGTACAGATCCTTAAAGCTTAATTATGAGACTGGAAGATTACAAGTCTTGGTTCCTCTTAATGCTTCTTCCTCATGTTCTAAGGGAGGTTCTCCTTTTGACTGGTTCTTCCTCATGCACTTAGAGAGTTTCTCCTTCGAGGTCTTGGTTCCTCTTAGTGATTCTTCTTCATGTTCTTACTAAGGTTCGCCTATTGAGTCTCAGTTCCTCTCAGTGGTTCTTTCTCATGCTTATAGGAAGGTTCTCCTTTTGAGTCTCGGTTCCTCTCAGTGGTTCTTCTCGTAGGCTCTTAGAGAGGTTCTCCTTTTGAGTCTTGGTTCCTCTCAGTGGTTCTTCCTCATGCTCTTAAGGAGGTTCTCCTTTTGAGTCTTGGTTCCTCTTAGGGGTTCTTCAACATGCTCTTAGGGAGGTTCTCCTTTTGAGTCTCAGGTTCCTTTCAGTCGTTCTTTGTCATGCTCCTTTTGAGTCTTGGTTCCTCTCAGTGGCTCTTCCTCATACTCAGAGAAAGTTTCTCCTTTTGAGTCTTGGTTCCTGTTAGTGGTTCTTCCCATAGGCTCTTAAGGAGGTTCTCCTTTGAGCCTTGGTTCCTCTTAGTGGTTCTTCCTCATGCTCTTAAGGAGGTTCTCCGTTTGAGCCTTGGCTCCTCTCAGTGGTTCTTCCTCATGCTCTTAAGGAGGTTCTCCTTTTGAGTCTTGGCTCCTCTCAGTGGTTCTTGCTCATGCTCTTAAGGAGGTTCTCCTTTTCAGTCTTGGTTCCTCTCAGTGGTTCTTCCTCATGCTCTTAAGGAGGTTCTCCTTTTGAGTCTTGGTTCCTCTCAGTGGTTCTTCCTCATGCTCTTAAGGAGGTTCTCCTTTTCAGTCTTGGTTCCTCTCAGTGGTTCTTCCTCATGCTCTTAAAAGTTTTTTTTTTTGTCAAAGAACATTTCTGGACAAGATGTTTTGGACAATATTTGATGAAAAATGGGCTACACAAACTAAACTGAGTACCCGGTGAAATAAAATTGTAATTTTGAATGTATTTGAAATGTTGTGAATATAAATTGAACTTTAGTGTCTTAAAATAAACAGTGCTGTATGTTAAAATTACACACGGAATGATGTCAAGTTCCAAAGATTCTGGAAGGTATCAATACAGAAAATAAAGTAGATGTGATAATTATTTACTGTTGTCATCAGCATTGTCTAAGTACATGTGATAATTGGATAATGCTGATGACAACTAAGCCAGTTCAGTAAAAAAATAAGTAAATAAATAAATAAATAAATACCCTCTTTTGTTGTTGATGGTAAGTAAGCTGATACCTCTATGCCTTTTGTGTCCTCTTGCTGAGTCACAGAATCAGGTTTCGTGCTGCTGTCTCCATGTTTACGGCACATGCTGGACACTGACAGCTGTAATTACAGGAGCCAGTCAAACTTCTAATGCACTTGGCCTTCATCTTCCACAGTGTACATGGACAGTTCATTTAACTTAACTTCCTTAACTTCAGTGTGTTTCTGCTGACACACAAAACAGGGTCTGTTTGGCCCATAAATGTAGGTGGAATGTATACACAAGTAACAAATACTTTTGTGTTTACTGACAGCCATGACTGGCCACAAAATGTGTTATTAAATTGTGAATCATGCACTGAAAATCAGTTGATGCACAGAAAAAAAAATGAATGAACAATTTTCTTTTGTGGTAAAATGTTTCTATTATAGTGTTAAAATTGAGTTTTCTATTTCAAAAGGCAGAAAATAGTCTAATAAGCCATCAACAGACATTTTAAAAGGAAGACAGGCAAGCTGCCATAAATTACTCAAGCAGTTATTAATAATTAGACAAATTCTGGGGAAATATTAACTGACTCACAAGACATAAAAGCAGCATTTTTCATTGTTTGCATGAATGAAAATCATCAGGTTTTTTGGAAGATGACATTTAGATCAGCTTAATGTATCTTGTCTGTAATTTAAGACAATTTATCGATAATTACTGGCAAGTTATTGCTAAAATATTAGTATCAAGACTAGACATCTATCTTCCATCTCTTATTGGAGTTGATCAAAATGGTTTCATACATGTTGAGTGGATCGTATCTATTTTATCTTTGGATAAAATTAAATGTCCAAAACATTTGATATATTTTCTGGAACATGGCAAGGATGTCCCCTTACTATTTGTACTCGCTATAAAGTAAATAAGTGCAAATATTTTATCCTGTTTCACAAGAAAGACCACTTTCAACATTGACCACTCTTCAACATTTCTCCAGAAAGGTTTAGACTTCCTGCGATCAATATTACACAAAAAAACTTACAAAATTCCTATCAAATATGAACCAATAGTCACTGAGGAACAAGACTAGATGCAATAGCACCTCATTTCTTAGACTGGTACACTGTTAGAAATAAAGGTTCTGCGCAGGTACATTTTTGTTCATCAAGGTACAAACAATGTAAATGTTCCCTCAAAGGTACAACAGTGGTTTTAAGGTCTGATTGTGAACCATAAATAAGATTTTCCAGGTGAAAAGTTTGTATTTGTACCTTTTCATAACTGAATGTTTTAAAACAGGTCAATAAAATAAAAAGCCTGGAGACGAGACGGGGTGCGTGGAGTCACGTTCCCTGACTAAAGGTACTGAGATGTACCTTTGAGGGTACCACCCCAGTGACAAGAGGGGTACTGCCCCAGAGATAGTTTCCAACACACCTGAACATTTAAGACATTTGGCAGATCCAGAGTGACTTACAATTTAACCATGTTTTTTGCACAGGTAGGCAAGGATAGTGTTAGGAGTCTTGCCCAAGGATTGCTTATTGGTATAGGGTAGGTGGCTTGCCAAGGTGGGGGAATGAACCCCAGTCTGCTGCATGGTGGGGAGGGGGGGCAGTGATGTTACCTGCTACACTACACCAACCACCTTCACAGGTAACAAATTTCATACCTTTTTTCTGAGAGGGTAGTGCAAATATCATCATATCATCAAAGTTAAAGTGATGAGGAAATTACACCCTAGTGTAGGTTGTATAAGTTAATAGCATTTGAAATGCAGATAAATATTGATGGAGCACTCTGTAGACTCCAACCACACCTGTGTACTGGGTCAATGAATGTGCTTGAGGTGTACACACTTAAAAATATGGTTCTTCAAGGGGTCTTTAGGAAAGACAATGGTTCTATATAGAACCATGACCACTCAAACAACCAAAAAAGGGCTTAAAGTGTTCTTTGCATGGTGAAATGTTTCTTTAGATTGACGGAGAATGTGCTGTAGATGGTTGTATATAGAAGCTTTTTGAAAATGGATCTATATAGCGCCTAAAAGGATTCTTCTATTGCTGTAATCTTGACATCGTATGCATAGTAAGTATAGCAGAAACCTTTTTTGGTACTATCTAGAACGCTTTCCAAAAAGCTTCTATACACAATCATATGCAACACATTCTCCATCCATCTGAAAAACCATTTCACCATGCAAATGGTTGTTTGCATGTTCATCCTTCTAAGTTTCTAAAAAAAAAAGCAAAGGAATTCTCCAAAGAATGAATGCAATAGTTAAATATGCATTTCAGTTTTTATGCAAATACATTAGGCTTCTTTTAGAACATCAGTTTATTCAATAGTCCATTCATTTTCCATATAGTTACAACACTGCACAAGATAATATTACATCATATAGGATAAATACTATAACATGGTCCAGAGGTTATACAGCTGGTCAGTTATCTTAAACTACTTTCCATATAGTAGAAGTGAATTTCACAAAACATTGTCATCACAACGATTCCTTATCCAAGATTAACTTTGTCTACTCTCATTTTTTCACAATTGTTTCCAACATTATATTAACTAGTTAATTTCAAGTTAAGTTCACACATTTATTTCTTAAGCAAACTGTCAACTCCTAAGTTGACAGAAGAACTAATTTATACTAACCACAAGGAGACTGATGGTCAGTCATAGTCTGATGGACTCTTGACCAGCATTTCTGTAAATCAAACCTGGTTCCCAGCAATAACTTGTTGTTGTTACCAAGTCTGATGCTTGAGTTTGTATGTTGCTCATTAAGAGTTTAACATAAAAGACAGCTGTGTGGATCTAGCAAGAAGGAAAGACCACAAAATATCCATAAAAATAACCAATATTAGTTCACAATAGACGTGAATTACAGCTCTGAAGTGGAAATTTACAAAGATAAAATAAATGAGAAAAATTCAATGAAAGAAAGTTTGTGGAAATGAATTTTGGGGATTGATCCCCCAGAAATGTCATCAGAAAACTGACAACAAATACTCAAGCAAACATGAAACATGGTAATAAGTTGAACCCTTGAACCCCACACTTATAATTCACTCAATACTCTTAAAACGTTTCTTATCTAGTATGAAATTATTCAGAAACTACTATGAAACTACAGCCCTATTGGAGCTGGATCAGGTTTATTTTAGGAGGTGCTGTAATTTGAGTGTAATTACCAACATGTCCATAGTTTTTACACGTCTACTAAGTAATAATTCCAGAGTGAACTAGCTTCTATACTTGGCTGAACGTTTGTGACTCAATTTGATGTATATTTCCTCCCATATGCTATGAAAATGCACCATCATTTCAAATTGCCACTGATAATTGGCGTCACTCCACACTGCAATGAAATGTAGGTCTCCTCCCTCACCCAGTGTCCTGTTTTGTTTCGTTCTTATTTTTTGGCACCATATTTGCCATTTAGCCGCACGTGTTGTTACTGTTCTATTGCATTTCACATAATCCTGACATAAACCTTTGTGCAATGATGTTTCCATCTAGGCTATTTGGTGTAATGTGGGGAAATTACACAGATCCTTTACCCCGTAACGAGTCAACCAGTCAAATCACGCAAAACTGCATTGCTGAAACTGCTGTGGTGATACTAATCCAGCTCCAATAGGGTTTAAGATAAAGTATTAGTGAGGAACGGAAGTGTGGGCCCACATGTGTTCTCTTAATCTACGTTTGAAATATCCTTCATAGAATAGCAGTTTGTTTTAGAAATTGCACTGAATTCATCTATAAATCATCATTTGTGCATGTGGATTTAAGTAAGAGGTGATTAGTAAATGAAATTGCCCGAGATGAGGGCAAGCAGGGTGGTGCCGAGAGCCACAGGCAGGGACAGCTGCATGTAGGGGGCGCCACTGGTCTGGACGGGGTTACATTTGTCTGTGCTGCAGCAGGTTTGAGTGACGACGTAAGAGGCACCCAGGATGGTGCCGTTGACGGTGATGCCACACTGGTACGACTCCAGGCATCCTTGAGTGTTGAAACCGAGGAAACCGGAGATTGAAGGGAAAGCTATGGAGACACGGAGAAAGACAGAGTTTACGGATGTCATTAGCATCAGATACCACCATTCTTTTCTCTAATTTCCAATCAGAACACTGTTTCTAACAAATTCTTCATTTTTCAGATGTTTCTAGGGAGATTAGATATAAAATAATCCACTTGCATAATGAAGGAGAACATCAAAGAAAAATAAGTGAAAAAAACAGGAGTTTCCAAAACTTCAGAGAAAAGACTCCAAACAGCCATCTGGCACGTATTACATTGCAGTGCATGCTGGGAACTGTAGTGCAGCTCATGGTGAAACGGGCTAATATGAATAGAAAATTTAAATCATTTTGCAAGCCGACTAAGATTGCGCCACGTGCCTGACATGACCCGCGGGCCTTGTGCTTGACACATGGGATTTAGAGTGTATTCAATATCTCTTATTGATGTACAGTCCAAAAAATATTTTTGCAAGTGAAAAAAAATCAAATAATATTGCTTGTTTTAAGCTTTATCTCTTGAAACAATACAATTCTTTATATCTTCAAAGAAGCATCATTATCTGTCAACGAGACAAGCAAAGGTCTAGAAATAGGTTACATAATCCCATAATATTCTCACAACAGTCTCATAATCAGAAACAGAAGATATAGTGATTATACTTAAGATGATATATCAATATTTTGAAGTGCATTAATTGCATTCCTGCCTGGACGGGGAACTGAACCCTGCATTTTCCATGTGTGGTGGGTATCAAACTGCCTGTAGGAGTGGAGGCAGTTAAAATGCTAAAGAGTGAACTGCAGTGAGTCAATAGCAGCTCTGAACTGTTTTATTTTTGAGTATTAAATCACTTTTTTGTCTCACCAAAGGTGCTAAATAAATAGATTCTACTAAAACATTCAGGGCCTGAGCCTCATCAGCTTGGCAACCAGTGTCCGCCCACAGTGGTGATGCTGTCACTTTGGAATGATGAGACTTACTGGCTTTTCCTGTGTAGCAGTTGGACGTGTTGGTGGTGCAGACGGTGGTTGAGGGTTTCAGACAAATTCCTATCAGTCCCACAGTGCACTGATTACAGGTCAGAGACTCCGCTAGAGAGAGAGAGAAAAAGAGATGATTATTATGGATATACGGTTAGAAAGAGTCGTATGAAATGTCCAAGGCAAACCATAAATTAGCATAACCCGACTAGCAGCAAATGAATCCTGAAAGATGTTCAGGATTCATAATGAAAAAAAACATATGCTTTAAATCTGAAAAATATTTTGTGGAATTGGTGCACGTGGAGTTTGTTTGCATATCTTGTGGAGACAGTTAGCACAACAAAAGGTAAACAAATAGGAATAATATTTTAATCTAAACCAAACCACAAATATAAACATTCAACAGCAAAACTGTTTATTAAAATAAAAGCATAATATAATAAAAAAAAATAAAACTAGGCTACTTTCCCCATTTTAAGGCCCAGCCCACGTTACAAAATGTTCTTCCACACTTTGCATGCAATTACACATTTCCACCAGAGAGGTCTCCAAATCACCAAAACTTACAAAGTGCAGCTTTGTTTTTTTTTCCTTCCATTAGCTTACATTAAAACATCATGATTCATTCTAAAACAATTTTTCTCTGTTGAGTAAATGAAACATTTTCTTGCTAGAATAAAATACAAGTTAAAATAAAATAAAAGTTAAATATTTTCAAACAAATGTTATGTTGCTCAGAAAGTTACAATCTGTTAAAGTGGGAATACATTTTTGATTTTTCTCCTCATAAAACTGGTAAAAAGCTGGGCAGCATTAATGCCAGACAAAACCTGCTAATTAACAGTAAAAGTATGTTGATGGTCAAAATTCAGAAAATTAGTCTTATTTATTAGAAATACTGCCCGATGAACTGGCAACCTGTCCAGGGTGTTTCCTGCCTTCCGCCCATTGGCGGCTGGGATAGGCTCCAGCTCCCCCCACAACCCAGAAGCATAAGCGGCTTAGAAAGTGTGTGTGTATTAGAAATACTGCCTTTCACTCTAACTCAACTACTTCAACTGTTTTGTTATTTTTGACATACTTATTTTACCATGATAATAACACCAGAAACAACCATTAAAAAATGCAAGTGTTTGTAAAATGGTCTTCATTTTTTTCTGTGAATGTGTGTTTTATTTTTGTAAATGAACAATTTAAAATTCAATATATTTATGGTTTACTTACATGCATTTAACCATTACAAAGAACCATTATTGACCATTAAATTAAATTTTACAGTATTTTAACAGTGAAAATACTTTCCTTAAATACAGAGTTTTGTCTTCATGTGAGTGGGGTTGTTAGGCACATTGATTTTGAATTGCTTTGCTTTCATTGCTGCTAGTTTAGTTATGCTAATATATAGTAAGCGGTTCCTTTTTATTCCAGCTGGCTTTTTGTGTAAGAGCTGTTTTAATTTGTTTGATTGTACATCAGTTTTCATGAACATTTGTACAATTTACAAAAAAAGGTATCACTGTAGCCAAACAGTTCCTCCAATTTTGATTTCGTTGTTACATTTGTGCTCAGTGGAGCTCTAAGAATCATTGTAATAAAGGAAATTAAAAAAATACAGTATGGACATGAATGGCTTTAGAATTAAGGAAGGACATGAGCTCACAGAATTAACAGAAAAGACACCAGCATATCGTAATTTAAGAAATCAGTATGTTGTCATGAATTGTACTGTAATGTGCTGTAAAATTACAGCAGTTTTACAGTGTTGTTCATGTTTTGGAGTGAATTGCTTGTCTATGATCAGTCTACAAAAAATAATTTCCCCATGAAGAAAGTTATTTCTACGGTTACGGTTCTGAACAGTATTTGCGTAAGTGAGCCATATGCAAACATTGTAAAATGTACTTAGCACTCATTGTTAGCTGATACTGTGATCTCTCCTGTCTGGTACACAGTCCTTCGCTAATGTCCCATCACTCTCTGTTGAACTGGTTAAACCTGCTTTTCAGCAGATTAGATCAGAATAATGAACACTGAATAGGACAGTCTTTCCTTTATGGAATCCACCGGCCCTGATTTGACCACAACAGTGAGCAGAGCTTACAGAGCTGAATTACATTTAAATCTAATTTACACAAATCTCTGTGGTGATTTCAATTCAATGCAAGCACCGTTCATTTCACCCCACATCCTCCAAATAATGAGAAGATTTTTTTGTTTGAAATTTGAATTGATATAAAATGTTGCTTTTGTTCATCTCAACAAAGTTTCTGCTTTGGATTGTGTGACTACATGAATTGATGAACCACTTTTTTTTACAGCGTATAAATGTTTAATTGTGAAAATAAGAGTGAATCAAATCTGAACATCATTTTTTTTCCGCTTCATCTTACTTGACGTCTTAAATCAGACACACACTGTAAAAGTGGTATGAACTGACACTGCTTTCGTTAGAGATGAAACGATACAATGTTTTCTTTTTTGATATCTATATTGAAACCTTGAGTATCGATACTGATACTGATCTGATGTCTTTAATAACCTCATAGTCTACATTACTCTTGTATTGTATTTTCCCCACTGAGATCCACTTATTACGTTTATGTGGTTTTATGTTCCAAAAACAGTCAGAATTCATTTGTACACAAGCATTTTCTAAGCTCTCTTTATCCCCTTATGATTACAGGTCGTTTTTGTTACTGCGTCTTTAAGACTGATGTGTAAATGAGCTCTGTTCTGATTGGCTGCCCCCTGTATTCAAAAAGCAGGGCTGAAACACTCCTTATAACTTCAGTGCAGCCCCTAATCTGCTGTAGGCTGAGTAGGTGGGAATATGCAATGCGTATGTGTTGGTTTTCATAGATCACAAAAACAAATCAATTCTTGCAGTTTAGTTTCCATATATCGACTGTATGGACTGGAGTCCACTTTGGAATGTTTACAATGTTTACATACAAAATTTAACTTTTTTTCTGTAAAACAAAACATAAGAAAATGGGTTCCTTGTTATACGGGCCTGTAAAAAAACTACTCAGCTGTTTTTAATTTATTTAAATGAACATCTTTCATTCCTCCAATATTCAGTGCAGCTTTTATTCTATACTAATTTTGGTCTGAAACCAATATGGAACATATTTCAAAAAGGTTCTATATAGAACCATCTACAGCACATTCTCCATCAATCTGAAGAACCCTTTCACCATGCAAAGAACCTTTTAATCATGCAATGGGCTCTTTGAGTGTTCATGGTTCTATATAGAACCAGTTTCTTTACTAAAGAACTCTTGAAGAACCATCATTTTTGAGAGTATACATCATTATATATTTAATAAAGGTTTGGGAATAAAACAAACAAACCCTCAGATATTCCCATAACTGACCGCACTGCCGTCCTAGTATTCCCAGTAGAGCTGAGCCGGTCATATGTTAATAGGGCTGTAAGACGGAGTAAGTTGACCCACAGCTTCACCAATGACAAATAAGCTACATGGCTGATATTGCCTTTGGAAAAGCCCCCCCACCCTCCTGAGCTGACATGAGGAGCTGGAAGACATCAGGTGAAGCCTACAGATGTGTGCAAAAGTTTGGGCGCCCCATCAAATCACATGCATTTGTCGATTTTCAACTAAATAAGTAAAAAAGTGAACACATCCTCTACATTTTAATACATCATTTCTGTGTATTTACTGAATTTAAGATACTGTGGGGAAATGCAACGTGTGCAAAAGTTAATGGCGCATTTAATGTTTCATGTTTTTTTTGTTTTTCAATATGTTAAACTCAGCAAATAAATAGAAGTTGTGCACCAAAACTCATCCAATAATAAGAATTGTGCATAAAAATACCATGTTTTAGTGTGGTGACTTAATAGGTAATTTGACTGGGGTTTGCATATGACTGTACCAAAAACTGATTTTGAGGTAAGAAAATTAGATTTTGTGTCTGGATTGTTTAGATTGCTGGTTAACACATATATTAGTAGAGGTTACATTTTCTCATATAGTCTAAATATGCCTTTGTAGTTTAATGTGACATGTTAATGTGATGTATGCTTTTTTAAACTATACAAGACAAAAACCTAGCAATGTCACATGGGGCTTTGGACAGAAGGCAAAATTAAATTAAACCTGACAGTTTTAGCTAAATAAATACTTTTTTTAAATATTAGTTTGTGAACATATTTTATATAACTATTAAAATCTGCCCCACCTATTGTTACAATGCACCCTGGTAGTGGGGCAAGTTGTGCATTTGACAAAATCGTCTCATTTGGTGAGTAAGCAGTAGATTTGTACGCTAATGCTATTTGAAGCAGGCCGGGTCTAGCTCTACGTAAAGGTTGGTGTATGTCGGAACCGTCTTGGCTGAGTTTTGAGGCTCCAAATATA